>NC_081136.1:7987810-8301028 GCF_958295425.1 Solea solea
ATACTATGACTTTTTAGAGTGATTTTGGACGACATACTATACTATGACTTTTTTGGCCTATTTTGGACGACATGCTATACTATGACTTTTTTGAGTGATTTTGGACGACATGCTACAGTATGACTTTTTTGAGTGATTTTGGACGACATGCTACAGTATGACTTTTTTTAGTGATTTTGGACGACATACTATACTATGACTTTTTTGGCCTATTTTGGACGACATGCTATACTATGACTTTTTTGAGTGATTTTGGACGACATGCTACAGTATGACTTTTTTGAGTGATTTTGGACGACATGCTACAGTATGACTTTTTTGAGTGATTTTGGACGACATACTATACTATGACTTTTTTGAGTGATTTTGGACGACATGCTATACTATGACTTTTTTGGCCTATTTTGGACGACATACTATACTATGACTTTTTTGAGTGATTTTGGACGACATACTCTACTATGACTTTTTTGGCCTATCTTGGACGACATGCTATACTATGACTTTTTTGAGTGATTTTGGACGACAAACTATACTATGACTTTTTTGAGTGATTTTGGACGACATGCTATACTATGACTTTTTTGAGTGATTTTGGACGACATACTATACTATGACTTTTTTGAGTGATTTTGGACGACATACTATACTATGACTTTTTTGAGTGATTTTGGACGACATACTATACTATGACTTTTTTGAGTGATTTTGGACGACATACTATACTATGACTTTTTGGCCTATTTTGGACGACATGCTATACTATGACTTTTTTGAGTGATTTTGGACGACATGCTATACTATGACTGTTTTGAGTGATTTTAGACGACATGCTATAGTATGACTTTTTTGAGTGATTTTGGACAACATACTATACTATGACTTTTTTGGCCTATTTTGGACGACATGCTATACTATGACTTTTTTGAGTGATTTTGGACGACATGCTACAGTATGACTTTTTTGAGTGATTTTGGACAACATGCTATACTATGACTTTTTGGCCTATTTTGGACGACATGCTATACTATGACTTTTGAGTGATTTTGGCCGACATACTATACTATGACTTTTTTTAGTGATTTTGGACGACATACTATACTATGACTTTTTTGGCCTATTTTGGACGACATGCTATACTATGACTTTTGAGTGATTTTGGCCGACATACTATACTATGACTTTTTTTAGTGATTTTGGACGACATACTATACTATGACTTTTTTGGCCTATTTTGGACGACATGCTATACTATGACTTTTTGAGTGATTTTGGACGACATACTATACTGTGACTTTTTTGGCCTATTTTGGACGACATGCTATACTATGACTTTTTTGAGTGATTTTGGACGACATGCTACAGTATGACTTTTTTGAGTGATTTTGGACGACATGCTACAGTATGACTTTTTTGAGTGATTTTGGACGACATACTATACTATGACTTTTTGGCCTATTTTGGACGACATGCTATACTATGACTTTTTTGAGTGATTTTGGACGACATACTATACTATGACTTTTTTGAGTGATTTTGGACGACATGCTATACTATGACTTTTTTGAGTGATTTTGGACGACATACTATACTATGACTTTTTTGGCCTATTTTGGACGACATGCTATACTATGACTGTTTTGAGTGATTTTGGACAACATGCTATAGTATGACTTTTTTGAGTGATTTTGGACGACATGCTATACTATGACTTTTTTGGCCTATTTTGGACGACATGCTATACTATGACTTTTTTGAGTGATTTTGGACGACATACTATACTATGACTTTTTGGCCTATTTTGGACGACATGCTATACTATGACTTTTTTGAGTGATTTTGGACGACATACTATACTATGACTTTTTTGGCCTATTTTGGACGACATGCTATACTATGACTTTTTTGAGTGATTTTGGACGACATACTATACTATGACTTTTTTTAGTGATTTTGGACGACATACTATACTATGACTTTTTTGAGTGATTTTGGACGACATACTATAATATGACTTTTTTGGCCTATTTTGGACGACATGCTATACTATGACTTATTTGAGTGATTTTGGACGACATGCTATACTATGAATTCTTAGAGTGATTTTGGACGACATACTATACTATGACTTTTTTGAGTGATTTTGGACGACATGCTATACTATGACTTTTTTGGCCTATTTTGGACGACATGCTATACTATGACTTTTGAGTGATTTTGGCCGACATACTATACTATGACTTTTTTTAGTGATTTTGGACGACATACTATACTATGACTTTTTTGGCCTATTTTGGACGACATGCTATACTATGACTTTTTAGAGTGATTTTGGACGACATACTATACTATGACTTTTTTGGCCTATTTTGGACGACATGCTATACTATGACTTTTTTGAGTGATTTTGGACGACATGCTACAGTATGACTTTTTTGAGTGATTTTGGACGACATGCTACAGTATGACTTTTTTTAGTGATTTTGGACGACATACTATACTATGACTTTTTTGGCCTATTTTGGACGACATGCTATACTATGACTTTTTTGAGTGATTTTGGACGACATGCTACAGTATGACTTTTTTGAGTGATTTTGGACGACATGCTACAGTATGACTTTTTTGAGTGATTTTGGACGACATACTATACTATGACTTTTTTGAGTGATTTTGGACGACATGCTATACTATGACTTTTTTGGCCTATTTTGGACGACATACTATACTATGACTTTTTTGAGTGATTTTGGACGACATACTCTACTATGACTTTTTTGGCCTATCTTGGACGACATGCTATACTATGACTTTTTTGAGTGATTTTGGACGACAAACTATACTATGACTTTTTTGAGTGATTTTGGACGACATGCTATACTATGACTTTTTTGAGTGATTTTGGACGACATACTATACTATGACTTTTTTGAGTGATTTTGGACGACATACTATACTATGACTTTTTTGAGTGATTTTGGACGACATACTATACTATGACTTTTTTGAGTGATTTTGGACGACATACTATACTATGACTTTTTGGCCTATTTTGGACGACATGCTATACTATGACTTTTTTGAGTGATTTTGGACGACATGCTATACTATGACTGTTTTGAGTGATTTTAGACGACATGCTATAGTATGACTTTTTTGAGTGATTTTGGACAACATACTATACTATGACTTTTTTGGCCTATTTTGGACGACATGCTATACTATGACTTTTTTGAGTGATTTTGGACGACATGCTACAGTATGACTTTTTTGAGTGATTTTGGACAACATGCTATACTATGACTTTTTTGGCCTATTTTGGACGACATGCTATACTATGACTTTTGAGTGATTTTGGCCGACATACTATACTATGACTTTTTTTAGTGATTTTGGACGACATACTATACTATGACTTTTTTGGCCTATTTTGGACGACATGCTATACTATGACTTTTGAGTGATTTTGGCCGACATACTATACTATGACTTTTTTTAGTGATTTTGGACGACATACTATACTATGACTTTTTTGGCCTATTTTGGACGACATGCTATACTATGACTTTTTTGAGTGATTTTGGACGACATACTATACTGTGACTTTTTTGGCCTATTTTGGACGACATGCTATACTATGACTTTTTTGAGTGATTTTGGACGACATGCTACAGTATGACTTTTTTGAGTGATTTTGGACGACATGCTACAGTATGACTTTTTTGAGTGATTTTGGACGACATACTATACTATGACTTTTTGGCCTATTTTGGACGACATGCTATACTATGACTTTTTTGAGTGATTTTGGACGACATACTATACTATGACTTTTTTGAGTGATTTTGGACGACATGCTATACTATGACTTTTTGGCCTATTTTGGACGACATGCTATACTATGACTTTTTTGAGTGATTTTGGACGACATACTATACTATGACTTTTTTGGCCTATTTTGGACGACATGCTATACTATGACTTTTTTGAGTGATTTTGGACGACATGCTACAGTATGACTTTTTTGAGTGATTTTGGACGACATGCTATACTATGACTTTTTTGAGTGATTTTGGACGACATACTATACTATGACTTTTTTGGCCTTTTTTGGACGACATACTATACTATGACTTTTTTGAGTGATTTTGGACGACATACTCTACTATGACTTTTTTGGCCTATCTTGGACGACATGCTATACTATGACTTTTTTGAGTGATTTTGGACGACAAACTATACTATGACTTTTTTGAGTGATTTTGGACGACATGCTATACTATGACTTTTTTGAGTGATTTTGGACGACATACTATACTATGACTTTTTTGAGTGATTTTGGACGACATACTATACTATGACTTTTTTGAGTGATTTTGGACGACATACTATACTATGACTTTTTTGAGTGATTTTGGACGACATACTATACTATGACTTTTTTGGCCTATTTTGGACGACATGCTATACTATGACTTTTTTGAGTGATTTTGGACGACATGCTACAGTATGACTTTTTTGGCCTATTTTGGACGACATGCTTTACTATGACTTTTGAGTGATTTTGGACGACATACTATACTATGACTTTTTTTAGTGATTTTGGACGACATACTATACTATGACTTTTTTGGCCTATTTTGGACGACATGCTATACTATGACTTTTTTGAGTGATTTTGGACGACATACTATACTATGACTTTTTTGGCCTATTTTGGACGACATGCTATACTATGACTTTTTTGAGTGATTTTGGACGACATGCTACAGTATGACTTTTTTGAGTGATTTTGGACGACATGCTACAGTATGACTTTTTTGAGTGATTTTGGACGACATACTATACTATGACTTTTTGGCCTATTTTGGACGACATGCTATACTATGACTTTTTTGAGTGATTTTGGACGACATACTATACTATGACTTTTTTGAGTGATTTTGGACGACATGCTATACTATGACTTTTTGGCCTATTTTGGACGACATGCTATACTATGACTTTTTTGAGTGATTTTGGACGACATACTATACTATGACTTTTGTGGCCTATTTTGGACGACATGCTATACTATGACTTTTTTGAGTGATTTTGGACGACATGCTACAGTATGACTTTTTTGAGTGATTTTGGACGACATGCTATACTATGACTTTTTTGAGTGATTTTGGACGACATACTATACTATGACTTTTTTGGCCTATTTTGGACGACATGCTATACTATGACTGTTTTGAGTGATTTTGGACAACATGCTATAGTATGACTTTTTTGAGTGATTTTGGACGACATGCTATACTATGACTTTTTTGGCCTATTTTGGACGACATGCTATACTATGACTTTTTTGAGTGATTTTGGACGACATACTATACTATGACTTTTTGGCCTATTTTGGACGACATGCTATACTATGACTTTTTTGAGTGATTTTGGACGACATACTATACTATGACTTTTTTGGCCTATTTTGGACGACATGCTATACTATGACTTTTTTGGCCTATTTTGGACGACATGCTATACTATGACTTTTTTGAGTGATTTTGGACGACATACTATACTATGACTTTTTTGGCCTATTTTGGACGACATGCTATACTATGACTTTTTTGGCCTATTTTGGACGACATGCTATACTATGACTTTTTTGAGTGATTTTGGACGACATACTATACTATGACTTTTTTGGCCTATTTTGGACGACATGCTATACTATGACTGTTTTGAGTGATTTTGGACAACATGCTATAGTATGACTTTTTTGAGTGATTTTGGACGACATGCTATACTATGACTTTTTTGGCCTATTTTGGACGACATGCTATACTATGACTTTTTTGAGTGATTTTGGACGACATACTATACTATGACTTTTTGGCCTATTTTGGACGACATGCTATACTATGACTTTTTTGAGTGATTTTGGACGACATACTATACTATGACTTTTTTGGCCTATTTTGGACGACATGCTATACTATGACTTTTTTGAGTGATTTTGGACGACATGCTATACTATGACTTTTTTGAGTGATTTTGGACGACATACTATACTATGACTTTTTTGGCCTATTTTGGACGACATGCTATACTATGACTGTTTTGAGTGATTTTGGACAACATGCTATAGTATGACTTTTTTGAGTGATTTTGGACGACATGCTATACTATGACTTTTTTGGCCTATTTTGGACGACATGCTATACTATGACTTTTTTGAGTGATTTTGGACGACATACTATACTATGACTTTTTGGCCTATTTTGGACGACATGCTATACTATGACTTTTTTGAGTGATTTTGGACGACATACTATACTATGACTTTTTTGGCCTATTTTGGACGACATGCTATACTATGACTTTTTTGAGTGATTTTGGACGACATACTATACTATGACTTTTTTTAGTGATTTTGGACGACATACTATACTATGACTTTTTTGAGTGATTTTGGACGACATACTATAATATGACTTTTTTGGCCTATTTTGGACGACATGCTATACTATGACTTATTTGAGTGATTTTGGACGACATGCTATACTATGAATTCTTAGAGTGATTTTGGACGACATACTATACTATGACTTTTTTGAGTGATTTTGGACGACATGCTATACTATGACTTTTTTGGCCTATTTTGGACGACATGCTATACTATGACTTTTGAGTGATTTTGGCCGACATACTATACTATGACTTTTTTTAGTGATTTTGGACGACATACTATACTATGACTTTTTTGGCCTATTTTGGACGACATGCTATACTATGACTTTTTAGAGTGATTTTGGACGACATACTATACTATGACTTTTTTGGCCTATTTTGGACGACATGCTATACTATGACTTTTTTGAGTGATTTTGGACGACATGCTACAGTATGACTTTTTTGAGTGATTTTGGACGACATGCTACAGTATGACTTTTTTTAGTGATTTTGGACGACATACTATACTATGACTTTTTTGGCCTATTTTGGACGACATGCTATACTATGACTTTTTTGAGTGATTTTGGACGACATGCTACAGTATGACTTTTTTGAGTGATTTTGGACGACATGCTACAGTATGACTTTTTTGAGTGATTTTGGACGACATACTATACTATGACTTTTTTGAGTGATTTTGGACGACATGCTATACTATGACTTTTTTGGCCTATTTTGGACGACATACTATACTATGACTTTTTTGAGTGATTTTGGACGACATACTCTACTATGACTTTTTTGGCCTATCTTGGACGACATGCTATACTATGACTTTTTTGAGTGATTTTGGACGACAAACTATACTATGACTGTTTTGAGTGATTTTAGACGACATGCTATAGTATGACTTTTTTGAGTGATTTTGGACAACATACTATACTATGACTTTTTTGGCCTATTTTGGACGACATGCTATACTATGACTTTTTTGAGTGATTTTGGACGACATGCTACAGTATGACTTTTTTGAGTGATTTTGGACAACATGCTATACTATGACTTTTTTGGCCTATTTTGGACGACATGCTATACTATGACTTTTGAGTGATTTTGGCCGACATACTATACTATGACTTTTTTTAGTGATTTTGGACGACATACTATACTATGACTTTTTTGGCCTATTTTGGACGACATGCTATACTATGACTTTTGAGTGATTTTGGCCGACATACTATACTATGACTTTTTTTAGTGATTTTGGACGACATACTATACTATGACTTTTTTGGCCTATTTTGGACGACATGCTATACTATGACTTTTTTGAGTGATTTTGGACGACATACTATACTGTGACTTTTTTGGCCTATTTTGGACGACATGCTATACTATGACTTTTTTGAGTGATTTTGGACGACATGCTACAGTATGACTTTTTTGAGTGATTTTGGACGACATGCTACAGTATGACTTTTTTGAGTGATTTTGGACGATATACTATACTATGACTTTTTGGCCTATTTTGGACGACATGCTATACTATGACTTTTTTGAGTGATTTTGGACGACATGCTACAGTATGACTTTTTTGAGTGATTTAGGACGACATGCTATACTATGACTTTTTTGAGTGATTTTGGACGACATACTATAATATGACTTTTTTGGCCTATTTTCGACGACATGCTATACTATGACTTTTTTGAGTGATTTTGGACGACATACTATACTGTGACTTTTTTGGCCTATTTTGGACGACATGCTATACTATAACTTTTTTGAGTGATTTTGGACGACATGCTACAGTATGACTTTTTTGAGTGATTTTGGACGACATGCTACAGTATGACTTTTTTGAGTGATTTTGGACGACATACTATACTATGACTTTTTGGCCTATTTTGGACGACATACTATACTATGACTTTTTTGAGTGATTTTGGACGACATGCTATACTATGACTTTTTTGGCCTATTTTGGACGACATGCTATACTATGACTTTTTTGAGTGATTTTGGACGACATACTATACTATGACTTTTTGGCCTATTTTGGACGACATGCTATACTATGACTTTTTTGAGTGATTTTGGACGACATGCTATACTATGACTTTTTTGAGTGATTTTGGACGACATGCTATACTATGACTTTTTTGAGTGATTTTGGACGACATACTATACTATGACTTTTTTGGCCTATTTTGGACGACATGCTATACTATGACTGTTTTGAGTGATTTTGGACAACATGCTATAGTATGACTTTTTTGAGTGATTTTGGACGACATGCTATACTATGACTTTTTTGGCCTATTTTGGACGACATGCTATACTATGACTTTTTTGAGTGATTTTGGACGACATACTATACTATGACTTTTTGGCCTATTTTGGACGACATGCTATACTATGACTTTTTTGAGTGATTTTGGACGACATACTATACTATGACTTTTTTGGCCTATTTTGGACGACATGCTATACTATGACTTTTTTGAGTGATTTTGGACGACATACTATACTATGACTTTTTTTAGTGATTTTGGACGACATACTATACTATGACTTTTTTGAGTGATTTTGGACGACATACTATAATATGACTTTTTTGGCCTATTTTGGACGACATGCTATACTATGACTTATTTGAGTGATTTTGGACGACATGCTATACTATGAATTCTTAGAGTGATTTTGGACGACATACTATACTATGACTTTTTTGAGTGATTTTGGACGACATGCTATACTATGACTTTTTTGGCCTATTTTGGACGACATGCTATACTATGACTTTTGAGTGATTTTGGCCGACATACTATACTATGACTTTTTTTAGTGATTTTGGACGACATACTATACTATGACTTTTTTGGCCTATTTTGGACGACATGCTATACTATGACTTTTTAGAGTGATTTTGGACGACATACTATACTATGACTTTTTTGGCCTATTTTGGACGACATGCTATACTATGACTTTTTTGAGTGATTTTGGACGACATGCTACAGTATGACTTTTTTGAGTGATTTTGGACGACATGCTACAGTATGACTTTTTTTAGTGATTTTGGACGACATACTATACTATGACTTTTTTGGCCTATTTTGGACGACATGCTATACTATGACTTTTTTGAGTGATTTTGGACGACATGCTACAGTATGACTTTTTTGAGTGATTTTGGACGACATGCTACAGTATGACTTTTTTGAGTGATTTTGGACGACATACTATACTATGACTTTTTTGAGTGATTTTGGACGACATGCTATACTATGACTTTTTTGGCCTATTTTGGACGACATACTATACTATGACTTTTTTGAGTGATTTTGGACGACATACTCTACTATGACTTTTTTGGCCTATCTTGGACGACATGCTATACTATGACTTTTTTGAGTGATTTTGGACGACAAACTATACTATGACTTTTTTGAGTGATTTTGGACGACATGCTATACTATGACTTTTTTGAGTGATTTTGGACGACATACTATACTATGACTTTTTTGAGTGATTTTGGACGACATACTATACTATGACTTTTTTGAGTGATTTTGGACGACATACTATACTATGACTTTTTTGAGTGATTTTGGACGACATACTATACTATGACTTTTTGGCCTATTTTGGACGACATGCTATACTATGACTTTTTTGAGTGATTTTGGACGACATGCTATACTATGACTGTTTTGAGTGATTTTAGACGACATGCTATAGTATGACTTTTTTGAGTGATTTTGGACAACATACTATACTATGACTTTTTTGGCCTATTTTGGACGACATGCTATACTATGACTTTTTTGAGTGATTTTGGACGACATGCTACAGTATGACTTTTTTGAGTGATTTTGGACAACATGCTATACTATGACTTTTTTGGCCTATTTTGGACGACATGCTATACTATGACTTTTGAGTGATTTTGGCCGACATACTATACTATGACTTTTTTTAGTGATTTTGGACGACATACTATACTATGACTTTTTTGGCCTATTTTGGACGACATGCTATACTATGACTTTTGAGTGATTTTGGCCGACATACTATACTATGACTTTTTTTAGTGATTTTGGACGACATACTATACTATGACTTTTTTGGCCTATTTTGGACGACATGCTATACTATGACTTTTTTGAGTGATTTTGGACGACATACTATACTGTGACTTTTTTGGCCTATTTTGGACGACATGCTATACTATGACTTTTTTGAGTGATTTTGGACGACATGCTACAGTATGACTTTTTTGAGTGATTTTGGACGACATGCTACAGTATGACTTTTTTGAGTGATTTTGGACGATATACTATACTATGACTTTTTGGCCTATTTTGGACGACATGCTATACTATGACTTTTTTGAGTGATTTTGGACGACATGCTACAGTATGACTTTTTTGAGTGATTTAGGACGACATGCTATACTATGACTTTTTTGAGTGATTTTGGACGACATACTATAATATGACTTTTTTGGCCTATTTTCGACGACATGCTATACTATGACTTTTTTGAGTGATTTTGGACGACATACTATACTGTGACTTTTTTGGCCTATTTTGGACGACATGCTATACTATGACTTTTTTGAGTGATTTTGGACGACATGCTACAGTATGACTTTTTTGAGTGATTTTGGACGACATGCTACAGTATGACTTTTTTGAGTGATTTTGGACGACATACTATACTATGACTTTTTGGCCTATTTTGGACGACATACTATACTATGACTTTTTTGAGTGATTTTGGACGACATGCTATACTATGACTTTTTTGGCCTATTTTGGACGACATGCTATACTATGACTTTTTTGAGTGATTTTGGACGACATACTATACTATGACTTTTTGGCCTATTTTGGACGACATGCTATACTATGACTTTTTTGAGTGATTTTGGACGACATGCTATACTATGACTTTTTTGAGTGATTTTGGACGACATGCTATACTATGACTTTTTTGAGTGATTTTGGACGACATGCTACAGTATGACTTTTTTGAGTGATTTTGGACGACATGCTACAGTATGACTTTTTTGAGTGATTTTGGACGACATACTATACTATGACTTTTTTGAGTGATTTTGGACGACATGCTATACTATGACTTTTTTGGCCTATTTTGGACGACATACTATACTATGACTTTTTTGAGTGATTTTGGACGACATACTCTACTATGACTTTTTTGGCCTATCTTGGACGACATGCTATACTATGACTTTTTTGAGTGATTTTGGACGACAAACTATACTATGACTTTTTTGAGTGATTTTGGACGACATGCTATACTATGACTTTTTTGAGTGATTTTGGACGACATACTATACTATGACTTTTTTGAGTGATTTTGGACGACATACTATACTATGACTTTTTTGAGTGATTTTGGACGACATACTATACTATGACTTTTTTGAGTGATTTTGGACGACATACTATACTATGACTTTTTGGCCTATTTTGGACGACATGCTATACTATGACTTTTTTGAGTGATTTTGGACGACATGCTATACTATGACTGTTTTGAGTGATTTTAGACGACATGCTATAGTATGACTTTTTTGAGTGATTTTGGACAACATACTATACTATGACTTTTTTGGCCTATTTTGGACGACATGCTATACTATGACTTTTTTGAGTGATTTTGGACGACATGCTACAGTATGACTTTTTTGAGTGATTTTGGACAACATGCTATACTATGACTTTTTTGGCCTATTTTGGACGACATGCTATACTATGACTTTTGAGTGATTTTGGCCGACATACTATACTATGACTTTTTTTAGTGATTTTGGACGACATACTATACTATGACTTTTTTGGCCTATTTTGGACGACATGCTATACTATGACTTTTGAGTGATTTTGGCCGACATACTATACTATGACTTTTTTTAGTGATTTTGGACGACATACTATACTATGACTTTTTTGGCCTATTTTGGACGACATGCTATACTATGACTTTTTTGAGTGATTTTGGACGACATACTATACTGTGACTTTTTTGGCCTATTTTGGACGACATGCTATACTATGACTTTTTTGAGTGATTTTGGACGACATGCTACAGTATGACTTTTTTGAGTGATTTTGGACGACATGCTACAGTATGACTTTTTTGAGTGATTTTGGACGATATACTATACTATGACTTTTTGGCCTATTTTGGACGACATGCTATACTATGACTTTTTTGAGTGATTTTGGACGACATGCTACAGTATGACTTTTTTGAGTGATTTAGGACGACATGCTATACTATGACTTTTTTGAGTGATTTTGGACGACATACTATAATATGACTTTTTTGGCCTATTTTCGACGACATGCTATACTATGACTTTTTTGAGTGATTTTGGACGACATACTATACTGTGACTTTTTTGGCCTATTTTGGACGACATGCTATACTATGACTTTTTTGAGTGATTTTGGACGACATGCTACAGTATGACTTTTTTGAGTGATTTTGGACGACATGCTACAGTATGACTTTTTTGAGTGATTTTGGACGACATACTATACTATGACTTTTTGGCCTATTTTGGACGACATACTATACTATGACTTTTTTGAGTGATTTTGGACGACATGCTATACTATGACTTTTTTGGCCTATTTTGGACGACATGCTATACTATGACTTTTTTGAGTGATTTTGGACGACATACTATACTATGACTTTTTGGCCTATTTTGGACGACATGCTATACTATGACTTTTTTGAGTGATTTTGGACGACATGCTATACTATGACTTTTTTGAGTGATTTTGGACGACATGCTATACTATGACTTTTTTGAGTGATTTTGGACGACATGCTACAGTATGACTTTTTTGAGTGATTTTGGACGACATGCTATAGTATGACTTTTTTGAGTGATTTTGGACGACATACTATACTATGACTTTTTTGAGTGATTTTGGACGACATACTATACTATGACTTTTTGGCCTATTTTGGACGACATACTATACTATGACTTTTTTGAGTGATTTTGGACGACATGCTATACTATGACTTTTTTGGCCTATTTTGGACGACATGCTATACTATGACTTTTTTGAGTGATTTTGGACGACATACTATACTATGACTTTTTGGCCTATTTTGGACGACATGCTATACTATGACTTTTTTGAGTGATTTTGGACGACATGCTATACTATGACTTTTTTGAGTGATTTTGGACGACATGCTATACTATGACTTTTTTGAGTGATTTTGGACGACATGCTACAGTATGACTTTTTTGAGTGATTTTGGACGACATGCTATAGTATGACTTTTTTGAGTGATTTTGGACGACATGCTATACTATGACTTTTTTGAGTGATTTTGGACGACATGCTACAGTATGACTTTTTTGGCCTATTTTGGACGACATGCTTTACTATGACTTTTGAGTGATTTTGGACGACATACTATACTATGACTTTTTTGGCCTATTTTGGACGACATGCTATACTATGACTTTTTTGAGTGATTTTGGACGACATGCTACAGTATGACTTTTTTGAGTGATTTTGGACGACATGCTACAGTATGACTTTTTTGAGTGATTTTGGACGACATACTATACTATGACTTTTTGGCCTATTTTGGACGACATGCTATACTATGACTTTTTTGAGTGATTTTGGACGACATGCTACAGTATGACTTTTTTGAGTGATTTTGGACGACATGCTATACTATGACTTTTTTGAGTGATTTTGGACGACATGCTACAGTATGACTTTTTTGGCCTATTTTGGACGACATGCTATACTATGACTTATTTGAGTGATTTTGGACGACATGCTATACTATGAATTCTTAGAGTGATTTTGGACGACATACTATACTATGACTTTTTTGAGTGATTTTGGACGACATGCTATACTATGACTTTTTTGGCCTATTTTGGACGACATGCTATACTATGACTTTTGAGTGATTTTGGCCGACATACTATACTATGACTTTTTTGGCCTATTTTGGACGACATGCTATACTATGACTTTTTTGAGTGATTTTGGACGACATGCTATACTATGACTTTTTTGAGTGATTTTGGAACGACATGCTATACTATGACTTTTTGGCCTATTTTGGACGACATGCTATACTATGACTTTTTTACCTTACCTTACCATCGTCAAGTGTAGTAAATTTAATTTGACTCAACATCACAAACACAATTGGCCACAAAGGGCTTTACAGTCTTTGTAGGAAGTGACACCCTCACATCGGGTAAAATGGAATAAATCTCCGGATGAACCACAGAGGAAGGATCCCTTTACCAGGATGGATAAACAAAACATCAAATTTACAGAGATGAAAGAGCAGAAGCATTTCAAAAACTAATGACAGTTATCATCATTAGTATTATCTTCATCCTCCTGCCAAGGAGTGACATGACATCTGGGGTTGGTTTCAGCTCCTCATGTGACCCACAGAAAAGGACAAGCAGTTGAAGAAGGACGTGACAGTTTTATATTCTATACTATACAGTGACATTTTCACGTTTTTCTTACTATAGTAAGGTTTAAGTTCAGCAGATTACTAACAAAACATCACATTTACAGAAGGAGGAAAGCTAAAAAGACAGGGAGCATTTAAAAAAATTAATAACATTAATGACAATTTTCATCATCACTATTATCTTCATGTTGTCCAAGGTGTGACATGCCATCTGGGGTTGGTTCCAGCTCCTCATGTGTCTCTCAGAAAAAGACGTTGAGGAAGGGTACACAGACATAATCAGACGAAAAGTTGCTGCAAAAATCAGATCCAGGCAATCAGCTGTGCGTTCTTCACCTCCTGGGCTGATCCACCATCACTAACCCTGGATCTTCCCTGCTGTAGTCTTGGGGGAGGAAAACATGCAGAAATGTGGTAGTTAATGGCTGAAATAAATGAGACACTAAAAGAGATGAACGAAAATGTAAATCAGTAGCCTACTTGCTAAACACAAGCATTTTATACTTACACTTTAGAAGCACTGAACTGTGTCCTCTGTACGGCTCTATGGACAACGATTTCTTATCCAAACACCGTCAAAGTTGGTGCAGCTGCTGCACACACTGGTGCCTTCAGTGCGTCACCTGCCAAGTTTGAAGCCTGTAAAGCAAACTGTTATGCAGTGAAAGCACAGGCGGACTCAGAGAGTTGATTATTCTGCTGATTTGAAAGTGGTGTACGCACGTTTGATAAATGAGGGGGGGGTCACTGAATCTAAAAACAAATCAGTGTGGTTACACAAAGCATACACCGCTTTGATGCGACTACTTTAACCGACTTCCAGCTGTTCTTAGAAACAGCACCTGTCCCTTTTCATCTCCTGCAGTGTCTTTGTCTCTGGTCACCCCCCCCCCCACCTGTCCCCACAGCCTTTTTACTTTAAGAGTCTTAAAATTGATCACCTGCTGTCTGAAGGAAGAACGGTGGATAGAAAAATCTGGCAAACATATAGAGCACATGATTTATAGTTAAAGATATAAAACTGTACCCCACTGTCAGTGCTGCCAACTACTGTATTTGTGACATGCAATACAGAGTCCTTATGCATCTAATCTTTTAAGGGAAGCACCTGGTGGTTAATAATGTAAAGACTTTCAAGATTGTAACATTAAACGAGTCATTATTTAGTTGCCTTGCTGATTGTTACATTTTCTCCCCCCAAAGTTTCCTTCACATTTCTGACAAAAAAGACAAGGAGGCGACAAAGAGACGAGGCAACACGGTGAGTAAGAAGTATATAACCAAGTGTATTCCCTCTGTTAATGTACACATATTTAGAGTCATCTCACTGGAACACTTTACAATAACATTTAGAAAGAACAGGAAGATACTGGGAGGATTATGTTTGAAATGGAGAATGAGAGAAAACAGACAAACATGGGCAAAGAGTGAATCGATGAAGCCTGTCAAATGAAATGGCTGCCATCTTGTCTCCGCAGTCGTACAGAAGACAGAAATAGATATCAAACAAATAAAAAAGAAAAGAGACAGACGATGAGTAAAGCCTGCTTTCTCCACGGGGTAGGAGGACATACACTCGGAAAATAAAGAGGTTGTAAAAAATAGACTTGAGGATGACAAACAGAATCAAAGGAGAAGAAAAATGAAAAATTGTGGTTTCATTTGCTCAATTACCAAAAGAAAATACATAGAAATTTCAGTTTCCCAGAATCGACATTTTTTTTCTCCAAACAGGAATGGATAATAGGGAAAACACATTTCTCTTAGTAATGGGATGAGAGTCAAATATTTAGACATTTCACAAACTTTTTTCTGGATTTTTTCTTTTCATCGTACAGTTTTCTTTTTTTTAATAGATTTGAGAAAATTGGAATACTAGAGTTCTGTTGTACATCTTCCCGCACGCGGAGGGGGGGAAACTGCCATTCGCCCCCCTTTTTAATTCGTGTGTGCTCTTCCCCCCAAAAAAAGTTTGCTTTGCCCCATCGGCTGCCGTCAGTCCAGAGACGAGCAAAAGACACAGTCGCTATTTCAGCTGCGCGCCTCTTCTCTCCACAGTGGAACTCCAGCAAAAGTGAATCCCCCTCCCCTACAGAGTCTCTCATTTTTCTAAAGAAAGGAATCAAATAATAATAAAAAAAAATAGCAGAGCCAAACCAATGCCGGAGGGGGGGGGGGGGAAGCGAGGGGGGTCTGAGCAATGAAACTGTTCCGACGTCAAAAAATCCTTAAGTCCCTCTTCGCCGTGCAGGACCAGCGAACTCTCGCATTTTTGCTCACTCACGATTTAGGTCCATAGGTTTCTGCAACGTCTATACATATATTTATAATTATATAGCACAGAGTTCTTCTTCTTTGCTGAAGTTTTTTTCCTCTTTTTCGTGTGATAAGTAACTGTAAGGACGCGACAGTTCCTCTGCTGGCCCCCTAGAGGGCAACCTTGGAGCCCCAGAAACACATGACACAGATCTGCTGGAACAAAGGACGACCAAGAGGTTTTGGCCTCGACAAGTTTTTTTGGCAGCTAAACATACAAGTTAGCATCCATTAGTTTGGAGTGGTGGTATCGCACATAGTTGCTACGTTTAACGGTTGGTATGATTCGTCAATCATCGTTATCATATTTTTTCGTGTATTTTTTCTCTTTTTTGTTTTTTAAACTCCACAGAAAGGAAAAAAAGTGTTTTTATCTCTTTTTCGTAAATGAATACTACATGCTTGAAACACGGCAGAGTTTACGTCGCGTCAGCTGCTGAACACCGTAGACAAGGAGAGAAACAGAGTGCAACGAGCCGGCGAGAGGAAGAGAGAGAGAAATCTGACGAGAGGCGGAGGAGCTCGGGTTTCCGTAAGCTGGCAGTATATCGATTTTTACAGAGACGTCATGTTGCTAACTCAAGCCTAGTTGGAAAAATGATATGCTGATACTGTCTAAGGTGACGGCCTTCACCACAAACTCGCCTCAGAATGTAGAATAGTTCCTGACACAAATACTGGCGGTGGTGCTCGTCTACAGTACTCGTGATATTGAATGACCTGTCGTATACTAATTCATAAATCACTGTTTTCATCAGCGTTTGGTTCATGGGTGTTGGCACAGTACGTGTTGAGATCTGAACTGTAATAGCCTTTTCCGTAAATCCGCATCAGAATAAGGAGTCAGCTCGTTGAGAGCAACCACGATGTCACCTTGGCTTTTTTTTTTTCTCTCTCTTTGCTGCCTCCCTCTGATTAGACAGGAACTGGCTCCGTGTGTGGTCACCTGACAATACTGAGTTTTATGATGATTTCCCCTCTGTTGTGTCCTCCAGTTCTCATATACTGCGCTTCTCTCTCTCTCTCTGTCTCTCCCCCTCCCTCCCTCGTGTCTCTTTCCTTCTCTAAGTGCGTCTGCTGTCTGTGTGTCAGGGCGACGCTCCCTCAGACGTAGTACTCTTTGTCTTTGTTCTTTTTGTTCTTGGTGACTGTCTTGGCAGTGCTGGGCTGTTTCTCCTTCACCAAGGCGCCGTTGCTCTGCGTGGCCGAGTTGCTAATGTAGTTGCGGCTCTGGTCCACCTGGTAGGAGCCCTCGTCGCGGTTGCGGTACTTGTACATGGCGTAGAGCAGGATGAGGATGCAGAGAGCGGCGGCGGCCACGATGCCCACAACCATTCCTGTGGTGCTGCTGGACTGCTGCACCTCCACAGCACCTGGGAGCCCTCTCTCAGGAGATGTGGGATCTGGAGTGGGAACATGGGGGAAATTTGGGGGGTAGGTTAATCCTGGGACTCTATGGTGGCCCGGGTCTGACGAGGGGTGGGCTGGTGGCAGCAGAACCTGGTCCCTGGTATTCATTTTACCAGCAGGGATGTTGTTGTTGTTGCTACTACTGCTGCCGCCAGCAGCCGACTTGATGCGCGGGTTGAGCTGGTCGGGGTTTGCCGTTGGGGTGGAGGATAGAGGTGGGCGGTGGGAGTTGGGAAAGCGGGAGAAATGGCGGTCTCGAGGGTTCTGGGCACCACCCTCCACGGCCGGGGGAGGAGGAAGGACAGTCCTGTCAGTGACTAGGGGGGAGTTTTTGTAATAATCCTCGTCATCCGACTCGGTCATCTCCCCCGAGCCGTATGCCGACACCTCGATGGTCTCCTCGCAGTCCTCCTGGTCCAGAGGGCACGGGGGTCGGCCGTTGGGAAAGGGGAGGGACTCTTTGGTGGTTTCAAGCAGGGTGAGGAAGGGGCGATAGGTGGTGGGGGGCGGGGGGAGAACTGGGTAGCGAGTGGCGATGGAAGGGGGGTCTAGGGAGTCCACCGTTATTATTGGCAACACTAATTCACCTCCTAGGACAAGAAAGAGACAATGGAGGAGAAGAGAGTGTCAGAGAACACCAGAGAGCGAGACCACCTCCAGTCAACAGAAGAAAAACACTTGAATACAGAAACACCAATTATTAGAACAGCACTAAGACTGAGTATGAGGTTAGTTCTAGAAGATTAGTCTGATCTAATTTAAAAAGTGAATATTCTGACTAACTCTGAACTGGCATAATGCTAAGAAAAATACTCGCTATCACTGCACCTGTTCTGACTGAACTACATAACGTCATAACGCTAAAACAGGGTTAAACTCTACAAATTACACTCAACAACGTAACATCTACTGAACTACAACAGCCTAGCCTTCACTGCTAACTGTCTACACTAGCGCTCACATGTTTCTGCTGTGATTGGTTAAGTAAGGTAGCAAAACCACGAGGTTCAGGTCACTTACATCAACAAATTGGCCGCATGATTTTTGCATGAAAAAAAAAAATTACAAAAAGAAAGCTGTGTAAGATTGTTCTTGGATAGTGAGAAACAACTTCCCCTCCTCCCCCTTGTTACCTCCTCTTTGTTTAGGTTTATTATTTAATGTAATGGTCTTAACCACAGAGGCTAATATGCAAACCCCGGCGAGTGGCTGCAGGAAACTGATGCCCAAACTCTAAAGTACACTGAAAGACACAATATCAAATATACTACAGCTCCCTTTTTTTCTGATGCGTCTCTGATGCCCACTTCCCTCCCACACAGCACAAATTAACATGGGGCAATCACATTCATCTTAAACAGCCACCACCACAAGTGAACAGTTACATTCTAATCTGAATTAATCCCTCAAGTAGATGAACTCCCATATTACATGAAGACTATTTGAGATTAAAATAAAATCATTAAAAAAAAAAATAAAAAATTGCATTAATTCAGTGGAAGGAAACTCTTTAGGGGTAAATGGTTAAATATATTATAGTTATGTTAACAACATGGCAGAATATCAGGTACAGTTTTACAGGTGTGGAAGGGACACAATCAAGGAAACAATTAAACAGGGAGATTAGATTATGGCACATTTTAGGAGGGGGGGAAAAAAGGGAAGGTAAGAGCAAAACATGACCAAAGCAATGCTAACATCCCCAGCATAAAATCACGACTCTGGCTCTTTGTTCATTTGATGAGGTGAATCAGTGTGTCTCAGTGGGAGAAGGATTGGATCAGGCAATTGAGGGACAATGGGGGACATGTAGAAGGAGGATTTGGGGCAGTAACAATTCCCAAGTGGCCTTGATTCAGCTCAGCAACTCTCAAACCCCAACCCTCCCCACACGTTATGAAACCTTACATTTTTCACTCAGAGAAAGACTTTGTTATAAAAGGACGATGCCACTGCAACATTATCAGTATATCACATTGACAGAAACAGAAGCAAAATGTGAGAGCTGTAAAGGAACAATATTTTTAAAAAACAAGATTGACGTATGATTAGATTCTCATTTCACTACCAGTGCGAGGAAAAGCCCTTATTTTTCCATGGCAATGCTCACGTTATTTACTTCCTCTCTGTGTGTGTGAGGGCAGCGCTTCACCTTGAAGGCTTGCGAGGACAGCAGAGCACGGTGTCACTCGTGTATTCGCAAAGACGTCTTTGTTTTCAGTGAAATAACGTTTTAAGGTCGGGCAAATAAGCCTCAGAGATACAAGACGAATGTGGGAGCGAGGCCTGAGATGGAGGTGTTGCTATCTTTACTTTGCCATCTGTCTAGGTTACAGAGATGCTGAAAGTGCAATTTCAAGCTTTATACCCGAGTGCAGCCCCACCACTTACGGAGGATTTACCTCCACTCACTACATGCCCCACCTACAGCACATGTGGCTGACGTCCCAAAGACTGGCAGAGGCTACTTTGTGTCATTTTAAGGAACACATAGAGAAACGCTGGGTTTCTCGGTTTGAAATCTAAACCCACAAAAGCCCCTGAAATCTTTGATCTAGATGAAGAATTGCATAGCAAGTAACAGTTGTGACAAATCACTCACATCACTCTGCTGCTCTCTCATGCTTAGCAGAGCCACAGCCTGCAGGCAAGTCGGCATGACTGGCAGGCAGTGGCTACGAGGAAATATAATGAAGCGCAGCCCTCACACACACAGACTGGGCCACATCTCGAATCGGGAGGCCGTTATCCAGAAATCCATCTTTCATTTCCTGTTGTGCGACCCAGACCTCAAGCCCCCATCGTTTAAACCAATCAGTGACTTAGATTGGCTACACCCCCCCCACACACACACACACGACTGCACCCTCTCCTCTCTGTATGCAGCTGTGATTGTTCAGTCAACACCCAGAGGCAGCCTGGGAAAGTTTAATTGGCTGGGAAAGAAGACATGTCACAAACAATACGTGCGTTCACCTGGCTGAAAAGCTGCCAAGAAGCACAGAGGGGGGAAAGGAACAGAGAAAACTTAAGACTCGGTTCATCTCTACAGGCTAATTCAGTAGTTTGTGTGGCCAATAGACCACGGAGGTCCGACAGACTAACTAGAATTAACGTAAATAGCAGTTATTATCGTCACTCTGAATGCACCTCCTGGCCCTTTGTTCCTTCCAGGGCTACGTCTGTCTAAATGTATTGGAACAGAATAAACAGTGGGATCAGGTACCAGCAATACATGGAACACCAGAGTGCTTTATTGTCTACTTATCTCTAAATGAGAATATCCATCCATCCTCAATTTAGACTGTCCAATTGACCTAATATTGCATGTTTTTGGACTGTGGGAGGCTGGAGAACATGTAAACTCCATGCAGAAAAACCCGTTCTGACAGGGTCTTAAACCCGGAGTCTTCTTGCTGCAAAGGCAAGAGTGCTAACCACTATAAATGGGAATATGATTTACAAAATTGACATCATGTTCTATTGAAGAATAAGAGTTACTGATTGAGAACATGAACATTAAAAATCAAGGGAGAATCAGGCTCCATTTCCATTAGACCTCCATTTAAACAGAGTTCTTTGAGCAACCAGTGGAGTGGCCCCATGGTGGCTTCTGTCCCACTTCTGGGGCTTGACTTTTCAAACCAAAAAGAATGTTAATTTTTGTATGAAGTCTTTGTACGGCACGCGGGAAGTAAAGATAGGCCTCTACATAAAAGGATGTGGTCGCTGTCTAGGGTATTTTTTTAACAATGATACAAGCTTGGACCCTGAGATTGAGCCTCTTAAGAGGTTCTTTTTCTCATAAATCTTCAAATACAGTTGTATTTTGCACAAAAGCCCTCGGCCTCAAAAAGCTCTGAGAGCTGAGAAACTGTGTGCGTGTCTGCGTTTTAAAGATGCGACAGTGTCATTTAAACAGGAGCGATGCAAAGACATCAAGTGTGATTGATTGAGTTTGACTCCTGAGATTTGCAACAGCTCAGGCAGTGGAACCACATATGGCCCGAATGATGAAATTTCTTCTTTATCTTTATCCACAGTGTGAGTCACCGTCCTTATATTTACTCAAAATGAGAACGGGGCAGATGGATACTGATGCGTCAACGTCGCTCTCCTGACAAATACCATTATCCTGCCCATCACGTTTGGCCCCCGCTCGCCTCCATTTGAAATATTTAGAGCAAGAAAAAAGGTGTTGTTTAGAGTTGGAGCATTCTATAATTCAGCTTTGATTAGGCTGCAGATGGAAAACCAAGCAGCGCGCTGTCACGCAATATATTCCTCCCTTTACTTGCCTTTGAATCGCGCTACAGTGCGTGTAGTTAGGGGACATTATCGTCTGTGCTGCGGGGAGAAAAAGCTGCTTCCTCACACACGTGTGGCCACAGTTTCTGACGTTACTCCGAGGCACAATGATTCGCAGTGACACAAAGGGATCACGCTTACATCGGGTGTCAGATTGACTCCGGTCAAAGTCACCTCCCTCGTCCTCCGCAGCACCTGGACATGAAGCGGTCTGGGTGTGTGTAGTGATTCTACCTCACAGAGACCTTTTATGTAGCTTTGTGTTGTTGTTATTTCTTTCTTCAAGGATTTTTTTTTTTTTTTTAAGTAAAAGGGTATTTCACGCAAAGATAAAGGGCTACTGGAAAATAGGAGCGATAGAAAATGGTATAACGAGGTTATGGCAAATTGTTTTTCTGCGCCATGCCCCGGGGAGAAATACAATGATACTTGTTTACAGAGTAAAGTGTGAGCAGAAAGGTCCCCCGCTGAGATCCATTCTCTAGCCACTGCTTTGGGTTAACATCAGATTGTAATTATACTTTCAATAAGATGTGCTATGATATAATATATGTTTGCGGGCCATCTGAATTAAAGTTTTATGAGCATTTAGCAGCAGACTGAGCACCAGCCTCAGCTAATTTCATAACTTATTCCCCTGATTTATCTCTGTGAAAACCACTGTAATCCCGACGCTATTCACCAGCAATGTAAATAAACATTCACTGGTGGACTAATTGCATGCCGATTAGTTAATTTCAGTTTTGTTTTGGTAAATTGTGTAACAGTTTTTAATAAGAAAATACAAAATGTATTATTTAGTAATTACATAACCAATCATGATAAATTAATCATGTATTAATGAAAGTTGTATCAATATATTATGTATTCAGCTCAATTCTATGTTCGGCGTTATTCCGTTTAATCTTGTTTCTATTTTCAGACAGTGTTTTTGTACAGTTCGTTTGTTCTGTTTCCTATAAAGGACTTGAATTGTTGTTAAATGGTACCATAGAAATTAACTACCCTGGCCTTTTGAATTTATTATGTATTTATTTTTTTTACACTTTTACTTATTCCAAAGCAGTTTGTTTAGATTGTTTTTTTTCCCAGTACAACAATAGATTAGTGATTATTTATTCATAATGCAAACTAAAACCTGTGGAACCAAACATCTAATCTGTAGAAAGAAACACCAAACCTGTGGAACCAAACATCTAACCTGTGGAACCAAACATCTAACCTGTGGAACTAAACATCTAATCTGTAGAAAGAACACCAAACCTGTGGAACCAAACATCTAACCTGTGGAACTAAACATCTAACCTGTGGAACTAAACATCTAACCTGTGGAACCAAACATCTAACCTGTGCAACCAAACATCTAACATGTGCAACCAGACATCAAACCTGTGGAACCAAACATCTAACCTGTGGAACAAAACATCTAACCTGTGGAAAAAAACATCTAACCTGTGCAACCAAACATCTAACCTGTGCAACCAAACATCTAACCTGTGGAACCAAACATCTAACCTGTGGAACCAAACATCTAACCTGTGGAACCAAACATCTAACATGTGCAACCAAACATCTAACCTGTGGAACCAAACATCTAACGTGTGCAACCAAACATCTAACCTGTGGAACCAAACATCTAACCTGTGCAACCAAACATCTAACCTGTGGAACCAAACATCTAACATGTGCAACCAAACATCAAACCTGTGGAACCAAACATCTAACCTGTGCAACCAAACATCTAACCTGTGGAACTCCACATCTAACCTGTGGAACCTGTACGATAAAGATGGAATTGTTCACTTTTCAGTGGACAGGTAGGTGAAAAGATAAATAATGCACCACGCTGACAAAACAAGTGACACCAAAACCCATCGACCAGATCCTGAGTCACTGACTGGAGCTCACTGCTCTGGGTCATCCCTCATTTATCTTCCAATCTTGCAAATCCTTGACCTAAAAAGAACATTTGCAGGTTGTCTCTGTAGCACGGCCGTCTGATGAATTATTGAGGAGCTCCACAAAAGCTGTGATCTTGTCAAAGTAAAACCCCATATAGCAACACTCTGGGATTGATAAGTAGCTTGGGGATATGCAAGAGAGAAGATGAGTGAGGTCATCCTGAGGTGGAGAAAAGATCCGAAGACAAATGCGGAGAGAGAATCAAAGACTTGATGACCATGTTGTGTGATATTTTCCTCTCGTTGTGTCACTCTGAACGTAATCTATTCTAATTCCATTAACGTGTGTCTTTTTGTACATTCCCACTACACACGACTGTAACCCAGGTTCCCACTTCCTGGGTGTTGTCGTTCTTCTGACAGAGGCTCATTAACAGCACTGGAGTATCCAAAGCAAAGCTCTAAGTGGGTGATGTAATTAAGGATCCCTTACAAAGGAAGTTTAATTAGCCTGTTGGGGAAGACACAGTCCATTCACGCAAATTTCACCCACTCACACTCTCAATTTCACATTCCTCTTCTCGGCGTCCTCTTCTTCTCCCTGCATTACTGTCTCTATCTCCTCTTCCCATCTCTGTGTTCTGCTCTGAGTGCAAAGGAACGTGCCACAAATCTCAATGAGGGTCAGCCGCTGACAAACACAGTCCTTCCAGCTCTTTCCCGCTCATCATGTCCTCTGGTCTTTCGCCTCCACGGCGGCCCAAAAATCATCATCTCAGCTCTAGACGGCTTAAAAACTCCTCCTAGACCAAAGATCTAGTTGTAACAAAACAAGTGGCATGTCAGGCATTGTGTGTTGTAATACAACCGCTGCAGGAAAAAGCAACCGCAAAGCCAGTGAAGCTTCCTCTGGCTCCATACACAAAGGTGTAGTATTGATCCCGATTATTTCGCTCAGCTTAATAGAACAATTCACAACTGCGCCGACGCAGTCTTTCCCTCCTTCCCGAAGCCACTTCAATAAGCTGCATTCTCACATGTAATTGAAAACACTGGGAATCGCTGGTGTCAATAACAGGCCTGTGACACCAGTGATCGAGTGGGAGACGTGTTTTTCTTTTTTCTCGGACAACGTCGTCTCCTCTCTCCTTGTCCACACCCCGCTGGCGTGTCATGCGAGCAACTCTTGTGCCATCTGGAAGGTGTGATGCGGAGCATGTGCGAGTGTGTTTGTTTGGCCGCAGAGAGCAAACTTCACACCCACAGAGCAAGAGACACAAGTGTCTGTCTGGAAGGGGAAGTGTGTCTGCCGCTGTATGTGTGTTTGTGTGGGCATGAGAGGGAGAGGTAGGGGAGGGGAGGGAGGCAGCAAGAGAGAGGGAGAGTTGCGTGTCCCCACAGGAGATTAATAACATCCACGGAAAAACTTTCATTTCTGCTTTCGATAAGAAGGAAATTGAGCCTCTATTTCGGTCCAAACCACCTACATCGACCACATGAGAATGCTATACTTGAGTTTCTCGACAAGAAGTTCACGTCAGGTTCTCCTCACATACTCATGGCTATAATCAAGAAAGCCTGCTATTCACACATTCACTATAACATGTAGTTTCCACCACTTTTCCCCAACCGTTCAAACAATTGAGCATGTTTCACTGATTGTGTGTGCAAATCCTGGAGGTATATTATTTTAAGTTATTTTATGCTCCGTTGAACAATTTGTTATAGTTTGTAATTTATTTATTTTGTGTTGATTTCACACAATCTTGTCTCTGTGTTGTTTTTAAATGTTGTGCTGTACAGCACCTTCTGTGTCGTGACTGAAAAGTGCTCTATAAATGAAACCGCCTTGCCTTTCGCAGTAAACTGCTAATCAAATGTGCATTTATAATGCATTTCCTTTGATTTCTCGCATTGCAGATGTTATTGTCATAATTACAGAAGTTGCTGTCATTGTGTGTATATATGATTATTGCCACTGTTTCAGTGATGGATCAGAGTTAAACCTGTAAAGCCATTTAACAAGAAACATCTTATCAGAGATAGAGACAAGATATCATTAAATCATAAACCTCTTCTTGTTTTGTGAGTTGCTCCTTTAGTGGCAGCAGTGATTTGAATCGCACCCCCTCTTTTCTGTGTGCTTCTTGGCAGTTTGTGAGCGCAGCGGCGGGGACTGAAACATGTGGCCTTTAACTTTCACCCTCTGTCACGGTGTCAGAATGTCGGCTGACCCACTGTTCACACTGACAGGGTCTCGGCCGGCGGGTCTGCCAGCCTACAGCTGTGCTCCGCGCAGGACAGGCTGCATTTCCGCATTGAAACTGTCTTGTCTTGTTACAGTTTGGGCAGGAGATCAGTGCAACAGCCGGGGAAATGCCAGATAAAAACCATTTGGCCGAGCACTCGACGGACCCGCAGTGCTCAACACTGCTGCTTTGAAAACCAATAAGAAAGGAGGTTGGAGGGTTACACGTGTGGCCAATCACAGCTGCATACAGAAGACTGTGCAGTGACCAGATGTCACACACAGGTGGAGCAAGGGACACAGCATTGGTCTATCGAGGCAAAGTCTGCTTGAAATTCAAAGCTACACATTGTGTTTGGACACCAAGTACAATGAAGACAGAACCCCCTGAGTTGACTCACCATTTCCAGGCTCACACTCCTCCAAATCTTCGTCATCGCTAGGACACTCAGCTGATGCTACCAAAAGGTCATCTGCATTCTGGAAGAACAGAAACGGGAAGGGAGAAGGACACAAGGAGTCAGAACACATTTTATTTGTCTGGAGGGTACAAGGAATAAAAGGATTAAGTGAAGACCTCTGGCTCTAATGATAGCTACTTTTTACACGAGCTAATGAAGCACAGTGAGGCAGACTTTGGAAGGTTGAAGTTGAATCTTTCGTCGTGCTATTAAATCCAAATTTACAGATTTTCTTTTTCACCTTAGCAAGCACAGCCGAGGAACCGGCAACCACCCCAAAATGATTTAGGTGTTCACATGTTGTAATAGCTATGAAATATAGCGGTGGTGTTTTAAGACTACAAATACCAGGTTTTCACTCGGTAAATGACAGTAGTGAGACAGGAAGTGCTTCACTGTAGTGCTAACTTTGAACTTCGAGTCACTTGAAAGATACTTTTCAAAATACTTCACTGATTTGCATTTCTTATTTATTTGCATTGTTCCTTTAAAGCAGCTGCGCCCCAAATTTGTCTCAAACTCAAAATTCCTGCACATTTGACCACAGAGACAATCTATTTAATTTGAGTTGTTCTCAGAAAGATTATAATAGTATAATAATAATAATAATAATAATAATAATACAACATCATGACTGACAGCACATATACATACAATCATCAGCACATGAGATGCTAGTGCTAATTTGTAAGAACAATTCCTTTTTGCCTGGTCAAAACTTTAGTTATTTTCCTTTAAACGAAATCTACAACTTTGGAACATCGCATCCATCCAAACAATGTGCTCACAAACACCGGGGAGCGCTCTCGATTGAAGACTTAAGACGGCAGCAGCAGCAGCAGCAGCAGCACAGGCGTAGCTTGTGATGTTAGTTTTATAACATCCTGACACTAAATCTGGGTCAGAGTGAAGAGAAGTGATGACTCCAATAGTTTCATGGAAACCCACACTATCAAGAAGTAAAGAAGAGGGAAGAAAAAAAAAAAAAAAATCACACACCCCACACACATCAAAAGGTAGATCTGTTATTCTAAGCATCAAAGCGCATTATTCCACTATGATCAAAGCGACACCGTGGCGGGTTGCTCAAAGCTTTTGGAGAAATTGAAATTTGAGTTTCTTGCTTGCTTTCAACGCCACCCCGGCCCGTCTCTGCTCTGTCTTGTGCTGGGGATATTTATTAGACCACTGTGGTATTTATAATGTCATTACCATGTTTGCTCTAGCACAAAATTACACCACATAATAAGATACTGGTTTGAGCTGCTGCAACTGCAAATTATTATGCCTTTCTCTGTTGCTTTTAGTCAATTATACAATACACAACCCAAATAACTAATGCTTATGTGGGTGCATAGACGTCAACACTGGAAAGAGGCTTTCTGGTTTCAGTTAAGACAGTCAGGAAGTGAGAATATACTGAATAGCCACTAGGGGGCGACTTCACTGGAGTATTGGAAAATGACTCTACTTTTCACTTGATTTATGAGCGCCGTTCATTTTCCTGAGGCGTTCCTGGTCTCAAACGCTAGTTTCAGGCCTTCTTCAATAGCACACGACGTCAATTCGGTAAATTATTTTCCAATTTTTTTTATAATAGTAAATCAAAATTTTTTATTTTTTTTTTTAAATGTACCTTAAAATAACTAGGACATTTTGTATATTGTATAAATCTTGACTCAAGCTACATGTTTCGAACAATTGCACAACCCTACATGTGGTATAGTCCGTCAGGAGCATGGTGGCAAGTGATTCCACTTGTGTGGGTGGAGGGGAGGAGGAGACACATCTATATGATGCCTACAAACTGAGACAAGACTGTCGCGTCACCAATCAATGACGAGTTAGTCAATGAACTCCTCCACTACACTTTTAATAAATACCAGATTGACTGATTTTCGTCAAAACATACATGCCAACGGACGGCAGCGACTAGGTTTTATATACATATATAGATATACACTGTATATCGCAGTAAGCACAGGTGTGATTCTTGACTTTGTATATACTCAATGTCAATTTTTATGACAGGAGAAAAAATTAATCCGGGCGGCACCACCACAGCCTGTTAGAAACAACAGCCTGCTGTGATGGATTTATACCGAATAACCCTTAAAATATGAATGTAGACTGAAATATAAACAAATAAGTGTTTTGTTTCAGTTTATTTTGACATAATGTATAATGTTTTCACTGTAACTTGAGTAGTACTTCCTCAGTTAAATGACCTTGCTCGTTCTGCCTGCTTTTGTCCCGTTTTGCTTTGCATCATCTCCTCTCGTTCTTCTTACCTGTCTATTTTTTTTTTATTTGTTTGCACACTCTAAATTAGTAAATAAAGGGGTAAAAAAATAAAATAAAAGATGATAACCATTAACACATTACAGAGAGTGACTAACATGGACATCAATGGAGGCGGTGTTCTGCCATTATCTGCTCCTGTTTCAAATGTTTTATCAAAAGCAAATCCTCGATGTTATGTAACAGAGAAGCGCGGCGCTTACTCAGATAATGACAGGAAACTGCGGGCTCCCGTTTTAATTATTTCAATGTCCGTGAGGCAATCACCATAGTCAATGAAATCCATCCAATTTATTTTTGAAAATAAATCTGCACATTAACAAAATGCCCCATTATATGATTTGTAAATATAACTTTTAATTAAAAGAACGCCACATTTCTCGCAAAGTTGTCGTCGTTGTTTATCTCTTAGCCCGAACAATTCAACCAATTTCATGCCAATGCGAGCTTGTCTGCCACGCCACTGACGCTAAACACCAATTCTTTCCTTCCCTTTCAACCCACAAGCTAAACTATTGTGGCCATAAATATCAACACAAACAACATTACATTCCTGGGAATCGCAGGATTTTTTCTTCTAAAGACAGACACTGAGTGGTTAGAACTGCAAATGTAATAGATTTCATACACTGTCTGGTGCCTCTCAGCTGTTCAAAATCAATAGAACGCTTCTTTGCTGAACGCAACAGACTGCAAACCATGGCGAACCGTGTTTGAAAGGGCAACAAAAACGCTAAGATAATAAAACGTTTACTCAGTCTGGAACCACCTGCATGAATGAGCTGTATTACGCACACGTTCACATTTTCTTTTTTAAGTGCACAAATGAATATCATCTCTCTGCTAATGAAAGTGCACGGATGAGTGACTCATTGAAAATGTCTCTTCAGTCTCGAGCACAAACCCTCAAAGCTATTTTGGGCAATACGATGTTCAGCCAGGTACATAACAATAACACTAATAATACTAATAATAATCATAACAATAAAGAAGAAGCTGTTGGAATGCGCGTGCCCTAGGTGGGGAAAAAATAGATTCTAAGCAATAAAGAGCGTTTAAAAAGGTGTGATTCGGCTTCCTTTTTTTTTTCTTTTACGACCAAATATAAACATCATCTCTCAGCAAGTGCAAGACACATTAAGGCTTGTAACAACAGAGAGGCAGACAACACTCAGAGGTCTTTGCTATCCTAAAATGGTTCCGGATGACTTATCAAACACGGCCGTCTTTCTCTGCCAATCCACATTACAGACCGCCGCTGTAAAAGCTTGTTAAAACCGCTGAATGTGGACGAATGTTTCCGGCGAGATGTCTGGAGTCCAGAGATATGATATTGAACCGAGTGGATGTCTTCATGTGACATCTTAGTGTCTGGAGCGAAGACACACAAACACTAAACCATCGACTGAAAGCAAGTCCTGCCAGATGTGCACACTTTAAACTGGTGTGTGAAGATGGGACTTTCAAAAAACTTGCTTGTAATTATAATTCAGCTTCAACCATGACTGAAAGAGGAAGTGCTTGGGTGCACATTAAAAAAACCACAAGTACTGTTAAATCTTTTGTCAGCTGGCATCAGAGCACAGAGGCTCCACATATGGAGGCTTTTGTCACTTTTTACTCAAAGAAAACATAACAAGAAATAACCAGGCTTAGTTACAAAACTAAAGCCTCTTTCAAACTAAAATTAGGATGAGGATTTTCTTGAAGCCCCTAAAAGGGAAATTGTTCTGCTACTGGTGTTTTTTTTTTCACCACTACATCACATGCACGGGCATTATTTTTAGACACATTTTGCATTACCGTAATTATGCAACGGAAAAAAAATTCCAGCGGTTTCTGAGAGCTGAGACGTTGCACGTCAAAGCCAACGTGGGGTTATTACGGGAATTTCACTCGCACTGTTGCAGGAAGCAGGCCAATCAGCGTCCTTGTCACCGGAGAGGAGAGAGTCTCCATAGGGTTAAATTGTTTTTGGACATTGACACAAAGACTCAAACAAATGTTACTTTAAAGATGTGTTGTACTATTCAAATTTCAACTTTAACACGCAAAATCTGGTGTACAGTGTTTTTCCTAAATAAAACTTTTTGTTTTTCTTCATTTCAAATTGTTAAGACACTACTTTAACGTGCAGGAAATTGTAAATTACTGCCAGATATTTAAAGTCATTCTAGGAAAATGGGCAAAAGCACTTGCTTACAGGACATTTTCTGGCACTTTTATGGTTCAAATAAACTCCAGAAATAAATTCCAACTGATGAAAAACCTGTTTAAACATGTTTTTAAGGAATGGAGTTGAACATTTGGGTTTCTTTGCTATAGGAAGTGTTCTGAACTACACACTCGATTCCAGTGCCATCGACAGCCTCAACTTAAGGCCGCACTAATTGGCACCACCGCGTTTCTTCAAAAATGAACACGACGGGACACTGAGCGCACACAAACTGCCGAGGTTTGACATGTTGCAAACGGGACGCGAGCGCGTCTTAATCTATTCCACGTCCACTGATCACGGTTGACGGGGAACAGACGACGCGGCTCGCTGACTGATTGCAGATAAGCTTCGGTGGACACGGAATCGCACTAATGAACACATAGGAGCGCGAGAAACACTGGTAATTGGCACCTTGTCTTTGTGCTTCCAGCAACATCATCAAAGTTTGTCGGAGAGCTGGAAGTTCAAAGAATGAAAAGGACGGCTTTTAAAGAGAGGCGCTTTCAAGTACTTCTATGTCAGAGTGATTACAATAATGTGGAAAATTGCTGTTGTAATATTACATCCAACATTGACACGGAAGAGAAGCGTGCGTCAATGACCTGGATTAGACTTTTAAAAAAATGTACTGCAGCACACAGCGGGTGTGGACTGGATCATGTTACCTCCCTGCTTACATGAACACCTGCTGACCGTTATTAAGGCCTTTATTGGCGGTGGACCTGGTCGACCCACCTCACTTCTCTACCGTTTGCTGACTGTTGCTAACTGTGCCAGCAGTGGCCATAAATCACATCCTTTCACATGCATGAGAAAGAGAGACGTCAATACAAGTTCACGACACCCTACGTCGTTGTGCTGTAGCTGCAGCAGGAGCTCCTTTTAATTATGTTCCTCTCCTCCTCCAGCTTTTGTTGATCTGCGTGGACGTGCTGTAATTTTCCAGCAGCCTACCGCGTCTTGGGGTTTAGTCAGCCATATCTTCTCAGAGCAATTCAAAATTACTGTGCTGATTGGTTTAATAGGAGCAGCCGCACAAAGTTGCCTCTCAAGCTGGAGGCTGATGGAGCATCGGAGCACGGCTGCGGGGCGGAGATACACAGTTTGACCTTGCAGCTGAAGGAGGATTCCGTCTGAAATGCGCGCCTACTTGTCCGGGGAAGGTCATCTGGTTACTTCACTATGCCGTTTAATCTTTTCAAATGTTGTTCTCAGCAGTTTTGAGATTTTGCAGGAACTTTAGGAAGCCAATTACAAGGGATGAGCAAGGTTTCATCACAATGCGCTGGCTCAGTTATTCAAACAGCAGCCTTCTCTCAGCCAGAAATTGTTCTTTTGTGAGCCACACAGACGGTTCACATGACATTAGAAGAGAAAAATGCAATCACTGATGTAGTCTGACATGTTCAAGTGGTTTCTGAAATTGTACGGAATCAAATTACTCAAAGTTGGACTAACACAAAGTGGTTGGGTGTCAAATTACTAGTGTATGTTTACATTCATTAGGAGTACAGCTGACCTAGAAGAGGAAGACAACAGTCAGAATAAGAATGTAGACAAATTCAGGCTGCTGCACTGTTTGGAATGACGAGAAGGCCGATTTTATGCTCGGTCAGCTTAAAGGATCAAATATGTCTAAGTTCATGGATGGCAGAGCTCCACATGGTAACAACTAACTGCCAGCTAAACTGTAAACAAGCAAAAACGGGGGGTGGGGGTGTATCGCCACTTAGTGTAGTGGAGGTGGACGCACTCCATTGAATGAATCAATTCCCCACTAGTGTTTGTGCACTGGAACAAGAACGGTAGTCCAATTAAAATGAAAGGCCGCGTTTACTTCACTGTGTACGAGTCGCGTACACAGACTCGGATCACTCGCTCACCTGTGTCACACTGTCCCTCATGGTGGGCGAGCGCTGCTTGCGAGTGGTGGTCGTGGCCATGGTGGTGGTCGTCTCCATGATCGTGGTGGACATGTCAGCCAGTGGCGTGGTGGAGGTGGTGTCCGTGGTGAGCACAGAGGGCACGTCACCCACCAGCCGCAGGTTGCCGTGCGTCTGGACGTTGGGGTCGCCCTCAGCGGCCAGTTTTAGCACCTGCAGGCCGTTGTAGTACAGACCTGAGATCTGGCCCTGAAAGTGGCGCCCCGTCTCCGCGCTACCACCAATTTTGATGAACGCCTGGCTGTTGAAGATCGTCAGCTGGCGACCTGATGTGAGAGAGAGACGAGTAGAAGGGACAGAGAGATGGAAGGGGAGAGAGGGAGAGGCAGAGAAGAGAAACCGTGGAAGGATGGGAAGAGAGAAAAAGGCAGAGAATATAAATGAGTCATGGTCTCTGGGTGAGCTTCCACATGAAACACAAAGTAGTACACAGTGTGAAACAAGGGATATAGAGGGACCGTTTCCATCACATGGGATTTCCTGAGTAACACTTTAGAGAGATTGGACCCTGGGTTGCTGCAGCTGCAGCCGTTACGGCGCTGGGGACGTGCCACTTTTCCAGAAAGGCATCCGGAATCTGACAGTCAAATAGATTGCACGGGCAGTCGCGGCTTGACCCTCAGACTTAAAGTTCACCACGGAATGCATCTCATTTGCCCCGAGATGGAATGTATTAGAACAATGCTAGGTCTGTGGCATTGACCTCGGATGTACCTGCGCTGCACAATGATAAAGTACCTCTGCCAGCAGAAAAAAAAAAAAATGTCGCCCCTTCTGCTCTCCAAAGAAGGAATATAGGCTCCTCAATGGAGGGAAATGTTTAATTCAGCAGCTTCTCTGTGGTCATTACCATTCATTCCGATGGATAGATGGATGAAGGGAGGACAGGGTCGACCATTTAACCAGGGTCCAATACTAATGTGTTACCAGGACTTGTGCTAAATGTGTGTGTGTGTGTGTGTGTGGTGTAGTTTTTCTCCTTGTATTTTCCTTCAGCCGATGTCAGTTGAGGTTTTTATTCAGACTCATATTTCCATCCCGTCTCTCCTCTGGGACATCCCACCTTGCCACTCGGACCGACGCAAAACTTCGACCCCTATTTCCTGTTATACGAGTAACGGCGTGGATTGCGAGGGGGCAGGCGGTGAGGGAGGGTAGAGGGGCGGGCGAGTATTACTGTGGGACACTGTTGAAAGGATGTGGGTTAAAAACAGATCTGATGAGGTAATTACTGGAGGAGAGGGACGGGGGGGGGAGGCAAAAAGCTTTTATTATGGATTAATCAATCCGTGTAAGGAAAGAGCCAGTGTGTTTGTGAAAGGTATACCACACTAATGTGTGCATTCGTGAGTGAAATATAGACTTTCTCGTGATGTCAGGCTGCAGAAACAAGAGACCCCTCTGTCCCAGGGAGTACGTGTGTGTTTCTCTGTACGTGTGCATGCACGGCTGGCTGATGCGGCGTATATAAATATCTAGATATTTTTCCGTCTATGCTCCGATATGTCTCAATATATCTCTGAGCTCATGGAAAGTTTTTTTCGTCTGAGGCTTTGGTTCAAAACAAACATCTGTTTGTAGCGTTTTGGGGAGGACGTACAGCATGTGACGAGTTAAATAAAAAGAACACCGGCGGAGAGTCTTCCAGGTTCAAAATGTGAAGAGATGAATTTACATATTTACATATTTACATAAAACAACTTTGGAAACTTATTTCAGTGACTAATTAGGAGGAAGGAAAGCAATCACATTATACTCATTTTATTTACTCGCTTATTCCAAAGATTAAACCTTGATTCTAAATTGTCAAATAACAATAAAAACATTGATCTACCTTAAACATTACAATAATCTCTGTATTGTAGCTGTATTCTTTTTTTTTTATGTTTAAGGATAGCTACATGTGTACGAAACAGTAAATATGCTCAAATTCTGCTGTAACATAAATAATTAGGTTGAAACTTGAACAAGAGTTTAAATTTACACTAAATTGGACATCGGTAATATCATATTATTTGATTAAACGGCTGGATAAAATGACAATATCCAAAAAATGACCGATCATTTCTCGTCTCATGTCAAGATATTAATATATTGGTGTTTATTATGGCATGTTGCTGTTGCCTTCTCCTCTTCACCATGGAGACGGAGGAGAGAGAGACCCCGGCTCCAATTGTTTTTAATAAAGAGAGCTGAGAGAGTGCTTCATCATCGTGATAATGATTTACGCTCATTTACATGGATGCACTTGTCCCGATGTATGTGGGTGGCTTAATCAAACAAATATTACTATTAAAACACTATTAACGCACATGCATGTGTGTGTGTGTGTGGCTGTAGGTGTAAAAACTGCACATTCAGCCCGTGCGTGTGTGTGTGTGTGTGTGTGTGTCAGTAAATTTTCTACACACGAGCTGGAGAGATAAATCTATCCCACTGAGATGGACCATTACACGTGTCATCCCATTATCAGATCATTAGGCCCATCAGGGGCCCGCGGGGGACCCAGCTCCAGTCTCCTAACTTTATAATGAGACTTAATGTCTGGCATATGCACTGTTGACATGATAGTTGAGTCTCACTCTATTATCGCAACACTTAGCTTGTTTGGTGTGGGAGGGATCCAGCAATAACTGGGAGGAACGGGGAAGACAGATTGTGGACATCGGCATTGGAAAATACAGGAGAAAAACTGCACTCGTGTGCATAGACAGAGAGGGGAACATTGAGATTGGGACCAGAGGCAGGGTCACGCTCAGAAATGAAAACCACCCCACCCGACCCAGTCAGTGTCCTTGACCAGAGGACACAAACCACCACATCAGCCCACAGGGTCTCTCCCATTTCAAGCAGCCCCAGTCGGCCCCTGCTCTCCTCTGGATTGTGGAGGGAAGACATAGGACATGTTGAGGACGCATGTGTTCATATGTTTTAGGTTCCAAACAGCGCAATTGTTCTCTACAGAACAAGTGTCCAACTTCAGAAGTTGAAACACAGTTCAGTCTGGAGGAGTGACGCATTATTTGAGACACAGTAATCAGGTTTCCATTAAAATGCAATACAACTTGTTTAAATTTTAGATTTTTATGCAGAAATAATAATAATAAAAAAAAAAGGTGCAAGAGAACTGACTGACAGAAACAATCTACTTTGGCGAGTGGCTTATGATGACGGTGCAAAGTGGGTCCACGGTGGGCGGCGGACTAGCAATAAAGAAAGGTTGGTGTACTTGCGTCAGCATTTTGTGACATATTTCTTTCAGGATTTCAACATCTGTGTGGGGTGACCTACTTAAACCTGCAGGTGACAATGCAAGAGGGAGACAGGGGGGTGGGGGGGGGGGACAGAAGAAAGGTGCCCTCTAGACTAAATGAGGAGAAATCAGTGTTTGTTTTTGTAGCTGTCTGCTCAGAATGAGCCACTAACAGGGCCTGATGAAGTTATTGTTTCGGGGTCTGCCAGGTCAAATCAAAAGTGACGTGCGGATTTGGAGCCAATTTTAGTGGCCGGTGCGAGTGCGGCGGATGGGTGGGGAAAAGAGGACAAGCAATCAGATTCCTTTAAATGACGGGAGTTGGATATTGCACCGCTGCAGAGATGAAGATGTGTGTGTGTGTGTATAATAACTTATGAAATATGTCAGGGAAATGACCTTTCTGTGTGTGATAGTTGGCCTTTCAACGAGTGTGTGTTGGCCTCACAATTATTTACATTTGTGTGTGTTTTTGTGCGCAGTAGACAGCCCGGCACACGGGGTCTGCACATTGATGAGGGTCTGTCGGAACAATTTGGAGAAGCGGGGGTGGCTGCAGCCTCATCTCCCTCCCCTGGGCTCTTAAGGTGATCGGCATTTAATGGGCAGACGTTTGTGGATGCGGGGAGGGCGTCTGGCAGGGGGATGAGGGTTTGGGATATGTGGGTAGCAAGCAGCCAGCCCATCATTATAACACACATTCAAAGCTGTACACAAAGCCTCAATTAACCACAGTGCAGTGACTGGAATGATCGGGCTCCTGCAATGAGCCGCCGCAGGTACTGAACTGATCAACTAGAGCCTGATCTAGCGTTCTGTGTCCGTTTATTTGCTCGACAATCTACCAGCTAAGGCTGAGCCATATGGCTACGCACGTGAATATACAGGAATATAGTGTTTCGTCCAGGCTCGAGGACAATTATAAAATTTGATTGAAAAATATTTTTCGGTCACAGGTGACATCGGATGAGGGGAACAATGCCGACTGCAGTCGCGATGCTTATTATGTGGAGACAAAGGCTAAAAAAGGCATGGTTTCAGCTTTGTAAAGGTATTAACATACAAAAGGGTGAGAGAAAAATCAAACAAATATGCCAGATGTTGTCCTTCAAGCAAACAAATACTGGCAGGCAATGTGACTGTGTGACACTTTCTACACTCTTTCAATAAAGAATTTCAAGAGATTTGTTCCAGCTCAGTCGTTTGTTTTCAGGGAAGATTATATATTTATTTTTTCTCCTCCTCACTTGACAGGAGCAGAGATTTTGCTGTTTTTCTAAGTTAGAGGAAGAGGAGGGTTTCATCATCACCTCACACACAAGGCTGAAGCACTACCTTGGCCCCATCCAGGGCACTTTTCTAGTTTTGCCGCGCGATAATAGTGTACTTTGATAATATGAGGCCTGGATTTGCAAAAAACAGTTCACCTTGCCCGTGGGAATTGGACAAAACCTAAATTACAGTCTCGATGTAATGATAGTGCTGGATGAAAATTTAATACGTGTTCTTACAGCTCTTCCTGGGGCAAGCAAAGAATCTCCAGAAATGTCACAGCAATCAAAATTCTTTCTTTCTATCCGTCTTCAGAGGGGATTCTGTGCAATGTTCCTCTGTCGGATCTGTGCGGCTCTCCTAACTCTGTCAGTTCCTATTACATTTAAATGCATAGAACATGTTCTTATGAAATCCATAGGGGGAAATAAAAGGCACACACAGTGCCCCTCAAAAATTTGTCACAACAAAGCAGAACAGGAAAAAATAGCACTGGTGAGTGAAAGGATATACGTAGAAACACGGTGGAAGTGGAGAAGCCCGGGGAAGGGCTGAGCGCTCTAATATCACTTATATGAAATACACTGCTAATTTAAACGCTAAGAAAGATGAATATCGATAAAGTAATATGTGTCTTTTTCCTGCCAATTCCTTTATCAGACTTCAGATATGCTACAATTTGATGCTTGGATGGCTCATGTGGGTAAATGAAAGCAGTCACGACTATTTCTAAAAGGCGCCATCTTCTGCAATCACACTCGCTTTTGGTCGGATCACCCGGGGGGGCTTAGAGGCCGGCGCGAGAGCTGCGCTCCGACTTCGATTTCCTCACAAAATCATTGCGGTAATGACCCCTGCGCGTCACGGAACCTTGTGCAGCAGGGCGAGGGGGGCTATTTTTACATTTATAATACACAGTGGAATTAAGTGTGCACACCCCCCAACCCTAATAGCTGCGAGGTAATCAATACAGAGGGAGACATGAATTATCTCCTACTGTCCCCAATGTGAAGTCATTATGACAGACATTTACGATAGTACAACAACAGGGTTTCAAGCCTGTCAGCGTTAATTGTGATGAATCCAGAGCCGGCGCCAACGTGTTACGTTTAAAAAAAAAGTGTATAGGAGCCTGAGGGGAGAGTCAGTTGGTGTTACACTGTTAAAAAACAGCTGATGATCTTTGTGTGGCATTTGCGACAAAAAGCAAACAAACTGGAAGACAATGGGACTTTAGGAAAAAAAAAAAGACTGTGGATCAATTGTTCCGTTAGGAAGTGAAAAAACGAAATGAGCGAAGCCACAGCTGCTGAGAGACGGCGAGAAATAATTCTGCTGCTTCTCCGTGTTACAGAATCGCCATTTACGTTATGCAGCCCCGATTCATTCTTTACTCCTTTTTCCGTTTACTGTGTCGTCCTGTTTTTTTATTGCTTGCCTCTATAAAGTGTCCTTGAGTGTTTGAAACGTGCTTATAAATAAAATGCATTAATATTACTATTATCATTATTCATCTGCTCTACAATAATACACCGGCTGTATGAAACAGAAACCTCCTTTTTACATCGTGTTACCTCAGACTGCTTGTGCGTCTTTAGATTTTAATTGAAATGAGAAGGTCATAAAGTAAATGCCTTTCTTGTGTTCATTTGCTTTACAATCAAGATACACTTGGAAGATTTGCTTCACACTGTTAATAGTGTTGTGCGATGCAAATTAAAATCATTTTAAAAGTGATCTGCGACTAATCTAATAACCGCCCTAGTGTCATGTTAATCAGACGCCTAAAACAGTCAAGTTCAATTTATAGTGAGTTATTTATGCATTGATGAATAGATTCAATTAGCATCATAAATATGTTTTTATTGTAAAACTACTGCATATATTGTCGCATGTTAAAACAAAACACCTTTATTTTGAAATTTTGTGGACTATTGACACAAATATTGTTATTGCAACATCACGATGGAATTACTAATAGTTGCCTCTAAAAAAGGGTTGGGCTTAAGTTTGAGACCCCGATGTAAATCGTGAAAAACCTTTTCTTTGCAGCTCCCTTATTTATCTATTCAAAAGTTACTGGAGAAACAATAAAGAAAGAGGGGTTGGACAGGGACTGCGAGAATGGGGACATGAGAAATGACAGTAGCGAGGGAGGATGACAGACAGAGAAGGATAGGGGGAGAGAGCGAGCCTTCATGAGGATAGAATGTTAAAGAGACAGAGTGAGGGCACGGAGGGAGGGACAAGGGGAGAGGGGGATGACAGGATTGATAAAAAAGAACAGGAGGAATGACACAGTTGGAGACGGGAGCTGAGGAAGAGACAAACGTACTTGAGAGCGCTTGGTGAGAAAGATGAAGAGGAAGCGAGGCAAATAGTAAAAGAAAGCGGAATGAGCCAGTGAGGGGAAAAAATGCACCGAGTTTGCTTTTGCTCCCCACACTCACTAATCACAGGGTTAACTCTGTGGTAATGACAGGCTTTTTGTGTGATATGTACCTGTCTTTATGCTGAAGCCAAAGCGCCCCGCTGTTTGCCTCACTGCATCCCTGTGATTTGACCGGAGGAAGGCGCTTGTACGGAGGAAATGGGTGTACTTTCACAAACGGGTGGGAAGAATACTGAAATAACATGTGCAGCCACACGCGCTGTCATAAATACTGCCGTGATCATAGACTCGCTGCTATGGCCAAGGTAAAAAAGAAAAACGAACAGGACGTCGGGAGGTTGCAATTTCAGAATGCAATTTTAAAGCGATAATTGCGATTCATCCAACGGTGATGGTAAATTTGTACTCGTGTGACGTTCAAGAAGCAGCATAGGTCAAATATGCTGGCGGTGAACAAACCCCGGACAAACTATTTGGAACAAGTGCGATTTCCTTGTAAATGGGTTCAGTTCAATTTGTAATACAAAAAATGTACATATTAACGTCACTTTATATGATAGTACCATAACAATATGGTATTAGTACGGTTATTTTGTGATAGGGAGGTAGTATCTGAGTAATAACCTCTTATTTATAATGCAATTTTCCAGTTTTGTAATAACATTAAATATTAAATATATATAAATATTACAATAATACCATATTGTGTCCAAAGTAATATCCACATAATAGCTTGGTAATTATAATTACTATAGACTACCATCATGACTACCTTTGTATGAAAATGTTCAAATTCAAAATGAATACAGTTGACGCACACGTTTACGTTGGTTATTACTATAGGAATAAAATGGAATTACTATAAGATAACTTCCTTTCTACAAAATCAATCCAATGCCTTTACCTTATTGTTACTGTCCTGTGATGTAAGGTGTGACCAATTAGTTTTACACCATTAACTTCATGTGAGAATGTTAATTTGAGATATTTTGTAAAAATCAGCATCTCAAATCACTGGATCACTGGAACTAATAATAGATTATTACTTCAAATTCAAGTGCACTTACAAGTCACCGGCAATAAATAGGTTGGGATAATCTGGCTAGACTCTTCGATTATTCTGATTATGCGACAGTCCAGGTGCTAATGATCCCACAATAGGCTGAACACCAGTGATTCACAACCAGTCTGCTGGAAATGGGAAATCCTTTAATGTGCCCCCCTTTAAAATAATCTATTAGGTCCAAAATTCCTTTGCTTAACACTTAAATAAATAGCAAGACCGTGGTTGAATCTTCACACACGTGTAACTGATATTTCTTAAATGAAGAGACTTTGTAGCGACAACGGAAATCAGATTAGAATCTGAATCAAATCTGATCCAAATTGTAATAAAGCATTTTTTTGTCGGTGTATCTCGCTGTTGTAAAATGAACTTGGAGCAATTACAGTCACCAGGATGGGAAATTGTTCAAACTGCTGTTTTTATTCTATTTGTCATAGGAAAGGTAAAAAAAAAATGTCTCCTTCCTCTGTGCCTGAGGATTATTTTAATGACCCAACAACAATTTAAATTCCGTTATCAGTTGGGTACAGGTTGCATCACATTTCCCTGGCATCTGTCTCAACACACAACAGGGTGATATAGTGGAAACTGCTGAAATGATCAAGTCTGTCTGGGCCAAACTGATCATTATAACCATCATCATATTCCCCCTCTCACACAGATTACCTTCTAATTGACTGCAGTGAAATGTAATGAAAATAATAACTGTGCTGTTTTCTTTTACTGATTTAAAGATAAAACAAGAATTACTGTCCTGCAGTGGTATGTTTGCCTCAACGAACCAATGCAGTTTCAGTCTGAACGCTTTGGTTCCCAGACTCACCGATTTACTTAAAGCTGCAGCACGTAAGATTTCCCTTGTTATTGTTGACGTTTTTATTCCGTCTCTGTGAACAGAAATGATGTAAAATGATTTGTATGCTGCGTTTTTCCATCTGACACCAGGCTCTCTCAAGCAAACCTGACTGATGAGTATTTGTGTGTGTACAGCGACAGAAGTGTTTAACCAGTCAATCTGTTGTATGGCCTAGTTTTTGGACGAGTTGAATTCACTCCTGAAACTTTATGTGGGCTCTTTGTTTTTTCAGTCTGTGCCCTGCCATCACACTTTACTAGTTCAATGTTACTGTTGCTTCTATTAGCGCTTTCCACGACCTCGTCCCGGCATGGCTCGACTTGGCACAATGTGACTTATTTGTGTTAGTACCTGGTACTTTTTTTTTAAATACCAGCTCTGGCGAGGTTCCAAGCGAGCTGAGCCGTTACTATGTGTGACACCGACAGACTGTCGTTCACAGATTGGTCAGAGAGTGTCGTCACTGGAAGCGGCATGAGCGCGACATTCGACACAGGAATCAAATCGAACAATGTCGAACTCTAGATCATTTAAGACTTAAAACTCCTGGACGTGCGCTAATCTCCAACATTTAGCAAGGCAATGTCTAAAATCTAATTATAGGAGTCTGCTGAAAGCCGCGATCCCAAGCGCTGAATTTCAGTGCAGTGTCTGTGCGCCCGTCATGCAAGATGTAGTTCAAGATTCTGTGCACTAATCTTTATCATTGATCGATTCTAATGATTCAGTACACCAACATAACTCCTAGTCCTTTTGCGAGTGTCGCAAATAAAACAAAGTCAGTTTCATGCAGCCGTTCTATGATGACTCCGCCTACGTTTAGAAGGTACTGTAGCAATGGAAAACCATACCAAACCGTGTAAAGTCGAGACGTGCTGGGACTATATAGTGGAAAAGAGTCATATCTGTTTTTGACACAAATCACTTTCTGTGAGAATTGGTTTGACAATTGTTTGAATGCAATGGACATTTCTTAATATTTAAAATTCTCACTACAGCTTTAAAAGGACACAGATTGACATTTGGCCACTAAAATCTTAACTGTATTTTCTCTCTCCAAAGTGGATCACCTGCTTTTTCAGTGTTTAAGTGAAAATTTGTGCCAACATTTAAAGTAATCCTCCAGGTTCTTTTTAAAGATGACACATTCACAATACATAAAAGGGGCTTAGTGAGGTCACAGTGACCTTGACATTAAACCCCCAAATCCTAAATCAGGTCATCCTCGGGTCAAAGTATGAACATCTATGCCCAATTTGAAAGAATCCCCTGAGGATGTTATTATAGGATATAAGGGTATCAGGGTAAAGCATTACACTCATCGTAAGTAACATGAATGCTGCTGGGAGAGAGCAGGGACAATATTAAAGCAACGTAAAGGTCCGAAAACACAGAGCATGAAAGGAAGGGTTAAATAAGTCGCCGAGCCGCGGCGGTGTGACTAGAGGAAGATATCGCACAGAGACACACACACACACACACTGACTGAACTTGCTGGGAGAAATAGAAGGGATGACTGATCACTGTAAGTGGCTTCCACTGAACTGCATTTTCTTTATATTTCTTCTCCGACGAAAAGGAAACTGCCCCAGAAGTTGTTGCTGTAACAAGAGAGCAGCAAGTTTAAAGTTTTGCATCAATGCACCATACTGCTGGGCTTGAGAGAGAGAGAGAGCAGAGAGAGAAATGGCTCAGAGGAGCCGAGGTCCGTAATTACTCGCTGGGTAGTGGGCTGGATTTGGGCCACGCTAATGCACAGATTGCCTGTTGGAGGCAGGAAAATAATGGTTTTATGTCTATTACAGCCCCCAGATTGTAGGTGGAGATGAGGGGAGGGGATAGCAGGTGGTGGGTGGGGGTGGGTAGTGGGCTGAAGAAAGAATGATCTGAGTGCAACCATTCCTGGTGGAGGGGATATGAAAAGGATTGCAGCTGAAGAGCACACAGTATCTTTCTCCTGCCACTGTCATCATTACGCCTCCCTCATCCTCCTTCTACTCCGGTTATCTTGCAGACAGGAGGGATGCCATATGGTTGCAAGGATCTTCTGTCTGAAATGTTTTCTCTGAGCCGAGTTACAGGGTGGGAGGGATGGCCCCGAATTTACCTCCGTCAATAAACAGCTTTGCGAAGTGCGGGACAGAAATTTGGACCGTCGGGCACACGGCGTAGTCCCAGGTTTGTGTTCACAAATCCTTCATGGTCTGCAGCATCTTTATCAACAAACAAGAACTCCCCTATTCCTATTTTCTACGCCAAAGACGAAAAAGAATGAGGAAGGAAAAAGTCGAAGGAGGCTTGCACACAATGGGGCGGGGTAGGATGCTGACAAAGTCGATCGTGAAGTGCTCCCCAGTTATCTCCTCGGCACAAGGCTCTCTTTGGTAATTAAGTGTGTTTTGCTTTTTTACTTGTGCTTGTTAGGGTAGAACGCTGAATTAACCGAGTTTGACAACGAAGATGAGGGGCCAAATGCAGCCTGAAGTAAGACTCAAAGCTCTGCGGAGATTGCGGCGGCGAATTTGCAGGACTCTGGAGGCTGGATATAATCTCATGCGGCGCTATCTCTGATCCTCTATCTGTATGTAGATCTTAAGCGAGTCATACTGTCAAAGGATAAACACAAAGGGAGAGAGTACGGTGCTTAGCTGAGGACAGTGTTCTTATATTCACACCGCCTGTGACTGTATTGTTTTCAGGCTATTTCATGGTACGAGACCATGAAATAACAGCAGAGTGTATTTCCAGTGTCATGGCTGCTGTCTGGCAGCCACCATTTTTCTCCTGAGCAAGCAACTTAACGCTCATACATTTGCCACCCTGCTTCCCTCAGATATAGCCAGAATAGTGCGGGGAGATCAAATGGAAAAAAACAAAACAAGATAGTAACTCAGTGGGATATAAAGCTCATCATGGGAGAACTGTAATGCAGACTCAGACAGATTTGCTCTTTGTCGACTGTAGCCTGATGAGAGAGAATCTCAGAGATGAAGCTGGGATCATGATGGGCAGATCTGGACCAATTCCTGGCGTGGAGATGTTGATTTGGGCTCTGGCCCTACACCTAGTGGGAGGAGTTGATTGCTTTCGATTAGGGAATTGGGGGAGCTTATGCCAGACCATTAAACACTGAACATTAAACCTGGTTCTTCAACTTGTTTTTTGGGCCACAGAGACCTGGTGTCCCAGTATTTCTTCCCTCTCCTCCTCCCTGCACTGGTGTAGCTCAGCTCAGAGCTTGTTTGGCATGCTGTTGGGGAGTTCCAGTGGGACAGGCTCCTCGCCAGAAGAAGATATAAACCTTATATTCTTTGGGGGGCTTTATTCACTTCCTTGCTCATCCGGTAACGGGAAAAAAAAACTACAAGAAATTGATTCCTGCTGGTTTTTTGTAATCTTTATTTTCTAGTGGAGCTCCCCGATGAGTCAGAAGCTGCGGCGCAATATTATCATCTCAGTAGAAAAAAAACACAGCTACACTGTCAGAGGCAAACGCTTGTAATGTTTTAAATGAAAACCTGGGATGACAAATCTATCATGGGGAAAAGCGAGATGGGAGATGGATCTAAGTACAGTTTGGCTCAGATAGAGCTGTTAAAAACTTTTGGGACTTTTTTTTTCTCCCCTGCAGTCCCTGTAATGGCTGCCGTTTTGGATTTAGTCAGCAGGCACAGAATTGGCCAGAGACGCTCACTTGTGATCTGCCTCGCACACAGTGGGGAAGATGAGATCAAGGCTTCAGAATGGGATGCAGTAACAGAGCGGCGCTCTCCTCGAGGACACGGCTGCTTTTGGTGACTGATGCTAAATTGTGAGGTGACTGAAAGACGGCGTTTGTGAGATTGATTGGGAGACTGATTGCTATCCTTACGTTGCTTCGGTTCACACGCGGGTATAATAAAGCACGAGTCTTGAGAGTAAAGATATATTAGTAACATTTGTGCTTTAAAATATCTAAAAATGGCACGACTACAGTTATAAATTTCGTTGAATAATGTACTTACATAAGCCAAAGAAATCTGTTTTTAATCAAGGTGACAGCCCGTTTCATTTTGATCGCCTTTTAATGATGTCATGCACTTTACACCCCTAATGACATCCTGTGCATTCAGTGGCACTGATGTCATACCCTTGGGACCTGAAAGATGTGGATTTATCCATGACTGTTGAGACCCATGTGGCTGATGGTTTGTGCTCTCTGGTCAAGAGCTCTGAAGCACATTAAGACCCTTTGTGGAAAAGACCAAAAACCCCATACTGGTAACACAGCCAAGATCATACAGTATGTATACATCTATCACAAGAGGAATGATCCAGGCTGTTTACCACACATCAGTAACTGTAACTCAAGATTTTAAATATTCACACACACCAAACACCCAGAATAACAAATATACACAACAATACATTGAAAACTGTTTCCATTTCTTGAGTAGTGAAAACAATAAATGTTAAAGGGACCTTTCTTTAAACACATTTTTTTCTTTTTCTTCAATGATCCAGAGGAGAGGACTTTTTGAATTTGGTGATGAGTTATTTGCTGTGTTTTAACCCTCTGAGTTTTGCATAACATCAAAGAGGAAACGAGGAGTAGAAGTATTTTTTGTTTTAGTTGAGGTTAGAAGATGGTTAGCGTTTCGTTTAGTTCTTGTTCCGAGTGATCACCGTAACCTATCCAAGTTCTTCCAAATGCTGACATAATCCAGGTCCAATTGCGCTTAAACTTTAAACCGTGATTTATAACAAGGTTATAACTGAGGGCCCCTTTGAATTTGTTACCAGCAGGGAAAAGCTGGTGGATTTCCAATTTGTTTCGATCCGTGACGACGGTGGCAAGCGGTGAGAGAAGCCCCCAGTGGTTAGTGTGGGTAGAGTTTGATTTGCTGTTAGGTGGTTAGATTCTGCTTAGACGTCTCTTAAATATAGGTTCTAGCAAAAAAGCGTTTAACCCTTTGAGCTTGGAAATGTCCACTAATCCCCCCTCATCATCTAGACTGAAACACCCAATACGTTGTCTCAGAAATGTTTTTCCAAAACCATCTTCAGTCAATGACGTGTGTCTGAGTTATTCCAAGGAATCCAATCAAATGAACAAATAAGTAGTCCTGCACAATGTTGTGAGAATGCGCCCTCATCAAAGCCCTCACTTGAGGTTTGATGGAGATTATTTGTTTATTTCATCCCTCCTTCTCTCTCCCAATGTTCTCATCTAAATGACTCGAAGTGGACTCATTTCAAACTATAGAAGAGAGAGAATAATACATTCACTTTCGATCTCATTCTGTTTATAGTTTCGTAGCATGTACAAATTATTTCATAAGTGGGTAAGTCATTTTTTATTGATCCAGTTTTTCATTCGACTTTCATCACTATAGACTTTCTCATTCTGATTTGTGTCCTCACTGAGCAGAAGTGCACGCCTCTCGGCACGGGAGGAGGACAGGAAAGTCGCTTTATAGGAGGTTTGTTTTGTTTCCATGAAATAAATATGCAAGCGCTTCAATCGCCTTGTTTGTGTGAAGCACAAATACTTCAGTTTTCTTTTTTTCCCAATCCTCTAACTTTCGCTCAGTAGTTAATCCGTGCAGATTCAATAAAACGCCTGCAGTTTATTGGCTTTTAATTGGTCATAATATAAATGCAATGCTGTATAAATTCTTATCCTTACAGTTGTTGTTTTTTTTCTTTTATCCAACTAAATTATTCTGTGTGTTTTCATTACCATCTCAAACTAGCAGACTCTGCAATATGCATGAGAATTAAGTATTAGCAGCAGTCCTTGTGCTGCAACACGCCTATTCCTAAGGTTCGGCTTCATGTAACTGCCACCCTGATTTAATTTGTTCCTCTTGCTTTTAAGAATCAACCACCTTCAGCAGCACAAACACACGGCAAATGACAAAGACAAAGGGGTTTGGGACATTCGGCACTCAAAGGGTTAAAGAATCATCACTGTTGTGAACTCACGGTGCTAATTAAGCATGAGGCTGGGTGGAGGATTGCACCCATGCTGCAGTGAATACACACTGATTACTGAGCAAACACTTCAACAGTCCCTTTAACTTTTAGTGACTTCCATGGGAAACTCTTAAAAATCGTAAAAAAAAAAATGAAGGGATAAAGTCACATGTTTTTGCGGGTAGTGCTCATGAATGATTGGATAGAGTCAGTGCAAGTTCACATTCAGCCAACAAAAGACACAGGAAAGAAGCAGTCAGTAGGCTTTTAGCATGTGGTCAGGTTATTGGGGGGGTTATGTCGGGTTATTTGGGAGTTAATTCTCTGAAGAGATGCAGACCCAGGTTAAGGTGCTTTTGTACTTTGTCCCCTTGATATCTACATGCCAATGCTAGAGTGATAATAGTACTCAACGTTTTAGACTAGAATGCAAACTATTACTTAAAGCTAGCTTGTAAAAGAACATTATATATTTGAGTTTCTTTCAAAAATATCTGTATTTTTCGTGTGTCAGCCAATCATTATTGGACAAGATTAACCTTGATAGTCATAACTACAGGGGATGTACAGTTTGGTTTAAAAGCCAAATCGCATTCACCCTTGTTTCATGGCACTGCACCTCCTCCAGAGTGGTGGTTAACGGTAGGTTAGACGGTTAGATCATTAGTGGAGTTAAAGGGATTTTATTACCTTTGTCAAGTAGCCACTCATCAACTACCCGACCGAGTCGGTATGGGATTCTTTGTCTAGCAATAGCCAGGCGCTCATTATCAAAGTTCCCTTTAAGAAAATTTAGAGAAGACACATTAAGAAAGGTTGCAGAAAGAAATCTGGAAGTTGAAAGGTTAGAGGTTAGAAGGGCAACATTGCAAATGTTTAGCAAGTTATGTACTTTAAATCAGCTTTATTTAGGACAAGGAAGAACTTGAGGATGTGAGTTTAGGCTGGTTTGTTTGGTTAGACAAGTTAACAGCATTCTAGTTACAGTTGAGTTTAAATGATTTTTTTTGAATTTACTAAAAAGTTAAACACATTTATGTATTATTTAGATGTAGTATGATTACATTTGGCGAAGTGCTAACCTAAAAAAAAGCTATGTCAGTGAATACACTTGAGAAACACATTAGTAGTAATGAGGAAAATTAAGCTAGCGTCACACACAGAAACCAGCAATCACTAAACAACAAGATTGACTGCACTGTAAATGAATAAAGCAGAAAAAGACTTGTCAACGATAAAGCATTGTCATTTCACATAAGCATGATATAATCACACAGTAGTAAAATACATTTGTTTGGTTGTTTCAAGGAAGATTGCACACCAAGAGTCAGTGAACGAGCAAATCAGCAGCGCACAAATCCAGAAAACAGGACGGCGTTCCGCCCGCGAAGAATCACTTCACCCCACTTTGACTTTTCTGAATCCCCCTAAAGCGAAAAGGACTTAGTGAAACCGGCGACACTCCCTTTTTCTCAGGTTTGTTTCCTCCCCTGTGCATTAATTGAACACTTCTCAGTGGCACTCGGGCAATTAGCATCACTTCATCAGCGAGTCAAAAGAAGTTCCATCGTCACTGTGCAAACTTATTATCCCTCACTTCACTTCAATCAACCTCTGGGTCGTGCTGTGCACATCTCCAGCACCGTCGAAAGCACTGGAGCTGGAATTAGAGAAGATGAGGTGGCCAGGCTGGGGGTTTGATGAAGCCTAATGTGGTGGCGATGTCAGAAGCTTAATTAGATGTCATTGTCTATGTCGAGCAGCCTGTAATCTACGAGATTACAGGCTAAAAACATCAGTGAAACATGTTGATACAGTGAACCACCCCCTCAACAGAACTGGACCAGGGAATCCCAGGACAGGCTACATGGTGGGGTTTACAACAAAGTGTCAAAAATGATACAGCTTAGCCTTTGTACTCCAGACGTTTTTCTGTTGTGCAATTAACATGCACTTAATTATTTTTCAAAGCATCCAGTCAATACGAGCTTTCACACCAAGGATGAAATTTCACTGCGAGATATCGATAGACTCATTTACCCAATCACAATAGTACAACAATAATAGTCAATAAGCACATGCCCACAGCTTGGAAATTCATCCTCACTTCCATCCTGAAGTGGTGAAATGGTAAAGTTTAAGCTCCTTTAATCAAAGTGCTCCTCTCCTCTTTAGTGTTGGCCGTATCCAGGTTTTTCTTTCCTCTTTCTTTTTGTTCAGTGTAATATCTGAGCACCAGCCCATCATCTCTAGATGCTGACTCCACCTGTTTTTTCCCACTGAGCTTTATTTTTTTTTTCTCTGTTCCTTATAATTAATCTGCTTGATTGCGTCGCACTTAGTGGGTTGAAATTAATTAAATTAATCTCTGAATTATTCACAATTCCATGCCGTTTTTTCTCTCTCCCCCTGTCGCAGTTGATGTACAAAGGCCTCGAGGCTAGCCTTTTACTTTAAGTATCTTTCATTAGCCCACACAATTACAAGCAGTATAGCACATAGTGTTTTTGTGGGTCATTTACAACTGAGCGAAAGTGAGCGAGTGCGGCAAACCGACGACGTCTCCGTAATAAACGAGTAAAAAGAGCTGCGTTTCGCCCTGAATCACCAGTGAGAATTATCTTAAAAGTTTCAACCCAAAATTTGTGGCTGTTTCAATGGTGACGCGAAACATAAAATATTGACGAGCCACAAATGAGCTTGAAAGGAGAAATGCAAAAAGAAATGCAGCAGAACTGCAGAAGCCTCGGACTAAGGAAAGGCTTCAAGTCTAAACAGCAAACAGGAAAGCTCTAAAGTAAATCCTGCACTGTAATTAGTGCACTTCGATTTTGCTCCCCCCGCTGCTCTGTGCTGCTGCAGTGATCTAAAATAGACCACCTCTCCTTTCTGCAGTTCCTACTTCCACTCCCCAGGGGTCTCTCTACCCACGGCTGCCTGCGCCCTCTCACACTGAGGAGGTCTCTGTGTGTGTGTGAGTGTGTGTATATATATCTATACCATACACAGACGCTTGTACATGGGGAGGAGGGCCATGCTGAAAAAGATGAACCTGAGAAAGAACGATAGGTATAACATGGAAGTTCTGTAACATACTCTTGGCTCAGTGCACCTGGAGCTGCCATGACCAAGACGTGACTCACAACGGCACTGATTGAAAATTAAGCACTTAATGTTTTGATCTCGTGAACTGTATATAAGTGCCTGTTTTATTGCACGCAATAATGCTTCAATTAGCCCGACGGGGGACCTCAAATGTGAAGCTATTTTTTTTTCCCTCTGTAGTTTCCATGAATCCTACACATCGCAAGCAGCAACACATTTAATGGTGGCTTACCTCCACCGACTCGCACTCGCAGCCAGCAGACTGTTCTAAATTAAGAGGAAAACTGCACCAATTACAAGCACGTTTGCACTTCAGATTCGGTGGCACGAGTCCGTTTTTTGAGAGATGCATGGGCAGATAACAGGAGGGGCGGGAGGAGGAGGAGAGACTGGGAGGGGAGTGGTTGTCAAGGAAAAGAAGATCAAAAATAACAACGGAGGGAAATTAATATAGTGGGAGGCAGCGAGATGAATCAGTCCTGTGATTCTGTTTTCACATTCGGCTACCTCATCCACAAATCCATTTCTAAATCTGCCTCGTCTAAATTATGAGGCTGAATCACACTGAGCAAGCCTCCTCCAGTATCTTTATCCTATGAGGGATTCATTTTATCATCCAAATGACAGGAGAAAATGGGATGTCCCTCTAGTGGCAGCTGTTACACACTGCAGCCAAGAAACTGATTCTAAAATGGTTTCACCCTCCTTTTCCTTTTGTGGAAGCTTCCTCTCCTTTTTGCTTCCTACACTCTCACCTTAATCCCCCTCCCATGCCTTTAATCTTTTTAGCCTGCTTCTTTCTTCTAGCTCCTCTTCTTCTTAACCTGTCTTCCCCTTGTTTTCACACAATCACTCATTCACATGTCAGTCTTTTTCCAATCCATGTTCTAAGGTTTTTTCTTTAACCTTCCTTCCTACATCCACACTCTCCTGTCCCCTTTACCTTCCTTGTTTCACAGACTTCCCATTTAGTTCTCCACTCACCTTCAGTTTCTTCCTTCCCCATTTTCCCTTGAAACCAAAATTACTTTCTTTCTCCTTTACTCCTCCAACATTAGGCTTACTTGTTCCATTACTTCTCAACTTTTATGTTTACCATTACTCTTTATCCCCCCCATCCTTCTTCACTGCCTGATAACACAGTGAGTTTAGTGCTGGGTTATGAAAGAGATGAATGTCGTACACTGTAACACAGGCATTGTCATCCATTATCTCGCACACACCCAGCCTTACTACGTGCTTCCTGGGTTAAGTTTTAAAGGCTAAGAGCCAAGTGTGTGAGGACAGAGTGGAAGTGTGTGTACTCTTTCAGTGGAAAACACGGCAAAGAAGTAACATCCTCATCAATAGCACAAACACGGCCTATTCATCAAAAATATTGGTTCTGTGCATTTACTCAAATAAAAAAGTCTCCACAGAGTAAACGGGGAAATCATGAAAACCATGATGCGATTGAGAGCTTCAGACGAGCAAGAATTCAGGTAGAGACAGAGGAGAAATAATGCCTTAAAGTTCTGATGCGGACAGCCTTTTGATTCATCTACGCGGCACTATCAGAAAATCTAAATTCCTCAGTGTCCTGCTTGTTTGTTTGCATCTGCTCCACTCAGATCCTCGGAGAAATAAGTCATTCTGAGTGAAGCAGAGACACATCTCCCCTCTCGCTCGTCTCCCCACCAGCTGAAGCCTGCTCTGCATCAGAATGGGGGGATAGATTAAACAGATGGGCCCTTCACTTCTCCCTTCCCACCATTATCGCACTCACTCCACTCCCAAGACTATTCCCTTTGCTCGATATGAAAGACGGCAAAACAATGATATCAGACCTGGCGCTCAAGGAAATCTGACATATCAGAGAGAGGCAAATAAATAGTAAAGCAAACCTTGGCTCTACGGTGTTGACAAACACATTTTTGATTTAATAGGCTTTTTTGACTCATTTGACATCAGCGCCTACAGTCATGTTTACCTGTAAACAACAGATTTGCAATAACATGCCAAAAATGCTATCCTGAAAGTTTAAAATGTAGCATACTGTGTGGAGAATACAATTAGTATGGGCATTACCCCTCTTAATGTTGTTAATGATAATAATAATATTATTATTAATAATAATGTTACATACTTTATATTTACATTTACAGCAGTCGTGTGACTGTATTTGGTAAAAATGTGAAACTAAGCCTGTAATTAATGACTCACATTTCCCACTTCAATCTATCCAAGACTTCAGCGTTGAGATGGCATATGGAGACAGTATTGTAATAATGGTAAATAATCTAATACAGTGTATTTCATGTGTTCTAATGGTCCACGATACGATTCTGTGATAATCAACATATTGTGGTAGCTTTTCTCTACCATTATCATGCTGTAAACTCCCTCTTCTTAAGCCAGGTAACTTCCACCCAAGTCCCGATGTCCAGCGAATGAAACTGGCAGGGACTTTACTTTACAGCGCTTTAATTTACTAATTAAAATATCAATATTTGCCCCGATTATCGCATTGCACAAGGAAGGACGATGATATATCAACAAATCAATGTTTTGACCCACCCCTAATTGACTATTTATAAAATTTGACGTAGTCTTCCTGCTCAAAACAAACAAAAGTTGTGAAGCCTCAAAACACCAACTCACTGTTTGAACCCGGAGGTTCACAGATGTCACCAGGCACCTATTGGACAAAGCCACCCCCCCCAGGCTCGGACTGTCCGCCCTGAAACCCCCACTCATCTCTGAAAGCCAGAAACCTGTCTTCCTTTTTCTTGCCCCGTTAGTTTGGCGCCTGGAGCATCAGCTGCATCGACAGCCATGATGGGCCATGTTCAGAGTGTGTGTCACAGCTGCAGTGCTGGGGGCAGTGCATGGAGTCACTGGCTGACTGGCACCTTTGGGAGGTACAGAGCAAGGTGGAGGACGGGGCGAGGGACCTACGCAGCATGCTGGGAGTGTCAAGTGTCTGTTTCTGTGTCTGTCTTGAAGAAATGGATGTGAGTGCGCTGATAATCCAGCCTATGAATCACACACTGTTCAGACTTGCTGTCCACGTCTCCTTCCATATCAGTGCGTATGTGTGACCACAGGTAAGTGTTAGTGTCTGAGGAGACTCTCCGAGGAGCCGACTGTATATCATGTAGCAGGCAGGCAGGCAGCCAGATGCCCTTGTACAGGACACCCACATTGGAAATCCATCCACAAGAATGGAGATTACATTGGAGACGATTGGCCACCGGCCATTTAGCTCTACCTCCCTCGGAAATCTCTCTCTGTCGAGCCAGCCTCATTCTGTTTTTCATTAGGTAACTTAAGATGGATCGCTTTCATATCTCATGGATGTTTTTGAAGAGCAGACGGTGAGAGGAGACCACTGCCCCATGCACTACTACATTTATCAGAGTTCTTAATTCCTACAAGTAAAATTTTCTTTAAATAAAATATGTTTCTGACACAGATTTTACAATAATTCTGTTCGCTTTAAGCAGCTCAGAAAGGGATACAATTTACATAAGAAGGTAAGAAGGTTTTTTTTTTTTGTTTCCAATGTCTTTTAAGCCAATGACTGTAAACATGTTCTCTCTTCATGTGAAGTGGCGCAGGAAAAGAAAGCCAGTTACCTAGTCAGCACACATCTTTGTTCAATGTAAATACATTGCCCACTCGTCGTGTTAGTATGTGTGTGAAACAGACACTATCTCAGTGTTTTAACTGCTCTTCTCTCAAACTCATCTTTTATCTGTGCTGCAGCGATCAATCCAGCAGCTTATTTTCATTTCTTCACCCTCTCTTCACTTCAACAGGATCCTCGCCACCTTTCATCTCAGCCACGGTGGATTTGTGAGAGGGGCGGCTGACAGAGTGAGCCAGAAGAAGCCCCCCACCACCACCCCATCTCATGTGAAAATCAAAGTTGTCACTTCTCTAATTACCCAAAGCAATCTTTTCCCTCTCCTGCACGGCACTACCTTGCTGCGTCTCCCTCTATCGCTTTCCCTCTCCCCCCTCATCAGCACTTTCTTCACAGTTTCTCTGTTCTCCTCTCCTCCATCATGCCGCAGCCACAGGCCAATAATTGGAGACACCCTCCCACTGTGCGAGATCCAATCAGAAAGAGTGGCATAACACCAGAGGCCCAATAAGCATCCACAGAATGAGGTGGAGCTGTCATCAATGACAAGTGACTAAGCCTGCCGACTTCATTTCATACTTTGTGATTTTTTTGTGTGCTGTACTTCCTGAATCGAGTAAAATAAAAATCCAAACAATGACAAATTCCAGTCAGTCGTCACTGGAGTGTAACTCCGGCTGCTCACTCTAGGAAATGAATGTGTATGAACGTATAGCATATGTCAAATTAATTTTGTTTAAGAAAGGAACATTCATGACGTTTAAAATTTTAAAACTATCAAGTACTCAATGGCCACTTTTCTTTTGGCCATGTTTTTCCAGACATTACAGACATTCAGTAAATCCTTGTGATTAACATACAATTATAGTAAAATTAGATCAAATTTGCTTGTGATTTTGTTTTTTACAGCCACAAACTTACTTAACAAAACCCTGTTTCATTTATAATAATAATAATCCACATATGTTTGGGTTATAGACAAGATAATAAAGCCCCAATTTTAGTCCACATTTGACTGAATAGTACTTTTTTGATCAGTGCTGATATACACTGTATCCAACAAAGAGCTGACTCTTATATTATGCAATAGTTTTTGCTTGTCATACCCATGAACTTCACTCAATAAAGAGGGATACTTAACTAGGTTATCTTCATCATTCATTTGTATTTTCATTCAAAATGGGGGGCCGTGAGGCTGCACTGTTCTGTCCATATCACCCCACTTACTCGTCTGCTTGGTGAACCATCAAATTCACACAGAGCTGCCTCCATACTTCCTTTGTTGAGGCCCAAGCGACTGAAGTAAAATGTGGTCCATATGCCTCCAGCCATTTGTCGAACTGTGTTGTCTTGTACAAAGTGTATCCCCCTCCTGTCCTAATCCTTTTTGGTTTCCCCTGCTTTAAGTGTTTTTAACTGGCTCAGCTGAGAGCTTTCATGTTGATTTTGCCAAGGGGAGGAGGAGGAGGATAGCAGATATTTTGGGGGTCTGCCTTTACCTCGCGTTATCTCGCTTGCTTATTTCACGGCTGGTATTCTTTTTTGTTACGACGGCAAAGATGGATATCTAGAAAGTGTGGAGACAAAAATAGATAACAAAAAAAGGGCTAGAAGAAAGGAAGAGTGCAGCAGAGAGCTTTGTTGACCCCTTTTTTGGACCAGTTGTCTGAGGAGTAAGATCTTACTTGCCCTGTCAGAGGAGCTGTCCACACTAACAAAGAGTCTGTCTCTCTTTCTTCCTCTGTGAATTTCTCCACTTCCCCTTTTTTCCTTTCTCTAATGGCCAGCCTTCACAATGAATGGGTCCTCTAAATGCCTTACACAGAGAGTAAACAGGGAATGACACGAGCTCCCTCTTTTTACTTTGTCCATCTTTCCTCCTTCCCTCACTGTCATTGATTTATGATCTGCACTAAGTGGTGAGCTCGTCTGCAGAAAATGAACATTGTCCTGTCTGAGTGCATTTCAAGTAGCAGGTAATGGCGTATTTGGTTTGAAATTACCCCTGGCTTGTGTACAGTTTTACAATACACCTGCGTGTGCGTCTGCATGTGATTAGCGTGCGCGTGTTGCATTATTACGTACGGGGCTTCGTGCAATCTTTCCTGCTGTGATGCAATCCAATTTGTGCAGCCTTCATTTTCCAGAAACATGCAAAGCCTCATCCATCACAGAAGAGACAGTGGTTAGCTTCCCGCATGAATACTCGATCTATAATGTCTCTTTTATTCCGCCTAACCTCTCCCTCACGATCTTACTCCCTCTCTGTCTCCATCTATCATTCCTCTGCTCCTCCTTCAGTCCATAATTTTCCAACAAATCACTCAAAAGTAGAGAACCTTTACTTCTCATCTTGTTGATCTCCCCCGATTATTGGCGCCTCATCAATGCAACTCCCCACCACCACCACCGAAACTCCAGATGCCACCACTTCGTCTTCTACTACTTGTAATTCTAATTCTAATTCTAATTCTGCCCTGTTAGAAGTTAAATCAAAGTGATCCTCTGTCTGTAAATACAAGCAAGTAAGTAAGGAATAGAGTGTGTTGAGCAATGGCGGCACACTGTGTGCCCTCGCTGGTCATAATGACACAGTTATGAGCCACGGAAATATGGTAATCACGGCCAATATGGTGCCATACTGACAATATAACTACGGCAGTAAAAGGCAAAATGATTATTCAAAGCTCGGGAGGGCATCGCAATGAAGTCCAAATGCCAAGTGTGGTATAAACTCACAGGAAATGGATGGCAGTAGAGTTCCAGTAGAACCTTTCGTGCCTTAATGTCATTATTTACTATACTGAACTACTATAATCACACAAAAAAAAAAGAGTTGTGCGGGAATTTGTAAAGAGAGAGACAATATGGCACACATTCTCTCATACAAATGTAAATGTATAATGTAAATGAGTATATACAGCACATGAATGGATAAACATGTACATAAAAACTCCCACAAAACGCAACACTCACACTCTCTTCTTACACACTAACACATGCACCTCCCTCTTCACCATAAAACCCCCTTGAATTTCTTTCTTTATTCTACTCAGACCTCTTGAAAGCAGCAGCAGCAGTAGCTGGATGGGCGTCCCTCTTCTTATAAGAAGGGGATTGATACTGTAGCCGGCCCACACTAACTACACCTGACCCTCCTTCTCAGTGTTCGGGCACTATGATCAGTTACACAGCAGGGGAGGTGAAAGAGAACATCCTACAAAACAATAACAGAGGCGAGGCTCACAGCAAGCATCACAGGTTCTGGGCTATTATGGGCTTATTAAAATAAGAATTTGGACAGTGGCGCTGGTAACTGAAGGGTGATAGATGTGGGAGAACAAAATATCATGCAATTATAAAAACAACACTTCTGGGAGTGTCATAAGAGAACGAAATTCTGACAAATAAACAAACAAATTCCTCCAAATATGGATAATTATCCAGATATGCACCAAATGTAACCTGCTCATAGATATTAACACTCTCCATATGCCTGATTTTCTGCATTATTTCTTTAAAAATTTGAGAAAAGCCCACTCAGGGCCAGGGTAGAGGTCCTGCGGAGTGGAGGAGTTTCAGTATCTCAGGGAAAGAGGGAACGGTAGATTGACGATCGGATCGAGGCAGCATCTGCATCGGTCTGTTGCAGTGAAGAGAGGTAAGCCTGAAGGTGAAGCTCTGATTTACTGCTCGCTCTACGTTCCAACCCTCACCTATGGTCATGAGCTGTGGGTAATATACCAAAAGAACAAGATCGCAAATACAGGCGGCACCAAATGAGTTTCCTCCCCAGCCTTAGAGATGGGGTGAGGAGCTCTGATGTCGGGGAGGGGCTCAGAATAGAACAGCTGTGGTTCGGGCATCTGGTTAGGATGCCTCCTGGACGCCTCCCTGAGGAGGTCTTTCATGCATGTCCTTGTGGGAGGAGACCTGAGGGCAGACCCAGGACATGCTGGACGGATTATATCTCTTGACTGGTCTGGGAACGTCTTGGGATCCCACTGGAAGAGCTGGCAGAAGTGGCTGGGGAGAGGGTGCGGTCTGGGGTTCCTTGCTGCCCCCGTGACCCGGACACAGATAAGCGGGAGATGACGACGATTAAAGAAAAGATTATAAAAAAACTGCTCCAAAATATAAGATAATAATAATAATAATAATAATAATAATAACAGCCTAATGTAACCAAACTCAAGGTACATTCATTCACCAAGGTTATAATTTAATATTTATGGTCATTAGCACACCTTGGCCACAATAAGGCTATAGCAACAATCACAAAGTGTATTCAAGCTGGCAAGGGTGTTTTATTCCTTATTAAAAGTTAACTTTCCATTTGTATAGTTTCTTGCTGAAAGCCACATATTCGTTCTGTAATTAATGCTCAGTGAGGTCAGCGTATGACCTCAACGCAAAGTTGTGCAGTAAGATTCAGAAAGAATGTTATGGATCAGAGGGGATTAACAAAACCTACGCCGCTTGTATGACTTTGTCAGCAATATAGTCTTTTAGGATAAATGTTCTAGTTAAGCAATGCCTCTATGGAATAAGTGTTGCCCAACTTCTCTGAGTCAGAAGAACCTGCAGTTTCGTTAAAGGTAACAAACAAAGCCTCACAGCTTTCAAAAGAAAACTGAAGACGCCGGTGAGGCCACTGTCCACAAGCAGTGCCTTTAATGTCTTCATGGCAACAGTTATAACTTAACAGTTATAGCCACATCAGGTCTTCTACCTTCGTTACAACAGATGACCAGTGAGTAAAGAGAATTGGGTGTGAAATGGTGAAATTACAGTCCGTATGGCACTGCTGCTGCACACATCTGCCTGTTTATCTGAGGCAGAGGTGTTCAGAGTGACACAGGACTATTTTTATTAAACTTGCCTGCCATTTCAGGAACAGGAGGTGGGGCGGACCAATAACTGTTGCCGAAGGACCCACTGGGGACACCTGACATACTGGATTAGTTGGCCCGATGCTCCTGTGACAATTTTTGTCTGCTCTCTGTCTGTCAAATGCATAAATACACACACAAACAAAAGGACACACACACACACACATACACTGCTACACATAGAATCAGACACGAACCATAACACCCACACACAAACTCCCTAAGGAATATAAACATCACTTCGTGGGACATCAGGAGGCATGTTAATCTGCCATTGAATGTGCCTGAACCGTGACGGCCATGTTTTGCTGTCAACACCCTGTCTCCCTCCATCACCACCTCACCATGGCCTTCCATTTGCTGCAGGCAAATCTGAGCCTTAATGGAGGCTTCGCACATACAGCAATTCAAACATGTCTGAATCTGACAAATCTTTTGGACTGAGGCTCTAATAGTAGTGTTTGCAGGAATATGTTTGTGTCATAAAAAGACACTCAAAGATAACCTGTCACGGTCTCTCTGGTGCAAGATGACAGATTTACAGTGTCTTCTATTTTGGGTCCTTCTCCTCTGGGAACATTTTCATTTTCTCAGGCCGTGGTCTACAAGAGGATAAATCCCATATGTGTGCACAAAGCAGTAGACAGGGGTTGAAAACTACAATAACATCCCAATGTGACTGCCTGGTGCAGAACACAACAGTCCTTTTGAGGAAGGGTATTTCACAGGAAGCTGCACATCCTTGTTTTGAGAGAAGACAAATTTGGCATGTGTAACAACGACGAGAGTGCCCTGCTAGAGGTATCTTTCAAAACAGCTTGTTCTATTTTCTTGTCAATCTGGCTACATGGACATTTTAAGAGGTTGCCGTTGGTCCACTGGGACCAATGGAATGGCAATAATTCTACAGATGTATCAGAAAATGGAGCGTGTCTGAATACATTCTGAAATTGTTAGCAGAGCTGTTTCTCAGGTCTCTGGGGGCTGTAGGCAAGAGGGGATATTTGGGACCCTCTTTGAAGCATCAAAGACTCCAAAACTTGCAGGCTGTGACCTTTAGGTGGCATCCCAATGTTGTGTTATTCTCTATAGCTTACAGACAACCTCATGTCATTGCTGTGGGGCTGAATTGGTTGTCCATTGGGGGTTCCCTCTCAATTCGGGGCCCTAGGCAATTTCCTAGTGTTTTCCTACCCCGTTGCTGCAGCTCTGATTGTGTGAGTGTTTCTTACCAATTACGAATTAAGAGGATAAATCTGGGTTAGAGACACTTGTTTCTAACCCTAAAGGGAGCTCCCACCTTTCTCTATCTCCCTCCTCATTTGTCTCCTTACACAGTTCCTGTCTCCGTTAGGAAGTTGCCATACCCACATCCCCAACTCTCTCTCTCCCAAATGTATTCCTCCACCCTTTTGTGCCCCATCGTTATCTAGGTTTGCTTTCCTGATGTGCAACATCTCCGTTTCTCCAGGATGCCGCCGTGCCAAACGACAACAATTGGAACCTTCAAAGCAGGTGCCAGAGCCATCAAAGCAGGCACCCAAAAAGTTTTCATTGTGTCTAGTTCGTATAAATGAATAACAGCTATGATACAAACCAACCAACAAAACCCTCCCACCCTTCCCCATCCATTTCCTTCACTCAGTCTCCATATACTCCAAGAATTTTAGATGGGCTCCAGCTGCAGGCAGACAAACACAAAGCTCCTCAAGTAAACTAACAAACCCCAGCAAAATAACAGCTCTTAAATTCTTGATTAGCAGAGGAAAAGGAAAGAAACGTTTGACGAGGATGACGAGAGCCGGTAGAGTGGAAGGGAAGAGAACAAAAAGAATGCGTTATGGGCTGTGTGCCAATGTTTCCTGATGAAACAAAATATACCTGGATGATGACACTCACTTTCTAATGTTAACAGCATGCTCCAGAGCTATCATATAAGCAGTTAGTGCTAAAGGCTCCTGTTTGAAATGTGCATTGTAGGGAAAAGGGCAGTATTTCCATCATAATAACAACTGAAAAGAGTGAACAGCCAGTGTTCCTCCTCTTCTGGCTCTGATGCTTGCCCCTCAGTCATGCGCTTCTCTCAGTGCCAAAACATGTCCTCAAAATACGGAATTGCTGCTGTGACAAGAAGTGCGACAGTCCCGCTGCTTTACGTCGACTAGAGTAAACATCACGGCCACAATAACGCGAGGATACACACTGTTTTTAGACAATCAAGATAGAACACACTGACTTCAGCAAAGGTTGAGTCAGACAGCATCAGTGCAGGATAAATCACTGGAGGGAACATTGTTTGCAGAGATAGGCATGTAACGGTGCCTTCAAAGCTTTGAACAACTCCTTTAGTTGCTATTCAGGGTATTAGTTTTCCATGAGACCATAAACATGTAACGACGGCAGGTAATAGAGACTGGCTTTGTTTGGTGTGCAAAATCAAAATGTCTTCCTTGAAACAACCACGAGCAAGTGGGGGAACACAGTGGAGAGAGAAAATAAGAAAGTGCTTCTGTACCACCAAGAATAACCTAACTGGGCCAAATTAGAATTCCCTGATTGTGGTTAATCAACAAAATCAGGGAATAAGCACACTCCGAGCAGTGACTCATCTGGTGCCTGTCCTCATTTAAAAGCCTGAATGTGTAATGATGTTGTGTCGGTGTTTATCATGGAGCACAGCTTCTAAACACCTTCACATGCTTTCCCAGGGTGAAGTGTCTTCCCTCATAAAACATATTTACATTACAGTGGCCTTGACTCGGTGCTTCCTTTCACTGTGCCAGGAGCTTCAGAGGCAGACCAACTGCAGAGAGGTGGATGCTTTGAGATGCCTGCACGAGGGAGGCTGTTTGGCTCTTCTTGTTTTTTAGACCCTAACTTGACTTAGAATAATGCAGCCACACTCTAAATATGAATGCCATGATAAATAACCTAGAGCACTTACAGAAAATGCCTTTTAGAGGCACATGGCACACTCAGTGAATGAATAGCATTTCTTTCTATAGCTCCTTCTCTCTCTCTCTCGCTCCATTGTGTTACCCAAATTATCTGACAATTCAGCTGCGATTTTTCTTATCAAACACGAAAAGCTTTTTTCCTCCCTCAGTACCCAGACCCAGAACCATGTTCCTACCTGAGGGGAAACGTTCGATGACCGGCTGGTTGTCCACCTGTAGTGTGGCATTGCCACCACTGCGTGTGAATCGCACCACATGGTATTTTCCGTCGCTCACCATCACTGCGCCCTCCTCGATGATGATGTCGTCCGTTCCCACGTTGAAGATCACGCCGATCTTTCCCCGTTCCTGTAGGCAGAGGACAAAAAAAAGGTGTGAGGGGTTGCTCTGTTATCCTAACAAAGAGTTCACACTAGCCCTTCTTAATCGGACCCTAGTTCATTTGCTTGGAAAGATAAAACAAAATAAAAAATCCAAGACCAATAGGATTTGATGCAGCTCCATGTAGTATTTGGTGTGGAAACGACCTTATTGGTTGCAATGAGTGCAATGACTCATCAAGCACAGCTGTGCTTATTAGCAGAAAATGGTAACATCAGACACTATTATTGAAAGCAATTGCATGTTAATATTGGCATTTTACTGAAATCCCCAATGAGTCTGTTAAAAGCCTTAATACAGCTTTGTATTTGGAAAGATTTATCACAAACCCAGAACAACATTTCAAAAGGCATATTATTACAGATGTCTGATTTGACATATTCAACTATTATTAGCTAAAGACACCACACAAGTATTAGTGTTCTAGCCAACAACCCATTATGGAAGTATGTGTGTGAGTGTGTTACACTAAAGCAATCAAACTGACACTGAAATGTTGTTAATTTACAAAAGGATATAATTACAGTCACCAAGCCAAATAACCACCCATGCTAATGCAGTTCCCATGAATAACAACACTGCAGTGTGACTGGTAAAAGTCAACACAGAGTCATTAAAGCATTTCTGCCTGTACAGTGATGATGCTGTAGCCGTCGGATCTCACACACATCAGCCTTGTAAGGAACAGACAGACCTCATTGTGGACTCAGACACCTTTAGTATCCATCGACCCACTGAACCCCTTCGCCTTCCCATCTATTGGTGTTGACAGCCGCCCACTGCTTTGACTTTATTAAAGTCAAACGCCTACTAGACTCTCATCTCCCACCATCTTTCTCCCCTGCTCTGTGCTTCCTTTCCTCAGTCCCAGGAAAGGTCAAAGTCATTTACAGAGTTACAGTCTACCAGGGAGGCACAGAACAAGGGTGGAGGAGAGAGAAACAGACAGAGTACATACACTAGACAGCACCATTACAGAGAAATTCTCTGTCTGACTGTAAATCTTCTGCAGAACCTTTTTTTCCCCCCCGCACATCCATAAGATTTTAAAGACTACCCTGCTGCCCATTCTTACCGAGCCAGGAACAGGAACACTTCCTGATTGTCACAGCAGGTCAATGTCATTTGAGAGAGGGTCACGTTTACACACCGTTATCTGCCCACTGTGGAAACAACTTAATTGATTCCATTAGCTCATTAGCTATGTGCATTTATTTTGCCACCTCCCATATTGCAAGATATTCAGAGGTGAAAGTGTGGCTTTTGCCCGCAGCAGTTTTCTATTATTCATGGCTGATTAAGTATTCAAGAAAGGAAAATAAAAAACCTGGTGTTAACAGAACTTAAAATAGCAAGTTAATTGAGTAAATAAGTGCAGAGGTTGTGCAATAAGTTAATGAGTAGTATAATCACAACCAAATGTATGCACATCCTCACCGCTCTTTGGTGGTGCATTAAGTGGGCGCAGTATTTAGCCAAGGCCACAATGTGGCCATGCACCGATGACAACCATGATTAGGTTATTAATTGGGCATGCTTAAATGGCGGCGCAAGAGGAAGTGCTGCTGCCATGATTAATGCTGCAAAGGCATGCAAAGACAAGAAGTCACAGTTAAAGAGTCAGAGAAAACAATGTGGAGGAATCAATGGGCACACGCAAGAGGAAATAGATACAGCTGAGCGCACTCCTCTATGAAGATCAGAACTGAGTTAAACCAGAATGAGTTTCTCAGAGTGGAGCCTGATGGACTGCTCAAGAGATGATCTCATTCTACAAAGAGGCATGAACGTCTCAAATGGCGAAGTGCTTCCAGCTTCTAAGGCACTTAATCAATTGACTTATGGACTGACCCCTGGAAGTCTCTCCATTCGCTCTGCCCATGCATGCTACAATCCAGTATTCATTCTGAGGACACTGCGGACTAAGACTGAGACCTGAAGAAGCCTTTTGGATGAGAAGTGAAACGCCTTCAACTTAACTCAAGCAAGTCCAGTTGCCTAAAGCGAACTACTGAAGATGACTGAGAACCTTCGCAGACAAGGCACATACAGTATGAATCAAAATGTAATCAAAGCCTTGACTGTTGATACCTTTGGGATACTGCAGTAAGAAAATCACCATGGCATGGAGAGGGCAAGTGGAATGCTTTTGGATGAAGTGGAAGTGTCGGGATCACCACAGCTGCAGCACACAGTTGAAAGCTTAGAAGAATCACATTTGCCTGGAGAATTCATTCAATTTTTTTTTGGGGGTGGGGGCAAAGCAGACTGAATCCATGCTATTATGACTCAAAAGCAGAGCATTTGAGTGATATTTACAGAGAGATTAGCATTTGTGTTCCGCAACATTAGGGTTCCTCCTGGTGCTGAGGGAATGTATCGAGCCCATTACGGTGGGAAGCCGGTGGGAACCAGTGCTTTTTTAAAAATGATTTTAATGCAGCAGTAATGACATTTTAATGGCCATTTCCCTTAAGCGAACATATCTCTGGAAACAGAAGGAGGGAAAAAGCTCGTCGAATGACTGAGAGCAGTCAAGCCTGCAAAACTGAAACTGTGGGACTGGTAGGTAACTGACAATGAGCTCTGGCTGCTCTTTAAACACCACAGCTTTTAAAACTACTGCTTAGCAGCCCCGTAATCTGCTTCAGCTTGTCAGCAACTGTCAGATGTACGAATGTAACACTTCTGTTTTTTTTTTTAATTCAACGGTTAACACATTTCTCTTTTCTTTCCTTGGGTCAATCAGTGGTGTGGGTAGGGGGTCTTCTTGGCGATAGCTTTTCAATCACATTTCAACCTCAAGTGCAGAGGAAAGGCAGCATCTCTCCCTGTTTCTGAGGTTCAACTTAACAATCAAAGACATCGAATGGAAGGGACTGGAGATATCCAGAAGACTGTAATGACTTTTGATTTTTGAGTTTCTCTGAGAAAGGTGATGATGAAAGAAAGCTAGTTAAAGCTGCAGTGCATAACAGTTGGTTATTACTCTGCCACCGTTTGTATGCTGCATCCTTCAAAACATGCTCACGCAATACTTTCAGTCCTGACTGTTGGAGCACTTGTGTGTATACACCGACAGCACAGGGGAGGGGCGGGGACAAGAAGCAAATATTCTGCAATTTGAGTTACAAACTGCAATGTTTTACTATTCAAGATTTTCTCTTGAATATTAAAATTAATCTCAAACAAAACTGGCTTTCCTTGCATAAAATGCAAGATCTGAAAAGGGTTTTCACAGAACAGCAAACCGCTCAGCAGCTTCTTCCACAGCGCTAAATTGATGAAATGTCAGAAAAGAAAAAAAGTTTGCTTAATCTTCTCATTAGATTTTCTCCTTCCTTTCTCTCAAAGACAAAGAGTGGTTTTAAATTCCATGCAGCAGCCAGGAGGTGCAAAGCTAGAATGTGCAGAGCATTTCCATCTGAAATATTTCAACATGACCTTGCAGCGTGCAAGAGTGCATCGAGGTAAATGCTGCTGGCGAGAGCGGAATGAGAATGAGGAAGCGGCTGCAGTTGGCTTGTGTGTATCAGGGTTATCAGCGGCGTTAGAGAGCTCTTGCTGATCACACTAAGCAGAAAAGGAAGGGGAGGAAGAGGAGGAGGAGGAAGAGAAGCAGGGTGCAGAGTGTAACGGTGCAATAAAAAGACAAAGAGAACCTTGATGATCCACACAGGCCTCAAGGTTTGACATCTTCAAAGCACCTTGAAAATGTCAAGATCTGTTTCTCTCTTTGCTAGACACTGGCAGTCAATTAGGAGGGAACGGCAGACAAAAGGAGAATGGAAATGCCCTTTTGACTGCATCTATTAGTTGTTGTCATTTCTTAATCTTCTTTCTAAACACCGCCTACAGCTGTATCTCACTCTTGATCTACATGCATTTCCTCATCATCCACTCATGTTTGCCTTTTACGTCTTAACTTCAAAAAAAAAAGAAGAATTAAAAAGAGAAAACAACAGGGAAATGACAGAGATGTAGCTGCAAGCTAGACTGGGGGGGTCGATTCAGCACAACTTTGGCAGAAACAGTTGCAGTTGTTTAAAATCACTCAAGGTGTTTCGCATTTTTGCTGCCTCAATGTGCTTCAAGACACGGCGGGGGAACATGGTTGACCAGCTCAGTAGTTTGCTGATTATGATGATTTGGTTTGACAGATTTAATATTAATAGTCCTGCGGGTGGTTGCAACACAAACAACTTATCAGCCTCTTTCTCATTTCCCCAATAATGATCTATCACAGCCTGTATGTGCTTGAGCCTAACTTGACATACCAGTGTAAGTATGTGGAGCTGCAGTATTTATTTGCTTATGAATCAGCCAGTGGAGCAGCATGGACCAAAAAAAAGATTGATAAATAGGTTTTTAATAGATGCCAAGCGAAAAAGCAATTAATTTTATCCTGTCTCTATGGACACACACACACACACACACACCTGACACTTCTGTGAATGCATACACATCTAATAGTTTAATGTAGTTTGAGGCAGCTCACTGCTCCAGACAGTCAGTACGTTTACATGCACAGTTTAATCCAGATAAGGCCATAGTCCGACTAAGGCAGGCAATCGGAGAACTTGCCGAGTCCAAGTATACATGCAGAGGAAAAAATCGATTTATTGGCTGTGTACATCTGACACCGATTCCAGTCTGGCTAAGCTTATACACGCAGTAGTAATCAGACTACGAGTCGTATTCGCCGGGTAGGTTAGTGCGACTAAGTCTATCTTGATTTTAGTCAGACTAACACGTTTAGATGACATTAAGAAAAACAAACATTCTATCTTACTATCGCTCTACACAATGTTAAATGAATGTGCTATTTGTGTGTAGTTGTATAGTACATTGCTATTGGTGGGTCTCTGTAAGAGATGTCACTGCCTTGTGGAAGTGAGCTTGATATACTCTCATATGCTATCGCCGCAACTCCTTTTTGAGGGCAAGTCAGGTTGTACACAGCGAATGAGCTTGTCAACATGAACACAAAATGTCTGAGTGGAAATCATCCCTGGCATCTGCTGTGAGAAGAACTGTATAACAAGGCTAATCTTCCAGAAACTGCAGCGTTATGTAAGAAGACATAGGCTGTTGCATAACATGCAGACTCCTTGCTGGCTATATCAGCCACTGCCCGTTCCACTGATGTGTGCAGAGTGTCTGTGACAAAAAAAAAGGAGGAAAAGACGTAGGATCAACAGCCATTTTGAATCTACACAGATTTCATACATATACATTTTCAGACATGTGTCGTCTTGATTCCAGTGGCAGGGGACAAAGAGGAAGGCAGCACAATAACATCCTTACAAAGCAGCCATTTTGTTTCATTTACCACAACTTTTCTCTGATTCTGCCCAGCAACCTCATTTGTATGTGTTTGCAGTGATCTCCAGCAGTCACCTTGAGAAAGTTGTAGCTCATCTCCTCATCTTAACAGCACTTTATCTTTCCCTTCCCCCAACTTTCTCTTTTGACTCATTTCAGCACCAGTGGTCACGGCTGTCCGATCTTTTCTGCTCTGAAAATTACGAGCCACAGCTCTGACGGAGAATCAGATCTGATTGAAAAATCAATGACTTGGACAGATGTGATGTGTGTACGTGTGCATATGTTTGTGTGTGTGTGTGTGTGTGTGTATCATCTGAATCTGAATCTCCCACCCAAGCTTGACTCACACCGAGACAGAATGATGCGGAGGAAAGCAGCATTTATGCTAACAAAAGGAGACAGGGAAAAATAAATCAGCAAAAACACCATCCTCCACGATCCTCGCATTCATTACTGGTCTGCAATCTCAAGCATCAGATATCATGCACGTACACAAGGCCCTAGTTTAAGCAAGGTGTGCACCACTGAGACTCTTGATGGATGGTGTCCTTCAGCACACTCACCATCAAACCTGCAAGTTTGAATCCTGTCTGACCTGCGCGCTCATAATATAAACACAAGCACACATATGCAAACATGAGAATGTCCTTGAGCGAGGTTATGCTGAGCCCCCTTCACACACCGTGGCCCTGTTTACAAAGCTCGAGTGAGCTGATGGATACACAGACGCAGGGATTTGTGTACGCCTTTTCCCTCATGGCCGGGATCCAGCTGATTGTACAGAGCATGAAGTGAGGCAGCGCTACTTTGTATGTGTTGAAATACTGAAAATATTCCCTTTTTTACCGTTGCACCGGTGTGAATAAAGCATCTACCTTATACTTTATACTGTCACTGTGGTACAACTGCAGATACAAACAGTGCTTGAAGTTCAAGGTTGCAGAAATCAATTTTTTTTTTCAATTGCTGAAAAGAGTATCTGGCTCTTTAGCTATTAAATGATCCAGCTAGTCACTATCTTTGTCTGACTGATGCGGGGCGCTGAGCTGCTACTGTACAGTGGATTTGTAAGAACTGTTATTTTTTTTGGTATGAAAGACACTGTAGTGAGACCAAATCGAAATTGTGGGCTGCAACAGCAAAATAATAAACTGCACGATGTTTTAAATGATGAGAGCTACAGGAAACCAAAGTCGAGGGAACATTTTCACATGGGTTTATCATTGCGAGGTTATTTTCCCTTTTAAACTGGACAAATCAAAATGATCCATTTTATATGAAAATATTGATTTTAGCTACCTTTTTGAAACATTAATTTGATCCAGCACTAATCTGGAAACCAGACGGAGCACCTACTTCATATTTAGTAACTTGAGAATGGTTCTGGTCCACCCCCCTGTTCAGTCAGACAGATTTCAATCCAAGCTAAGTCAGATTGGGCCAGCTCTTACAATCTCTCTAAAATGGAGTTTATCAAGGACCAAGATGGCGGTCAAAAGACCAAGCACTCTTATTCATATGTTACATAGCACATTTATTTTTTGATTAGTTCAAGGTCTGTCCATTTACTGAGGCATTATGGTCTGCGGAGGTTTGGCGTCATCTCTTGGAAATCGAAAATGAACAAAGAGGTTTCCGACCCATTTGCAAATGCAAATTGACCTGGCCGTGCCGCGCTAATGGGACACTCGGTGAGAAGCTTAAGATAGCTCTAATTTACAAAGACTGGGAGGGCAACAAATTCTGTTTCCTCCACAACGAAGACGCTGCACAGTTTATTGCCTCTTTGCCTTACAGGTTTCACAACTATGACCTTGTGATTATGCTGAAGCTCCTTTAACTGCCCCTACATTAGGTCAATTTTCAAGAAGTTCTACCACCTCTGACAAAAGTGAGACAATCTTAAAACATCCATCAAGTGTTGCCTCTCTGCCTTTCAGTGCCTTATCATAGGAAAAAAAATGATTAAGTCTGAGTGGTGATACAAAGGGAACATGTCACCCCAGGGCTAAAAATAGACTCGCCATTTACCATCTTAGACTCTTATTCTGCCAAAGAATGTGTTAGAAAAAAATATAACATTTATCACTTTAAACTGTGAAACCTATGAGCAAATATATGTCATACAAGTGTCTCTTCTCCAACCAGAGATGGATGGATGATGGAGCAGATAGACATAGGAAAAACACGAAGGATAAACTAAGCACACAGGTGTGAGAGATAACAGAGAAGGCCAGAAAGAAGTGGTCATGCACTGAAGTGATGAAAGCAACAGCAAAGAAAAGATAAACAGATGAAAAAGTGGCAGGAAAGAGGAAAATGAAAGGTACGGATCCACATTACTCAAGATGTGGAGGCGTATTTCTTGAGGCCAGAAAAAACAGAAAAGGAACTTTGTTACTGTGGCGGTAGAAAAATCAATCTCCATCCGCCCACCCGGACCTCCCCTTACCAAAAGCCCTGGTGGGCCCAGACAGTGGTAGATACTTGTCAGTTTGGAGGGACTTATTATGGGTAAAAGAGGCTTACAAAACTGATAAAATGTCTTTTTTATTAATTCAATTATTGCCTTTACCAGCTCCAGCTCCACATAATCCTCCATCAATTCACTAAACACTGAGATATGACAATAATCCCTGCATCTGCCACCAAAGCTAATTACACTGAAAACCTTTCTAGGGACAACACAGAGCAATAAAAATGCCTGATATATCATCACTGTTTCTGAACACTTAAAATATTCACTTTTCTCTTAGCTCAAGTCCCAAACCTATATTCTATTCTGTTTCTCCAACAATTTAAATAGTATATACTTTCTTTTAATACATATGTGTTTTAAAATGGAATGCTTTACCATCAGATGTCTTCTACTATCATTTCTCTCACTTTGGCTTTAACCTTTCTGCTTTCAGTCCTCTCTCTCAATTTTCTAATCTGTCTGCCCTCATCATCCACTCTTTCCCTCCCCAGAGGCTCATTATTGTGTTGACTGGAGTTGCTAACATAGGTATGGTAGAATCCAATTGATCCTTGCTCTCCTCTGAGTGATCTGGGTGATGGAGTTGATACTTTCTTGCTTTGTAGCTGATGGAGAAAAGTGCAATGGCTTAAAACAAAATAAATTTGTAGATTATTTCTGCCTGGCACCATAAATCTCCTTAGTCTGTGAAATGAGATGGCTGAGTCGCTGATGTTGAGCTTAATCTGCTCTTTGTTTTCAGGCTTGGAACAATAATAATCCCTTTTGACTTTGTATGGGTTAATTGTGCTGCATGGAGTAAATTTTAAGGTCTTACTCGATACTGGAACAAAACCAAAAGAATAATGAATTAACGAATAAATCAGCATCACCATGTTATTTACTCTAAATAACACAAACCTTCATTAAAACAAGTTAATAACTGGAAAGACAGATGATATTGCCTTAGTAGACTGTTAATATGTCCATCAAGTAAATCCATGAATGCAGAATTATATTTCTTTTACAAATAACTTCCACAATATTGCCAAGCAAAGTGAAGCGGGTGCATAGGTTGTAGGGCTCCGCGAATTACCACGGAACTATCAAAACTGCATATATGACCAAGTGCAATATCCCAAATTCAAAAGACACCGGAAATTATGTGATTAAAATACAGCATTATGTTGAAATGCCACAGTCCAGCAAAAATCCACTGCCACTTCAAATGATCAGTCCTACCAATTTTGAATAATATTGTAAATGCAATATCTGTAAAAGTAATCACAGTATGACTTTTTTGACCAAATCATGCAGCTCTATGCATGATAAGTAACCAGGAGAAACTACTAGTGTACTGGATAACACATATTTTTACAGTAAAGTTTTAGAGAAATTTCAAATTAAAATTCCCATATTCACACATTTTAAATAGATAAATGATCAACTTTGAGAAAATGTTCACAAATTCTGAGGACCGACTAGGTTGTGTTGAGGACATTTATGACTACCAGCATACTGTAAATCAGACATATTTACATTAAGGGTATAGAGAAATTTTAATTTAAAAGCACAATATTTGCACCTTTTAAATCAAAAACATTAGCACAAATTTGAGACTCAATAAAAACAAACATTTCCATAAATTTCCAGGAATAATTCGGTTGTGTTCAGACCATCTATGACTACTAGCATACAGTAAATCAGACACTTCCACTAGGCAGTTTTTGAGAAATTTCAAGTTAAAAGTCCCATATTCGCACTTGTTTAAATCGACTTCTACTATCACCTTACCCACAGACGCCGTCCTCGGCCACAAAGACCGTGAAGTCCTTACTTCGAGGAACATCTCCGATGCTCAAGACATGTTTCCGACCGGTCTTCAAACAGCGCTCCTATGGGAAGCTCTAGCGACGGCGCACGCCTTCCCCGGAAGCCTCTCCCGCGAACAACAACCCCGATAAAAGTTCCAAGCAGCGAGACGTGGGCCTCCTGCTGAAGCCGCAGTCATGTCCGCCTCACGGAGGTGAAACCTGAACTCTATGCAACAACGTGTACGCTCATAATTTAATCAGAAACGTCCACACAGGTGGTCCCGTACCGCAGTGTTTACACCTGCTTGCCGCTCCGCTAACTGCTCCGCTTCCGGTTACGTCAGGCCCCAGTGAACCCTGGGAATTATAGTCCCAGAGCCATCTCTGAGCTCCCGGCTCCTGCAATTCCTCATTCTCTCAGGAACCAAATTCTCACGGGTACATTATTCATGTTCTCTTATAGCCATATTCCCACTGGTATATATACATACATATCTATATATATATATAGATATATATCTATATCTATCTATATATATATACATATATGTACATATACCATATATATATATATATACATATACATATACATGCTTTGTTCATTTTAATTCATAAATTGTTAGAGTGAGAACTTTGAAGCCCAGCTGTAATAACCACATGCATGTGTTTAAAGCTACGCAAGTTCAGAAATAGAGTGAAGTGGACTGATTATGTGTGTTTCCCCCCTGGGGGAGGAATGAAGTCATTCAATTCAATTCAATTATTATTCTGCACTGATTTGATTAGATTTTTTTTTCTGTATGCCATGTTCACGTCAAATCAATAATTATGGGAATTATCGATCCTAGTCCCATGTGTTGATCAGAGTTGTGTTCAGATGTCAAAGTGGGCCTGAGACACTCAGCACCCATACAAATTTGGGAGTGGCTGTAACATCAAGTCCTGAACTTTGGTTAATTTAGGTTTTCATTGTTCCCAAAGCTCCCGAAAGCCAATATATAAATAAATAAAGTCAATTTCCTATATTAAAGTTTACATTTATTGGAGCTGAACCTGCACATACCTCATCGTCTCATTTGTAATCTTTACAACCGAATCCTCCTTTTCTATGCTGTGAGTGCGCAGGCCTTTTTGTCAGGAGTTTGTGAAATGCCAGTGCAGACAAATCGAAGACGTCCGTCTCTTTTCATCTACTACTCTCACATGCAATTTGTCATGCTATACTATACACTGCAGGCAAAGGCTATAACGTGTGATTACTTTTTCTATCTTTCACTTTTTGATGGGGTTTTTTTACGCTTGGACTGTGCGACTTTGTGTGTTGCTATACGGACCAGACATGTGTACTAATGTAAGCTTTGATGTGCGTGCGTGCGTGTGTTTGCTCTTCTCTGCTCAGGAGAAATGAGGCAGGTAGTTGGATGAAATTGAAGGAAATGACTGTGACCTATGGACAAAATTGAGAGCAAAGTTTGTTTTTTCCCCTCCATTGTTTTCTTCACTCATCTCCACTCTCTGTCCTTGCAGCATCGCTTTGCCTCTCCTATACTTTATCTCTTTCTTCCCTCTGCACTGCAGAACAGAGTCACACAGAGGGAGTGAGGAAAAAAAAACAACAACAACCCAAGAGCATTACTCTGTTAAGCTCTTTGACCTCACTTTCCTCCTCTGTGGTTGCAAACCTTTCATTGAAAACAGCCACAGCACATATTGTGCAATCTGTGGCTTGAGCAGATTTAAACAGTTCACCTTTTTCTGGCTCCATGAAGGAAAAAAAAACTCTCTGATAGTAAGAGCTGTGCTGTTCTTCCGTCAAAGGCTCGGATGTGTACCATAAAACGCATCGGGATGACAAGCTGCATGTGAGTAATTGTTTCAGGGCCCATAAGAGCAAAAATACCACAGACTGACCTCTTTCTTACTCCTACTTTCTCCAACACTCTTTATTCTCTGCCATCACTTGGTCTCTGGTTGGTTCCCCTCAGTTCCCTTTTGCTTCTCTCCATCTGTTACCTTGATAACTCTGCTTCTCCCCTATTCATCCTCCAGCTTCTCCCTCTCTCCCTGTTCTCTTTTTGGCTTTTTCCGTCTCTGCGGGCGGGGTGTAAGGTTGAAGCCCAGTAGAGAAGAACGGCTGCAGAGCACACGGGCTAATATTTGCCCGGCACTAAACTGAGCAAACATGGATAAAGCAGACACAATCTCCCTGTGTGTCTCTGTCCCTGGCTGTCTGCCTTGTTTTCCTTTCATTCGCTTCCTGCGCTCTGTGGTGCTGCTGTGCGGAGCCAACTGCTGGGTAACGGCTGCACACACTGTACACATGATATTACAGAGCAAAGCGCTGGGTGTGGGACAGACCTGATACGGTAATCCCGTCTGCTGTGTCATTCTACATCAGAGTGTGTGCACCTGTTCAATCGAAACTATCCTGCAATAACACCCTGCGTTTGTGACGCTCAGAACATCCACTTCTTGTTGATGGAAAGTAAGCGGAGTCTTGTGTCGCTCCCCGCGTACGTGCAGCGAATGTCAAGAGTTTTAATCCCATCACTCACGCAATTAATGTTTATCAAAGTCATTCAGTCAGATCATATTAACCATACTTTTGTGATTATTCTCTAGCTTTCTGCACCCATGGTGGGCTGTGAGACGTCATACCAATAAACAAATATCTTTTCTTTCTTTTGATTTCCAGTCATGTAATTAAGCATCCCATAACCTTAGGATATTAGTGAATACTTAAAGTCAATTAAACCTGCTATTTGTAAGTTGTAACACCTTCACAAAATTAAATTATACCAACTGAATCAACAGTAACATCAACAAAGTAAACAAAGCTTTAGGCGGATATTTTCTGCCTGTTTGTGAAACAAACAATACACATTTCAAGGTTCTGATGGGCCCAAAAAAATCATTTTTTTATAATGGGTCACAACGTTTTTAAGTTTCTAAGTGCCCTTTTGTGTTCCCTTACGAAAACACTCATTTCGGATTAAAAATTCAAATCTATCGCACTCTAAAACCTTTTGTAATAAAACACGGAAGTATTATGCTCATTTATATGTGAATAAAATGCTATTTAAGGTCAACAGTATGTTGATTGGGCTGCTCTTAAACTACCTGATTGTTTGCTCATAAAAACGAGCTATAAAACCCAACAATAAAAACAGGGACGAAACCCAAATGTCATCCTAAACGGAAAACAGCAATGAAATGCAATTATGCGTGGGAGGTATTGCTCCATAATGACTTGGGTCTTGTCACTTCCTGTAAAATATACTCATACAAATGTAAAAATGCGCTGATTTACAGCTCGTTTTTTTACAGAGGCAAAAAAAATGAAGGTCTGTCTTGTTTGTAAAGAAATAGAACTGCTGTATTATCATTTTTTTGAGGCTTTTCTGCATTAGTTATTATCTAGTACAGCAGGACGGGCCACTTTCACCCCTTAGCACTTCTATTTGAGGTAGAGCTGTTGGAGTCGCCGGTTCTCACATCTGTCGAGTGCTGCTGAGGAGCCCGCTCTCTTCGTGGCTGCTAAGTGACAACACTGGCCAAGCGAAGCCCTCAAGGCCCAAAACTAATCTGTTCACTTCTACCTGTGTCTATATTTGGTTAGGAAATGCCTGAACGAGCGCTGGTGGAGCAGGGACTTTGTATGTGTGAGTAATAGTTTGAGAACAATTTGGTCGACGCAGTGGGATTGTTTGGGTGTTAATATTCAGCGTTAATAAAAATCAAGATAAATCCTTATTTTTTGGGATGTTTTTTCCTGAGGGGATCACAGTGCACAACTAAAAAGTGTCGTCTCTTGACTCTGATTAGCAGAATGACACATGTGAGGTGTCGATGTTTTATATTCTTCTATTTTTACGGGCTAATATCATACTTTAAAACTCCATCTGAACAAAGTAAAGACTTGGGAGTTTGTGTGGGCCTTAAAACACTCATTTCACTTAACGGCGTCTTTAAAAACACGATGCTTTTGTCAACAATACGTGCAATTTTCTTAAAGGTTACTGAATTGGGTTATAGTGGCTGTGTAATGTGTAATTCCTCCTGTATTTTATTACTCAGACACTGCTGCTCACATCGGTACGAGCATTAGGAAGATGGGAAAGGTAAATCATTTAATTAAATGGTTGCAGACAGGGATATAAATGAACGAAAAAAATTAAATAAATAAAACTAAAAGAGAAAAGTCAATTATTCTGATTTATCAAAACGCTCAGAGTGAAAGAGTAATTTGACAACGACAATGCCGAGACACAGTTTTACTAAATAGTACTCTACGCAAACAAATAATCACTGCTCCGGATGATTAAGACGCCTTTTGGATTCTTGCTCCTGCATCAAAATAAATTGCCTGTTAGAATCTACAAAGGCATGTTGAAAAATGCAGGGAGCTGTTGGAATATGGAGTCAGGGCGCCGCGGTCCTTTGTGCACATGACTAACACGGAAACAGTGAATTATAAAAGTACAAAGTCACACTGATGGCACTAATTGTACTATTCAAGCTTCGGGGAGAGTTAACGTCATAATAATTAAAAAAAACAGAAGAAAAATAAAGCAAACTATCCATTAACGCAACGAACACACGCCACAGCTACTGTATGTTTCACAGATCACTGAAGAGAGAGGAAAAAACATTACTGGGTGGACAAAGGGGTTGTTGTGAACTAACACTGTCTATTAAAATAGGCGCTAACGATCTCATATACTACACAGTCTTAAAAATGAAACAAGTGGCGTGTTATTATGCAGCAAATTGCAACAGATGATGAATAATTAAATGTATAAATTACTTTGTTCTAACCTTCAGCCCGTGTCTCTATGGGGTGAGTGCTTTTACAATCAGACACGATGTGGATGAAAGATTTACACCGTATTGTTGCCGCAATCGCTGTGAGTGGCGGCACCTGCATTAATACTGTATCCTACGCTGCTCTCCAAACACTCTGCTGACATAATTAGTGCATAGATAAGGTTGACTGTTGAGTTGTGATAGACGCCGTTATTATTATTATTATTATTATTATTATTATTAAGGGGCTGCTTGAGAATCTTGTTTTTCAAGAGGAAGAAGTGCACGGCACAAGTGTCATCTGTGGCTGTTTGTTAACACTGTTTGTGACGGCGTGAAATAACTTAATACTTTACAATTTTTCTTTTTAAGTGACAAAGATGCTCATATACGTACAGAGGCTGTCTCCAGCAGAGACGGCTCGGTGCGGATTTGTTTGCAAGGTGGCATCGCACTCTTCAAAGACCTCAGTTTGAACTAAATGAAAAGAAAAGAGCAAAAGGAATTTCTTCCCGGTACTTACAGCGGGGGATGTCAGGGAGCACGCCATCCTTTCTACCTGAGACAACAGGAGGTGTGGCAGCCTTACCTTTAACCTTTCATCCATTACTGATCACCTTCTTCTTTCATATAATATCATATAAGCTGCTGTCAGTGAAATATTTACCTTTTAACACCGGAGCCTCAAAATGTATGTCTGGACATATTTTAACCACAAAAGAGCCAGATGAAATGTCCTGTAACTAAAATGTAAAGTGAGTTTGACGATTTTTCCAGAATAACTTTCAATATCTGGCAGTTATTCATAATTAACTGCATGTTAAAATAGTGTATTAACCATTTAAAATGAAGAAAAACTAAATATTTTATTGAGAAAAACTAATGTACAGGTGTCTTTCCAACTCTCTCCTCTCTGGAGAAAAAGCCGCAGATTCTCCGGCTTCCTGCAATGGTGCGAGTGAAATTACCGGAATAACCGCACGTTGGCTTTGACATGCAACTTCTCAGCTTTCAGAAACCATTGGAATTTTTCCCATAGCACAAACCATTGTGCATCGTCTGGATACACTCTGTGTGTTAAAATCTGTGTAGTAGTCAGATTCTATAGTGTTTGGTCAGTCACTGTGTTTACATGCTTGTTAAAAGTCTGATTTTAGTCAAACTACTAAATAATGTGATAATAATTCGTTTTTTTTAACGTCATGTAAACACGTTAGTCCAACTAAAATCGAGATAGTCTTAGTCAGACTAACATACCTGAATAATGTGGTTCATAGTCTGATTACTCCTGCAGGTATATGCTTAGTTGGACTGGAGTCAGACTCCACTCCATTTTGTGGAGCCAGAACTATTCGTCGCAACATAATCATGGACACATAATTGACTCAGAAAAGGAACAATTTATGTTTGTGGTAAATGAGGAACTCAGTCACTCCCACTCATTGACATGTTGTTAGTAGGACTGCAGTAAACACTCAACACATACAGTTTGACAGCTACGAACACACACTCTGTTTGTCACAAAGCTTCACCTCAGCTGCTTATCTATGAACATAAAATCCCCAAACCACAGTTTTCATTAATCTTAAACTCATCGATTCTGACATTTGGAGACATGAGATTGCAAGTGGAAAAGCAGGATACATTTCCCTCTGCTACTGTGCTACAAAGTGTCTCATCAATACTGACTGTGACTGAAAAACTGGAGATTTTTCATTGCCTTTTTTCTTCATATATATATATATATATATACTTGTACACATGCTTATTTTGTCAGATATTGTGATCTAAATCAACACATCTTGATGCATGTGTACAGTAGGTGGTCAGCTTGCCAAGTGTGTCTCGGCGCCCGCAGCTGCGGCACTCATGTTGTGTCGCAGCAGCCCCGCCGTGCCAGTTCAGAGAGCCGCCGGCAACTGTCATCAGCCGCGATGAATCACGCACCGAAAACATGAGCGAACACAGCCCCGGCTTTCAGAAGGTATCTCTTATTTTTAAACGTGTTTTCCACACGTGTGTGGATGTAACAGATCCATTTCCAGCACAAACACACACACACACAAGCAGGAATATCATTGTGATTGTGCTCTACACATGGACATGGACATGGACAGTGCACATGCACATACTACTGTATTGCAATCCCCTTTCTCAACTACAAAGGTCAAAATGAATCAATAAAAATCAATTCCATATTAGTATCAAATCATCTGCACTTTCTAAATGTCTTCACACCACAATGAACAATGAATGGTCAGGGGACAGGGGAAGCTCATTTCACGCTCCCACTTATTTATACATACATTCTACAAACGGACAACTACAACAAGAAAAAACGTATAATTGTGTTTTTTATGTACAGTGTATATGTACAAATGAAAATGGTCAATATCGCCGAGCAAATACCACACAACGACCAGCTATTTGTCTACAGATATCCCCAGAAAAATCCACACAGGGCTGAGGCAGGAAAGGCTCCACTATGTTTCTGCAGCACTGTCAATCAGAAACTGGTTCCGCCTTTTAGACAGTCCCTCCAGTCATCATGCAGAAGCCACATCCACAGTCATGGAAGCTGAGCTTCCCTGGAAGTGAGGATTTTGCCACATTTGTCCAATCACTGCCGAGCTCAAGCAGTGAAAATAACAATTCATATTCTGCGCCGTCCCACAGAGAACAGGTGAAGCTGAGCAAAGGCTGCTAATTTATTCGCGATAAACAGCTGATTCTAAACGAACCAGTGACACGTTCTAATCGCGTTCTAGCGCATGTTTAGAAGTGAAATGTAACTACAACACGGTACATACTGTATTTGATGACATTTCGAAGGAAGCTGAGCTTCCCTTCCTGTCTTGCAGCAATCGCCACTGATTTACTGGACATGTTTGCTTCTGATATTAAGCCACTTTTCTTTTCTGGTATCATCATTTCAGTTCAAAGGGTGCTAATGCTAACATTAAGGGGTGGACAGTGGGCAAGACAGTGCTCAGAACAGATTTGAGACTCTGCATCCTCAAAATGTGCCTTTTTGGTTGCTTCCTCTTTAAATGGCTCGGTAAAGTGTAAACATTTTTTCAGCTGTGTTAGACCAAACACTGGAACAGACACATTTCTTTGCAATTTTCCCCACATGAACCACTCCTGCTAGGGAATATCCTGTGTCAGCAAGCTGCTGTACTGTAGCTCTGTGTGCCCCGCTTGTGACTGATTTCTGTGCCAGTGGGCAAGACCACCGGTGTCAGGTCAGCGGGAATGATGCCAGCACTGCCTGTGCGCACATATGCCCCTGTTTGACCTGAGAGGACATGGCGCGGTCAGGATGAATGGATGAGGGGAGGGAGGCAAAAGCAATGAGGTGAGACGGAGGTCCCGTCACACTGGCCTGCGGGATTTCTGGACACATATAGACTAGCAGAGCCAGGAATTGAACACACAACTGTCCAGTTGAAAGACAACTCACCCTACCAACTGAGCTACTACTTTTACTTCTTAAACTTATGTACATTTTATATCAGAAAATCACTTTTGATACTTAAGTACAGTAAATGTCATATACTTTAAGAGTTTTACTTAAGTAATATTGTAATAAAAAGGGACTTCAACTTCTACCAAAGTCATTTTCTGGTAAGGTACTTGTAGTATCCCTTTTAAGGTACTTTATACAAGACGGTTTATAGTGTATATGTGCATGAACGAGGTGTAGTGTGTGAATTACATTTGCCCTTCTGGACACATGGCTCGTGTTTTTATGTGTGTGAGAAAAAGACGTACACGCGGGATTTACGAGGTTGTGTTGTTTGTTATTTACGGGTACTGCTCTGCTCTATTTACTGTCCATAACTGAGGCTGTTGGCCTTGTTTAGCACTACTGGTGCGGAACCACTTACAGTACAGTCAGTGTGTGTGTGTGTGTGTATAGGTGTGTGTTCATGTGTGTGTGTTGCTCCCACCCACCTTACAGCTACAAAGCCCACCTCCCCATAAATCCACGGTGATTTAATGTGAGCTCTTATTTACTCCGACTGCGAGTCGTCTGCTTCGACACACACATCATGAAATATCCTGAAATATAAACGCCGCGCCACCGCAGCGCAAGGCTAAGAAAGAAAAACCCGAGTGATAAAATAGAAATCGCACATCAAATATCAGTGGCAGAGAATTTTAACCCGCGCCGAGGAGTGTGGGAATGTCAAAGCGAGAGCCCTCTCACTCAGAGCTCAGGCTTGAACCCGCTTAGGGTCACCCGGCCCTCCCCGAAACACTAACTAGACAAACAGGCAATCGAGTAGAAAAAGCACCGACCACACACCTCATCACCTTCTTCAGCGGCGATGGAAAAGGGGGGGGGGGATAAGTGGAGGGGGAGAGGGGATGAATGGCAGGAGGGTGAAATGAGCAATTCATTCAGTCCACTTAAGAAAAGAAAGTCCACAAATACCTGCGATTTAAACTGTGAAATGAACATTCGGCCCCTAAAAAAAAAAAAGAACCCTCTTCGAATCCAAGTGTCCTACTGCATTTAATGAAAATGAAGGCCATTTTAAAGTGAATGAGGTACGGCAGTCAGTCGCAATACTGCGCTACTGGTGCGAATAAGAAAACACTTTGGATTTGATACGGGTCATGTCAACGGCACCGTCAGTATTGGACATTATGACACGCAGTATATGCCGATATCGTTCAACACAGCCACTCTTTTATGTCGCGCTGTCATATTCTTTTCTTTCTCTCGTTCTGTTTTTATTGGGTTTTGTTCAAACGGTGTGTTTTAACGTTGGTATATTGTTTTTTTATGTAAAGCACAGCGAGTTGGCTCCGTGCACACGTGCGACACAAATAAAACCTGCCGTGCCTCGCCATACAAAGCTTCTTTGTATTTTATTTTTGTTTAATTCGCCTGGCGAATGTTTGTGCCACTTGCTGCGACCGCTGCATGTAAATAATGAGACGTGGAAGTTTCAATGTTCCACAAAACCAGTGCTGACTATTCCTGGAAATACAGTTGCACTATTAACATTTTTGGTCAAAAGTTGCTTGTTTTAACCCCGTGTCTACGCTCGCTGGTGCTGTGGGAATAAAGTAAGAACATTAGCTAAAGAAAAGTTGAATTCTCAACAGGATTTAGTGTCAGTTGGAATATTCATCAACATCTTTTTGCTGAGAAAGTTCTTAAGAAATCTCTGTCATGTTCACAATGTGCTCTTACACTAAACTAAATCGAGGTATGCATTTAAAAAAAAAATAATATATATGTATATATCATTATATGTCATTTGAATTAGGGCTGAACACTTTATTGTTTTCAAATCTATTCCATTTTTGAGTGTATATTCTATGCAGACTAAGACATTTAACACATACAGACCATCATAAAAACAAACATTTTAGAAATCTTTCAAAAACCTTATTATTTATTTGGCAAAATAACAAAGTGAATTCACCTTTTTATACCCCAATTTGAGTCAGGCATTAATCAAGCATACCTTCCAACCACTGAGACTATTCTGTTCTGGAATGCAAGTAAATAACTATAATTTGGCATCTCAATCAAGAAATAATCATGTGCTTTACTAATGTTTTTATAAAACCGTATATTTCAAAATTCATGAATAATAATAATAATGATGAGATTTTAGCATTAAAAATATCATTTTGGGTGAAAGAGCTTCTACAAACTGGTGTATTAACCACTACAGAAACATAAAACAAATGATTTTGATAATTACCAATGCTGTTCATTTAGGGCAGCTGTGCTTTTGAGTGGTGCTCTAATCTAATACATTTGTTAAGCAATGAAAGCAATTCATATATTGAAGTTCTCATCCTTTCCATCACACGTTTTAATCTATTACACAGTGAATATTAAACTGAATTCATCATCACAGTGATCAGCCCTAATTTGAAACCTCTAGTATGATACAAAAATAATTTGTTATTTTTATTTATTATTATTTATTCATGTCGGCTTCACTTTGAACGTGCATTGTTTTAAGTAAGGATATTTGTAAAAAACCTTTCTCCTTGGTTATTACGGTAATTTCACTCATGCTATTTCAGGAAGCTGGAGAATCAGCGTCTTTGTTGCCAGAGTGGACATAGTGGGAATGTGTGTACATAGTTTCCATTTTTTTTCAGCCTGTTTTTGCACATTGAGAGACAAATGTTGTTGTAAATAAGTGTTATACTGTTCAAATTTCAAATGTAACACTCAAAATCTGTTGTTCATGGACAACTGTGGTGTTTTTCTGAATCAAATGTTTAGTTTTTCTGAATCAAATGTTTAGTTTTTCTGAATCAAATGTTTAGTTTTTCTGAATCAAATGTTTAGTTTTTCTTCATTTTAAACTGTTAAAAGACTATTTTAACATGCGGCAAATTGTAAATTCTGAAAAATGGGCAAAAGCACTTAATTACAGCACATTTTCTGGTCCTTTTATGGTTAAAATAAGCAAAAAAAAAAGTCCAGACGGACATTTTGGACATTGGGTTAAAGTCCTCCTTCAGTTTGGTGTGTGAAGCTTACTGTCACCTATGTGTGGGTCATGATAAGTTTGACCACTGCTGTGTGACGCCAAGCCGAAAAACCTCTGGTCTGTGCCCATGTGCTCGGTCTTCTTCATGTCTTCACACTGACAGAGATCGTATCATACATGTGACCATGAGGGCGGAAAATGTTACAAGAGAATCGTGAATGAGCTCTGCTCCGTGCAGTCACACACACACACACACACCATAGCCCGAGTGTGTACTAGAGGTGTCGGAGCGCTTCCACAGCGTGGAAATCCAAACATGCAAACATCACGGCTGCATGTCGGACTCCGGCTCTGGGTACAGACATTGTACATGTTGTCTCCCGGCATCCAGAAGTAATTAAATGAGGGAACCATGGACACCGAATATTCTGCAGTACATCAGCGGAAAGGACAAAAGCCACGGGTTGAGTGATAACGTCGTAGCTCCGCGGCACAGTCGGTGTCATAAAAAAAGAGGAAGTACATTTGGAAAATAAAAAGAGACATACGCGACAAACTCTACTTCAAATGAGATCAATGTCAGCTGTGATGCATCGCACTACAATGCACTCTGTAGAGCTGATGGAGTCTTTAAGGCAAGTGACAGGGCTGAGAAGGATGATTGATAGGTTTCTTTAAAAGGAGTAAAAAACACACACACACACACACACACACAGCTACAATATGAAACTGTCAACGGCAGAAGCACGTGTGACTGAACTTCAACAAACCTGAGGTATAACCTCAGGTAATATTAGATCAAGCTGACAAACAGCCTGCATTTTGTTTTGAAAACAAACCGGGAGGAAAGAAAAAACGAAAAGTTGAGAGGCAAACAAGGCGCCACAAATAAAACTGTTGGCGTTTACTCATTCTACGACACCGCTGCTGTGGATCGGTTCTGATCTCCGTCTCGGAGAAACGAGGCTTCCTCCTGGACAGCTAGATATCGGTGTAGGCATGAGTGTGTGTGCACTTGTGTGTGTGTGTGTGTGTGTGTGTGAGATAAAAACAGGAAAACATGGGAATGGACTTGAGCTGACAACTCTGCCAGCATGCATCATCGCCAATCTCTCTCTTCCCCTACCCCTCGCTCGCTCTCTCTCTCTCACACACACACACACAAACACCTAAACCTGCAGCAGAGCTCTGTGCACCTGACACCTGACACCTGACACCTGCCCCCCACCCCACACCCCCACCCCCGCTGCACCAGCCGCCCCTAACACACACCACCTGCTGCCCTGCTCGCACACACACACACACTGATGGATTCAGACAGGAACACACACCTATATGAAGTTGGCTGCGTATGCGACGACCTCCACATGAATGACTGCATTCATTTAAAAAAAAACAAAAAAAAAAACAAAGCTGACGAGACTCAAGTCTAACTGACCGAAACTTTCCCGTCATTACGGTCCCAGAGCTCTGTTTCCTTCTCCATCTGAGGTGTTGATTTACCTGTGCGATCATTTCTGGAACGTACTGGGTTATATTTACGTGGAGCGGTTCACTTATTTTGTCCGACACAGTTTTCGTCAAATGAGAGCCGGCCGCGCAGAAACACTTCTCGGTAATTAATCTTCTCCCTTCATTAACCTCATTTGGCCTCATTCATCAATATCATCGGAGGAAGTTCTGCTTATATTTGATCTCAAGGAAACTGACGCAAGACTGAGGGTGTTACTTATTTTGAAATATAGGAATTAATCATCCTTTTATCACGTAACTATATGAAATATTATGACGAGTAATATCAATGTGGTGATAAGGCTATAAGAATGTAGACAATCTGATGAAATTTCACCAACTGGAGTTTGCCTGGCTCTTTTTTAATGGAATAAAATCAAAGAAAAAGGGTTTATTATGCGCCTTCTGCCCAATTAACGTGACTCCAGGTTTAAAAAAAAAAACAAAAAACATATGTGATGTAAAATTAACAATAACTTTGACTCAACAACACATCAGAAGATGAGAAAACACATTCTGTAAAGCCTGAAGATGTGACCTATAAACGCACACTGCCAGGATGCCCATATAAGGAGTTGTGTATTATCCCCAAGATCCGTGCCGCGTGAGCACGGAGGGTTAAGTACAGATTTCTTCTGAAGAACTTTTGACTGAAGCTGAAAAAAGGGGGACAAATCCACTGAGAAGCGGTGGAGGCTATTTAATTAATAATAGTCTGAGGGTGACTGAAAAAAGGCAAATAGGTGATTCATGTAGGAGGTTTGAAAAAAACTAAATCTTGTTCATAATAATAAATAAATCAAAGGAAATCCTGGAGCGATGATGATCAGGAATAAAGGGCCATTCTGCTGTATAAGCCTTTGCAAATGTATCCGCTTCCGTTCCTGTGAGGTAAACAAACACTGGCTACCTCATTTACCCCATTTCGGAATCGCCCCGAGGAACCGGGGTGCTCACCAACACAAACCTAGAGAACACACGTGCCCCACTTGCAGGCGGCCTATTAATTCACAAGGAGGGTGAAGGCTAATGGAAAAGTTTCCACCACTAGTGGAACTAGGGTATTTGGAGATAAACAGAGCAAAAAGAAACACACAGAAAAAAGAAGAAGGATGCAAAGAGACAGGACGTCAATGAGCAGGAACGTCATGACTGTTCTCTGCTCCCTTTTTCTTTTTTTCTCCCCAGCTCGTTAATTGCATGGCATTGGCAGACACTTGTGTCTCTTTCTCATTAATCCACTTCTTAATTACGAAGCAGAGGGAAAACGTGGGGACGGCTCCTGCCCAAACTTTCCTCCTAATGAGCTTCCTCCCTTTTCTTTCTCCACTCTCCTGTCTCCGCTCCACGTGCACCTGTGTGTGTGTGTGTGTGTGTGTGTCCACCTCACTCTTGCGATTTCATGCAAGTGTCCCACTAAACTCTTGGTAAACTTAACAAAAAAAAAAAAACACGATAATTTCATGCATTTGCGAGCAGCTGGGCCCAACATTAATAAACATGTATTTAATTTTTATCTTCTGCTCTTGCCCAGATTCTGAAACAAACGGTCACGGAAACCAAAACTACTCTCAAATGACAGCATGCATTAAATTCATCTTGGCTCTGTCGGACGCCTCTTTTACGCAAACGATCGTGTACTATTTAATTAATTTTTTTTTTTACCCCCACAGACATCTATTTTAATTAAATTCACTTATTTTCTTTGCGTGTTATTATTCAAAGTTTTGTCTTCACCTCATTTATTTCCATAATTGCGAACTCTCGATTTGCATAAATACTACCCAGCTGGTAGGGTCCCCCTGCTTCTCTTTGTTCTCCTTATTGTTTGCTTTTCTCTTGAACTCTGTCCTCTTCTATTTATCTCTCTCGCAGCCTCTGTCTCCGTCGCTCCCTTTGCTTCCCTCTGCTCTCTCGCTCCCTCTGCACACCAAACACTGAATAATAACTCACACCCTGCCCGCCCGTGTAAAAATAGCACACCTGCACAGTTAATAGCACATCTAATCGAGGACAAGGCATCATTTTTTTTTTTTAACGTTAGATAGATTAGTCTTAAGGGGGAGGAAAAAACCTGTGCGGCGTCAACAGGAATTATTCGTGGTGGATTTTTATGGATTTGCTGTGTCAGTGGCACACGATTCTTTTTAAATGAATAAACACAGGTCTCAGTTGATGATGATGATGAGTGTGTGTGTGTGTGTGTGTGTGTGTGTGTGCCTTCCTTGATCACGGAGATAATATATAATGGAGATTGATCACTGTGACACCAATCAAGACAGCCAAACTGATAGGCTGGAGTGTGTCTGTCAGGGCGCAGCTGGAGATGCTTTATTGAGAGCTGTTTACATGTCAGAGGCTCCAGGCTCTGGGCCCAGTGCGTACATGTTTAATAGTTGGCTGTTCTGCTCTGCTTGCCGAGGCATTGACTTTCAGAAAAGTGGCAGGCAGAGATGAAGAAGCTGGGAAACACTGATTGCCGCCTCTGCCTTCAATCGCTCTGAATAGGAAATGAAGCGACCTGTGAATATGGGAACGGCACACGCGCGCGCACACACACGCCATCATGAGCTTATTATGACACTGCTGGTGACACTTCTGTGGCCACTACTGCTGAAAATCAGCAAACACTCACCCACAGTTCTGCAAGGTGATGACAAGCATAAGAGAAATGTTATTTCTAGGTAACCCAGATGCCGCACATCTGGCATCATACTGTAGAGAAGGGCTGTTCAACGTCAGAAGTGGGTGGGCCATGAAGGATAATAGCTGGTGTTTTAAAAAAAAAAAAGGTATGAAAAGGTATAATAATAGCAAATATATTGCTAGAAGGAATAAAAGTAGCCAATCATATACCGTAAAGTCCACTTTACAAGTGGGACAGAGGTGGACATGCAAGAGAGGCAGCACATGAGGCATTTTGTGACAATTACACAGTGATCGACATGACGTCACTTGACTGTGTTGGAATGATGCTAATAGTAGGTTCTTTTAGCACAGAAATGCAGGGATTGCACATTAAACACACCGGTTTTGGTGCTTGTACTTGCTGGTAAACAAAGTAAATAAGACGATTTCCGAAGCCACCTTTCCCCCACCATGGAGAGTGCAAGATCAGCGTGAGTGACTCCCGGTGCAGCCAGTCACAGCCCAGCACCATGTTGCATGCTTAACATGGTGAGAGCCGTTGAGACTCTTCTTAAAATAACTCATAGGTGAGATTTTTTTTATCATAAAGTCAGCTTCATTTACAGAGAAGGCTGTAGGCTGGAGGCTGTAGGACAATTAAAAAAAGGGATGTATCCGCACCCTGGGGGCCACTAGTTGAATAAACCTGCTAGTGCTTCAACATTTTCATCTTGTGTGCCATGAGGTAACACAGAGACGGCACCGTATCGGAGATGAGAGTGTATGTAAATGCACTGGTGCCGCGTTTACGCCCCTACAAACGGTGCGATGCCGCATTGTGCGTGCACATAAACAACGACGCGTGAGTGTGCCTAACATTAAAGGCCCTCTCCCTTTATCTCTCCGCGAGGATTAGAGTGTATAAGCTAAGCCCGGGGACTCACCATATCAAACGCTATCGATGAGAGAGACAGAGCTCGGTGTTAAAGAAGCCTCATATCCAACAGGCAGCAATCAAGGGAAGGTAATGGGCCATAGATAGCTCGCTGATTTGACACAGCTCGAATGGGATTATTCAGCCCCTTTGTGATCGTAAAAGTAAAGGGAAATAAATAGTCCTTAATTTGGAGTTCATGATCATTCGTCATTTTGGTCAGTGGTATACACACAGTGCATTATGGGCGTCTCCGTGTCCGATCCTTTGCATCCATACTAACACACCTGAAGATGAATATCACATGAACACACACATGGCATGCGTGTGTGCCTGTGATAGACCAATAGATCGATAATAACTATCAGGAAATGTGTAAAAATGCATAGACTAACTTGGAGGGAGTGTTTATTGACCTTCTCCCTGGGCCTTTTTGTTTATATCTCATGGTAAGAAAACAATGAGGTCGTGGATGCAGCATCATCATTTCCCAACGTCTCTGTTTTTGGACTAAAATGCAGCCATTGAGGTTTTTTTGGATGGATGGCAAAGCAAAAGCGTAACAGCTGTGATGTGTTTTGAAACTGAAAATGTAACCGTGTGAGGAAACTATATGGCCTTACATGCGTCTCTCACCACAACCAACTGTGATGTCAAGTTGCACAGACTCCGTCTGGAGTAGCTGTTTATCTAAGCAAGAGCCAGTGTTAAGTTAAACTTTTAAATATTCATCAACTGATCAAAAAGCGCACTCGGGATAATCTGACAGGTGGTAAACAAGCCTCGGCACTCACATAACTCGGGAGGGAGGGATAAGCCTTAGATAAATTCACTGAAAACATCAGTCGGTGGGTAGTTCGGCTTTCTTCTGAATTACAGTCGCTGTGTGCATATTATTTATGAAATGACACGATTCCAGATGTGACTAAATGTCATTTTCCTCTCAGCAAACATAATAAACAAAACAAGATTATCGTACATTAAACAGATTGGTCGGGTGGAAGGGCAAGAATCCAAACTCCCCATTTGGGAGCCTCGCGATTAAGCCGGGTACCAGACTGACGTCTGTGAAAATGGAAGTTTACGGCAGTAGCTATACTACGGGTTATTGGATTTATATATGTACAGAAAATACCGGAGATTCACGAGCGAGCGCTTACTTCAAAGCTCCTTAAAATGTCCGTTTAAATTCAAGGTGTGGAGCGGTAATGTTCGAGTACTGTTATGTAACACTCTCTCACACAGCGCGCACCATTTAAAAGCAACAGGAGACTATTGAGCTGCAACTGAGGGATAGAGGCAAGATGGAGGGCTAACATCAGATGTATCCAGCGTAGGCTGAGTTGTGATCCCAGTACACCACCTCCTACAGGGGCCAAACTGATCTCTACATTATTGTGATTCAGCTTCCTTAACCGATAATGCTGCCTTCCAGCCAGACCCTGGGCGCCCTGTGCTCTGAAGGCAGACAGACAGACAGACAGACAGACAGACAGAGAAAGAGAGAGAGACAAAGCGCATTTCTGATTTTGGTTTTCGATAGCCCTCTGGTGGAGTGCACATCAGCGGCGTGACCCCCTCTCCTCGACAGCCCATGCTTCAAAACGCAGTGAGCACAGAACCTCTCTGTGCTGAAAGCAAAGAGGTGAGGAGGCAAAAAAAAGAGGAAGAAAGGGAAGATGTGAGGCGAAAAAATGCTGGCTTTATAGCCCCCGAGGGAAGAGGTGTTTTTCTGCAGCCATCTTAGCCATAAGCAGAGTCTGACAAAATAAATAAATCCACTCCCGTCAATGCAGCCTGTCTGGGACGAGCCTCCTGCCCCATGAATATTTCAGTGTAGCCGTGAAAAAAATCTTGGGCTTTTGCACACTTAACAATGTGTAGACTGTCTTGCTTTCGGAGTGTTGTTTGTTATTATTTCGCGGAGCCTTTCTCTGTGACGCGCTGAAACCGTCTCGGGGAGTGACACGCTTCGCGCCGCCGCTTCATTCTTACACCAGGCGACGCAATGATGGATTAAGCGAGTCGCACAGAAAGAACAAAACAAATGTTCTTTCTTCTTCTTCCCCCCCCCCCCTCTCTAATTTGAAAACAAACATCAACCATTCCTCAAAATGTAGAACAATATCCAAATGTAAATCCACTTTCCAACACTGCCATATGGTTTGTACTCTCTGCCAGTCGGATGAGGACATAGCGATCGCGCGGCAGCAAAACACGACGAAGATCCTTCACTAAAACCTGCAGATGTACAGTAAAATGATGCTTTTGATGCCACTATTCCTGACGCCATATTTCAGCTCAGGCTGAGTGGCCATTAATGTGTATCCCCCCCCCCCCCACGTCTCTATTATGACACTCGTGGGGAAATGCAGGCCTGGTGATAAATGAACAGCCACCTGGGAAATATTGGAGCCGATGGGAGCCGTTTTGACTCCATTATTCTCAATAAAAGGCAGGTCAATGTGGCTCCCCTTCCCCCCCCTTGCCGCCACCCTTTCCTCCTCCACACGTCATTAAAAAGGCCTCAATGAATGAAGCCAAGGAAACATTAATAGCTCAGAGATTAAAAAGTGTCCAGAAGGGAATGCAACTATACTGCATGTGCCTCGTATGTACTGCACCTCTCAGAAAGACGCTCGTAAGAAGTAAAGAAGTAGAAGTACATTTTTCCTCTGCTCAGCTGCATATTGGTGTTGACTGCAGGTACGTGACCGCAACAGTGCATTCAGTCGGGCGCATCAACATTCAGCGCGTGCGTCTGCTTTACGGGGCCGCCGTGTTGCCGAGCTCCTCTCCATCGCCGACGTGTCAGCAGTGGTGAATTGTTCTGCCTCTGCAGCCTCACTGGCTCTGCTGTGGCTGGAGATTGGAGTCCTGACCCAACGTCCCGAGGACGCTCTCTATCTCGTGCTGGCATCTGACAGCAAATAATGAAAGCATTTGTGGGCTTCATCGGAGACATGTCTCTGTTTCTGCCTCCTGCCTTTCCCCCCCCCCTCAGTCTTTCTCTCCACTCTTTTCAGTTTCATCTCCGTCCACTGTAGCCTCAAATTCTGTAACTGTCGATCACTCTTCCCGACCCTTAACTCCGTCCTTGCTAAAGTATTGGCAATCAAAGACTGTGCTGTGTGGTCGATGGGGTGATGAAGTGCACTATCAGTGCCAGAGCGGGTCGCGCGCTACTCCAGGATACCTCCATTTTGTGTCGGGGGAGCCGTCTCTAGCTGTGGCCCCCACGAACCTCCCTTTCATTCATGGCACTCCATGTGCTCAACACAACACAACACACGAGCGAATTATGACAATTAATAATGCAGAATTCCGGGGGAACTGTACATCATGTACACCACAAGTCATGCTTCAGGAGACAGTCCAGTAATGTCTGGCACTGTACACACAAAGGCTTTCAGAATAATGAGAGTAGCCAGTGCTGGCTGCTGACAGGAATCCTCAGTGGGGAGGAAATACCCACAGTACCTGTGTTGTACTCATACTGAAGGAGACAGGCTAGAATTGGCCAAAAGACAGATCACCTGGCAAGCTAAATTCCTTTAGGACTCAGTAATACGCTGTGCAGGGGACTACACGAGCGCAAGACTGTACTGCTTATTGTATCATGGGTTTGCATCATAAATACAGATTGCTTACTCAGCCATGACACCATTTCAGGCATTAAATAAGCAGAAAAATGTAGTTGAGTGTGCTCCATTTTAGAGTTTTTTTATCTAAAAAGTAATTATTATGTGTAGGTGCATTCATTTTCACATGTAGAGCACTTTAATTAGGTTTTTTTGCTGAAGAAACATTTCTATTTTTAACTGAACTGATTGCGGTCATTTCAAAATAAACACATTACATTCTACCTGCTGCAAAAAGACACTATGGGGAACATAGTGGATGAACCTGTTGTTGGGTATTTATGGATTATATGTATTCAGAATTACGTAGTCAGGTTTAATAGACAGACCATTAGACAAAATGTTGGTGAATGCGCAGAACGTCAAGTCCGACTCCAGTCCGACTAAGCATACGAATAATCTGACTATGAATCGCATTATCCAGGTATGTTAGTCCGACTAAGACAAGTTTCGACGTGTTTACACGATATTAAGAAAACTAAATTATTGTCTTAGTCCGACTAATATCGGACTTTTACCATACATGTAAAGACACTAACTGTTAACAGAACACATTACATTCTACCTGCTATAAAAAGACACTTTAGGGAACTAAAGAAATAGTGGGTATTGATGGATTATATGTAATCAGAGTTATGTAGTCAGGTTTAATAGTTACTACAATTAGACCAGATTACATTTCAAACCCATGTAATTAGATTACAGCTATAGTCATAAATTACAAGACTAAATTTCAATTATGTTGCAGCGTTTTCCTTGGCATTTATTCCGACGGCTCATACGGTAACTTTAAAATTCAAATTATGAGATGTGAAATGAGCATTAAAAACGTTAAATAGTATTTGTGGATCTTACACTTTTGTGGCCACATTAATTCTTCATGTGAGGAATTCTTCTTTTTTTTTTAAGTTTGACATTGTATGAATCCATCATTTTTGTTAATAATTACGTAATCTGATCTAACGCCTCTGGGAAAGGACAACCTATGCGTATTCGCTGAGAATTAGAGGTCGTTTTGATCATCGTGCGCTTCGTTGTGTGTTAAAAGCTCACATTTCAAATAACGAATCATGGACTGCTTTTCGCGTTAATCATCATAACGATGTTGACCTCTACCTACACGACTGTACTGCTAACAAGAGCGCGCGCAGTACAGTGGGTTGAGAGCGCCTCCATGTTCTCATTAAGAGGTGACGGCGGGTTAATGAAAGAGGCTTGACTGAATGTTTTCTGGTCGGGGCTCTGCTAACGCAACCGTGTTGCCGTGGCTACATTTTAAAGAAACCTCGGCGACAGCTCCGGCCCCAAACATGATCGCGCTCATGTTTTGCTTATGTAATGAATCCCCCCTCCTCCTCCTCCTCCTCCACCACCACCAAATTATCATTTGGATGACACCAAAATACATCTTCTCGCCTGTGGCCACTCACGGTGCTGTTTAGAATTTCTCAAGTTTATGCGAGGGAGCAGGGGGAGGAAAAAAAAGATCTCCCTCTCTCGCTTTCCTTTCGTCCTACTTTTGAGGGGCGAGCTACACAGGAAGAAGCGGTAGAGCAACATGAGAGAGGAGGAAAAGTGAGAGCGCGGAGGAGAGGAGAGGGAGAGTTTCTGCGAGGATGTGATAATGAGGACAGTTAATTCTGAAACAGGGTGTGAGAGGCAGAGATTAGCCCGCGAGCAGGGGCGATGCAGTCCACAGATTTTCTGCTTTCAGTGGCTGTCAGTGAAGGCTGGGGGGGTACGAGGATGGGCCACCAAGCTGAAAGGAGTGACACTTTTAATTAAGAAAAGCGCTCGTGTAAATATGCATTTCCTGGGTCAACTTATGCTGCGTGGGAAGCAGACGGGGGGAGAATAAATGGTGAAGGGAAGGGGTGGGGAGGGTTTGAGAGGGAAGTCAGAAGGCAGAGAAAACAAAAGAGAAGCCATAAAGATTTTTCAATTACCTCATTGTTTTCTTTGCACACTATCTCTTTATCAAAATTGAATGCTTTTCTTTCCTCCTAAAATGCAAATGTTTTTTTTTTGTTGTTGTGGCAAGTGATCTAAAACCTAGCCACTGGTTGAAGGTTCACAGCGGGGAGCCGAGTCAGCAGCGCCGCTGTCAAAACCCGTGACATTTTGACAGCATGAGCGTTAACGTCCTGAAAGGCGAGAGTAAATGAGATGCAGTGGATGTAAGGAAACATGCTGCGCAGCGCCTATTGAGTCGAGTGCGAACACACAAACGCACCTTTCCATAGTCTTTTACACTAAACCGCGCGACCTTCACCGGCGGCGGAGGGCAAACTTTTGACTCACACATTTCCTCCTACATCCTCCTTTTTATCCCTTTATCTCCAAGCTCTAGCCCCTCCCCTCTCGCCTCTGCTTATTGTCCCAGGTCTGTGTCTAAATGCAACTCTTTCATCTTTGTTTTTATCTGTCAGATCAGTGAGGCGCTACTCCCACTCCACACAACTCCTCAAAATATAAAGTTAGAAAGTCTCCCAAATCCGAGCAGATCAATGGATAAGGGTTGGCAGGCCTAGCTAATGGGATGCAGCTCGTGCCCTAGATTAGGATGTTTTCTTTTTCGCCTGGCTGTCCTCAAACCACCATGAAGCCATGGAGTAATGTCAGTGGTGGGGGTGTGGGGGTGTGGGGGGGGGAGCAGACCGCACTGCAACCACGGACACCGATTTATGAACTAGAAAAAGGCTGCCAATCAGCCAGGAGAATGTAAAGGGCTTTTACTGCGGTAACATATATAATATAATATGAATAATAAAGGTCTTTATATATGTGGACATTTTCAAAACACAGTTACAAACTCGTAATATGAAAAAAAAGAACTCGTGAAATCCAGAGTAGGAGCAGTAAAAGCAATAAATGTGCCATCCCTATGAATAATACATATATAACATATATAAATCTCATGATGCGTCGTTAAAAGCTTCTCGTCATTACAGCTTTCTAGTTTTTGCCCATAATGTCTAGCATTTAAAAACAGTAAAGTTGCTGCTGAGAGATCTCAGTCCGATGACGTAACACGAGCCATCAGGCAGGTTTCAAATAAGAGTTTAAGACAGATTATTAGAGACGGCGGTGTATCTGGAATGTCAGAAATGATCTCTGCTTGCACAAAAAAAGAAACTGTTCTTACTAATAGGACAACTACACAATGCTGCAACAAATACTGTTAATTCAGTTGCTGACAGTTGTGAAAATCATTAAAAAAAAAGTTCTAAATTTGACTATTTTCACATTAGTCACAACCAAAACATAGATACTGTAATATGCCTAGCTCTAACTCAAATGACTTGCGGGCCCCTGAACGTCTCGTCTGGTCAGTAGGGGGGCCGGTCAATTGAAAAAGGGCTAAAACCTTTTTGTAGAGAAAAGGTGACATTTCCATACATCTTAGTGATATGATCTTATAATGATATCACGATGTTTCTTCATGATTATTGCAAAAATTATAGTCATTTCACAGAGTTTCAAAATAAAAGTGTTTGTTTACATATGGAATGATACATAGTGAGCAATAAAAAAAATAAATGTATTTTGCAAAAATGAATTGTTATTGCTGTAAATACAGTGGGGTAACAAAATGGCTGACTTATTCCGAATATACATACTGTAGGCAACACAATCAGGTCGTATAACCAAGTAGTGTCTTTTCCCAAGAAGAGGAGCTCTACGCTTCGAGATGCTGTTAGACTTCACACAGGAAGAGAGTGAGGCAACAGAAAGTGCAATTGGCTTTCTTTATGACTGCATTTTTGTGAAATGGGATTAGTGAAGAGGGTACACGGCTGAATGCACCCACTGGAAGAAGTGGGAAATGCTCATATAAGATGGATATCTTTTACCCTCTCCATCCCTCTCACACGCTGCTAATGGCATTTTCAGTCATTGCTCTTCTGCATCATGGTTCGTGTTTGCATATGTTGGTGAGGTAGAAGTAGAAAGGGTCTGTGTGCAAGAAGGCTCACAGTGTACGCCACTGCTGGTGAGACAAACCAATGCAGCGTCTCCTTAGACGTTCAACTCGAACATAGTGGATGCATTTCAATACATTCTCTCAAGCAGAGTCCAAACCTCAGCAACTTTGTTAGATTAAAGTCACACAGCGACTTTTCTAAGTGGAAACTAAACATTGTCCTCTGAGTGACTCTGCAGCCTTGCTGTATTAATCAAAGCTCAATTAAATGCCAGAGATTGGAAAGAGAACAAAAATGGACCAGAGCCCCGGCCGAGCAACACTGATTTTAAGGGGAAAGACAGATTCAGTGTTTCAAACGCAGTGTTTAAACAGTCACATGAAAGAAATCCCATTTCACAAAACACATACGATGTAATATGTCACAAAGTAAATATCACAGCGCTTTAATGAGGGTGGATTGGGTGACAAAGGGGCTGTGGTTAAATTCTAGTCTTACGGTTATCTGCAAGTAAATGCAGATTTGTGACATGTAATGAAATGGTTTATGACATGTACAAGAGACTGCAATCAAGTTTTGTACGGGGAAAGGGTGAAATGTGATTGAGCCAAAGTCACTCAGCACGTTGCACAGTTTAATTGAGCTAAGGCCGTAGTCTGACTAAGGCAGGCAATCGGACAACTTGTACGTCTGACTCCGCCTCCGTAGGTGGCGTTGCATCGCACTATAAGATAGAGCGTATTGAATTAGTTTCCTGTTGACCTTTATGTCACAGAAAAACAAACAGCGAGTGGCTGAATCCAGTCCGACTAAGCATATACATGCAGGAGTAATCGGACTATGAATCGCATTATCCAGAGGGATGTTAGTCAGACTAACGTGTTAATGTGACATTAAGAAAACGGAATTATTGTCTTAATCCGACTAAAATTGGATTTGTAACATGCATGCAAACACACAAAGACTTTCAGTCCCACCATCATGAAATGATCACACACTGTTGAGAAACTCTCACCATTTCACTGCTAATATTTTAGATTGCCAAGTGCTCTGTGGTTGTGGGTGGAGGGCTTCCCACTGCACCATCAACTATGTCAACTTTTTAAAAACACTCCACTCTGGATAAATGGGGGAAGGGACACGAAACAAAACAGTGATGAAGCACATTCTCATCAAGGTGCAAAGCCACTTGAATTTTGATAGTCGTGCCAATCAAGTCAACCGCTCTCCACTGAAGAGACTCACAGTGTCTGACATCGTGTTGAAGGAAGCGGGGCGAAGCAGTGGAAACAAATAATTAAAAATGATCAAAGGACAATCACGGTGAACGGCATCAAAAGACGTTTATTGGAAACTCGCAACTCGGATATTTCGGGTAATATTTTAGATATACTGCTCGAGTTAAACTGCTGCCTTCTCATATAAAAAGGGTTTAATTTGTACAGGTTTTATTGAGGAGCTTTACTGCCACATAAAGTTCTAGATGCGGTTTCAAAAGCTTTGCTATCCTGCAACAAAGAGTGTACATTTATAGACTTATAGAATTTGCATAAAGTATGGAATATTAATTATAAATACAGGTTCTTTTAATCCACATGATCGCACTGAAATGGTTGCTTCCAATATAAACACAAAAAAGAATGTCACACATGTACATTAAAGCGCTTAGTGTTGTGTTTTACATGACAGTGTGACAGCGAGTGTTTAGCTCCAATATTTTCACATCACTATTTCATACTTCCTGTATAATCGCCTCCAAATTTAACTACTGAATAAAATCTGTTGTGGCGCTGGAGAGCCACAGCTGCTCTCGCTGAGGTGTTATGATCATGTCACCGGCGGAATTAGCACAGCACATCTGTTGTCACTAACTGATGGAAATAACACCATGTTTCATACGCTCGGTGGTGTGAATGGAAAAGAGGAATGTGAGTCTGCACTCCGCACACTTCTTAATTTACAAATAACACAATAACGACTTTGTTTTCTGTTTTATTTATACCGTACATGTATATTTTCAACCTTTAATGTTTTTCTTCCTCAAAAACATGCTTTGTAGCATTCATTTGCGTGATTTCAGGACTGCTGACCAACTTAAAGACTTCTACCATCTGTTTCTAAAAGTAATATCATCACTGTGTTGTGCAGATTAGATTAGCCGCTAACTAGAGAAGTGCAGTGGACGTCATTTTGAATACATTCTGTTCTGTTGTTGCACTGGACTTCACTGTCGGAAGATACACCGTCTTCTCAAGTTCTACACAAGCGATTTTTGTCATTTTTGAAAATAAACAAATGGCGCCCTCACCGAATAAGATTGGACTTGACACACGAGTTGGAACATCTTGTTAGATGAGAGGTTGAGAGTAAAACTGGAGGTGAGAAGTGTGTCTCTGTTCTTTAGGGAGCGGTTTTGTCAGTGGTAGCTGTTAGCAACAGATTTGCATTTCGCAGAGTAACATTCTGAAAGATTTATAAATCACTTGTTTCACAAGACACAGTCTCCAGGCCATGTGCACACGTTCACCGTCCTGATCTCCGATTGAACTTTTAAAACACAGAAGAACATATTAATGAGAAAGAAAACAGGATCTTTACGTGCAAATTTCTAGGTTTTGATCCGTATTTTTTAAGTCCGTCAACCTACAAGCAAACTCCAAAACACGTGATTGTCTGTTTCTCTCCACCGTCTGGGACGAGGATCATGAGAGCTTTAATTAAATCACTGCAAACAAATGAGGCAACAAAAGCCAGCACACTGATGTATTACCCAAAGGGGGGGGGGGCAATTACAGAAACATCTGCTGAAGTCTGAACCAGAAGATACAATGTGGACACATTTCAACAAGATAAATACTCTTTTTTAAAGAGCCATTTTCTCTCCATGTTGTGTAAACTGACAGCAATTGACAGGCTCAGCTTCAGGCCATAGTTAGTCAGCTAATGTTTGCTCTAATCCTTTCCTATTTATCTTCACTGACCAGGAATCCTAGCACTTCTAAACGGGAGAAAAACTAAAATATTCACTTTGAAGGGCTCATTCGTCTTCTGAGTGAATCCAAATCCTCATTGATATATAGTATAATCATCAACCCTTGCGGGCACCATTTACATTTAAGCTCCGAGTCGGAAAGGTTACCGATTCACAAATGAATGAGTCGTCGTAGTCTCTGCCCTCCCCTCCACCTGACCCGCCGTCCCGGATTCATCTCGATCCCAAACTATCAATCAATGTAATTAAAAAGACATCACTGAAATGTCAATGTGCTGTGATAAAGCTTATTAATGGTGCCCAAATTTTGTGCCAGATCCATGAAATGATGGAGGGCCAGATGTTTGTAGTGATGGGCGTTTAAAAGAATGGTGATCACTGGCTCACAGGTGCTGGAGGCTTCTTTTTCTTTTTTCTTTTTTTCGGGGTTGCCATGACTTAAATTGAGGAAAATGATCATGATAAAATGTATTCGTTCTTGGTGATTGCAATTTCCTGGGTTAAATTACAGGTTTTCAAGGGAGGCAAGGTTGAACAGAATGAGGTGCTTTTGAAAGCGAGGTGGAGGTGGGAGGTGGTAGACAGACAGACAGACAGACAGACGTGTTCTGAAGCCTGTGACCCAAAAATCAGTGACGAAATCTTTCACCGCGCCACCCTTCTATCACGTTGTCCTTCAGAGACACGGTGAGCCTCAGTGATTGGACCAATAACATCAGTGTGACACATTCAATATGATCTACAGAGTCATGTCTCCCATCGGACAGGAGATGAAAGACAGGAAAGGGTGATGAAAAAGAGGGCAATAAAGGATAAAAGAGAGAGAGGTTGACTGAGTGAACAGTCGGAGAAAAGATGATAAAGAATAAAGTGCCCCGGGGGCACTGGGAGACGTTATTAAACAGTAAATGACTCATCAGTCCTCAGTCTGAGAGATGGAGTGACAGCTGCTCAGGTCACTGGACCTGACACGGTCATCACTTTATAAATTATAATCAGGGTGCGGACTGTTGAGATAGATCGTATATAAAGAGTGGAATTAGTTTTCCCAATGCCAATGTAAAAAAAATATATTGAACAGCCGCCAGGGGACGACTCCACTGGTTGTAAGACAGTGACATGGAACAATGAGCTTCGTCTTCTGACTCCATTTATGACGTCAGTTATCACGTCAGTTAATTTTCCTCAAGAGTCTCAATCTAGTAAATTACAGCCCCCTTTTCCACCAATATTTCCAGGAACTTTTATTACCAGGAACTTATTTACTTGGGGGGAAAGAATTCCTGGTAATCTGTGTGGTTTGAGTTTTCCACCGCACATCAAAGTTTCGGAAAACGACACTCGTTAGAACCTGAAGAGCCTGGACCTCGTTGTCCGTCAACTTGTCGTATGCCCTTTTGTTTTGCTCCCTATTTTTGAAATTACCAATAGCAAAATGAATAACTTCTTCTTTCTTTGTCTTCTATTGAAGGTCTTTTTTAAAAGTTGGGTTGCAGCCGCACTAGCTTAAGGGAAACAAAGGAAAGGAAATAATCTTTATTGTCAGTATTCGACCAAAACTGCACAACGAAATTTCGAAGTCAGATGGAGCGCTGGTCAGAGGGACCAACCTGACAGAAGGTGTGCAACATTCTAACATATATTATATTTTGATGGTGGGAGGAAACCACCGCAGACAGAAAATGTAAAGTCCACACAGAAAGGTCAAACCCAGTACCTTCTTGCTGTAAGGCAACAGTGCTAACCACTACTAACCACTGTACCACCCTTTTAACAGCTGCTCAATGTGTTGCCCAATTCAACATTTCTAGAATTCATGGCAAGCGGAAAAGTCCCTAGTCGTGAGTAGGGCCTTCTTTCGGTGAAAGTTTGGGGTCGAGGGAAGGTTTTTCCCTGGGTAATTTCGGTGGAAACGCCCTGAGGTTTTTCGAAAGTTCCTTCAGCGGAAAAGGGGCTTACGTTCCCATTCTGAGGAAAATAGATACAGTAGTACGGCATATACTGTATAAGTGGACTGCTGGTAGCCTGGTTGCAGGTGATGCCTCTGAACTTCCTGAACGGTGGCAAAACGTCAATTCTGGAGGCTTCCAAACATTCCGATTCTTATGATTGACGTCGGTCACCACTTGACTGCAATGATTCTAGCAGTGCGACATGGCAGGAAAAACAAAATACAAGACAAGTAAGGCCACGGATTCCATAAACAGCCCCTCATGATGCATACTATTCATGAGGCAACGCTCTCTGAGTGGTACAGACTGCTGTGAGGTCAACCCTGCCTGCAAGTCACTTTTTCTGTCATATAAAGTGTGCGTGTGTGTGTATCTTGCCATGCACTTTGCATTCTCCTCATGGCTGGCGAAAAAACTTAATGTATTTACATATTTTTCATGCAAGGTGCCGCGGACAGAACAGCCCCGGGCTCACTGAGCTCTTTGCCTCGCCATGGTTTGCCAAGCGGATTCTGATGAGGACGAGTCCTCAGCGGTGACGCGCGGTTGCCTCGAGGCCTGCGCGCTGTCACGGGTGAGGCGGAGAAACAGAAAACACTTATTCAAACCAACCCTCTTAATTAGTGGACTAATGCAAACATTACGGGAGGTTCAGCCACCGAAAAATCTGATCTCTCAACCCCCCACTAACCCGCAGCAAATTCCACGGTTTTTAAATAGCTCTTGACAAGAGGAATTTTGTGATGTTGTTAAGAAAGTTTCCAAAGTTACTCATTCTCCCACTCTCCCCTTTATACATGCCACACTGCAGGAAGCCAGCTGCCTACTCTGAGCCAGAAATAAGATGTGATGTAAAAAGAGGAAATCCTTTTTTTACATTTAGGTTTGCTCTATTGACGACTAAATGTCTAACTACTGAATATGACTTTACCGTAACAACTACAGAAATATCTGCCTTGCTTTGAAAAGTTTGAGATTGTTCTCGACTGTATGAATGGTCTTTAATATTATAAAATGGTTTAGCCCGCTTGTGAAAACCAAGCAGGTAAAAGTTGTTGGATCCTCCAGAATATCTCCTGCAGTATTATAATATTTCAGAACACAAATAAATAAATAGAACGCCGTGTCTGACAATATGAGGTGCCACGGCTAGTTTTCTTTCTGAGCTGTATTAAGAACTGTATGGTATTAAGTCATAAAGTAACGAGGATGTATATGATATAAAGAAACCTGTTCAATTGGATGGTACAAACAGTTCATTCACAATTTAAAATTGACTTTTCCTCCAACAAATTCTGTTAATATTTAATTTGTAGGAAAAAGGGGGAATACGTGACTGAATGAAAACATACAATACGGTTTGTTCTGCTGTTGAAAATAATATAGTTGTACATATGAAGGCTGAAGGTCAAGGCTTAGAACCCTAGAATATCAACAAAAAATACCATAAAACCAATATTAAAATGTTTGAAAGCAACAAACAATAACACTTAATTCAGATTTCCTTTAATTTAAATGATAATCCTTAATATTTACTTTTCCTTGTAGTTCCGTCTTTTGGTTCAAACAACCCTGAGTCTCTGGGGACAGAGGGACAATGCTACCCAATATTTTTAATTTGAATTGCAGTGCCTATTTTTGTTTTGCATATCTTACATATAGCCCCTTTAGAATGTCAGTTAAAAGCCACTCAGCCCTGCCCCCCCTCATTTTGACACATAATATTATTTTTATACACATATTGCTGCTGGTTATTGTGTCTCACACATCCCTTTCTGTGCTTTCTGTGTGTAAATTTCTGTGTACTCATTGACCTACAGTGTGTGCCGTCTTTGTCTCGTTCTGACTCTGACAAGTGACTGCAGATGTAAATTAGCCGCCCCCTTTTAAGTCAATTCAAAAATATATATATACACACACACACACACACACACACACCAACAATGATTTTGCAACACCAGTTTCTGTCGCGAGTAGATACAACCTTCCGTCGAGCCTGTGTTGAAGACGTATGAGGCCAGATTCTTCCATTTTGGCAGAAAGTGAGCACAAGACAAAAGCACTGCAGACAGTGCCAAGCGACATGATGAGAAAATAAGAGCCAGAAAGAGAGTGCGGGGTGGGGAGCGGTGGTGGTGGTGGTGGATGTGGATGTGGCGGGAGTCCACAGCGAAGCAGTTGAGCAGATGATGCAGCGGCAGACCACACAATCGCCACAATGGACTTGACAGATTCAGAGCGCATGGATGAAGGTTGGACAACAGTTAAATAGCACAGAATAGAGCACAATGGGACTTAATAGAACCTGACCACCTGGTAAAAAAACCAAAAAACCTACACTGGGTAATAGGGGATGTCATTCCGAGGAAAAGAGACACTGTTTACTACGTTAGCAAAGATTTCTACAGTATGTATTGACTTTGACATTTTACATTATGTCATTTTAAAGCAGCAGTAACTGTAATAGTAGTTGTAGGAGACAATGTTGTGTTCATTCAGTTTAATTGGTTAATGGAGGATTCAGTGAACAGTTACAGGAGTCAACTGGCGGCCTTAAGCAGTTGCATTTAAAGGGAAAGGACATCTTTGATAGCTATGATGGATGGATAAATGGATATGCTAGAAAATATTACTCGAAACGTGAGTGTGGATAGGTTTTTTGACTGTTATGGTATACTTCTAAGGCTATAAACCAGTCATCTATCGTTTGGAACGTCATGTGTTGTGTGATCCGGGAGAGGCTTGGTTATATTTAGATGGAAATGTAACCTGGATGTATGGCAAGTGGAAAATAAATGTGCAAAGCCTTGACATGGCTCTCCTGTGCCTTGGTGACTGAGGAACAGAAAGAGGACATAACGTACGAGTCAAGCCCATTGAAACCTGCCAACAGCTAATAATTATGAGTGGCTTTGAGTATCCCTCTCTTTCACATCACTTGCTCTTTGCAACATCTCTATGGACTCATCTATTAGACTAACACTGGCACTGACACTGGCCGATCAATTCATAGATATTAAGAGTGTAATTATTGTATTTAAACCATGCTGCGAACAACACTTGTATATAATCAACAATTGATTATATAAAATAGCTTTACAAATGACCTCTTTTATGTGTGTGGCCAAAGCTGTAGGGAGCGGCCAACACTCACTGTGCTGCACTGACAATGACAATTTTTCTTCCTTTTCTTAATATGACGCATCTTGTCACGCCTGCTAATTAAACACGGGAAGAGACGGTGCACAGAAAACATCTTGAGAAAGCGTAAACATAATATATTTGTAAATGAGCACACACTTCTATCAAAGTACTTGATAAACGGCCTGCTTGTAAGGCCTACGAGGCAATCAAACTCCCACTATAGCCTTATTTATTTCTTTGGCAAGCACTTTGCATCTTATGTAGAAGGGACGCCAACAACATAAAAAGGTAAATTATGTCCAAAGCTCAAAGAGATTGTAAAATAACAATTTTCAGAGCGCCGCAGTACAGATGGGTAGCACGGCACACTTAGTAAAGAAATATGGCAGCGTAGATACACATGGACATTTATATATACAGATGATGATTGCTTAATCCATAGAGTGAATGTTTCGGAAACTCAATGAGATGTCCATAACCGGCATTTCCAGGAAGGTCGGCAGCAGGATGTGCTCTGTAAGTGTTCTTGGAAGCAACAGCGGTATCTTCAGTCTCAAACAAACTTCAAATCAGGATTCAATTCACACTCACTTAGTCCTCAACATCTGCAACACATGCACCGTTGTACATGCCAGACATAGGAAGAGAAAGAAAGGCATGGACATGCATAAACGTATGAGGATGAACACCATTCGCCTGACAGCTCTTATTAAAAGCATGTCTTGTACTTGAGGTGGCGGTGGTGAAGTCTCAACCCAGGGCCCATTTATTTAAGAGCAGGGATAATGAATTCCTTGTGGTATCTCGTCTTGCGATCACTATTAATGTGGTTTTCTGCAGGTATCTGCACAGCAATCCATACTGTGTGGGCCTCTACGCGGGAACCACACACATGCAGTTGGGTTTGCCCAAGACAGATTTACAATGTCTCTCATCCTGGGGATGCAAATGTTGTACAAGTTCTTCTTCCCGTCTCTGCATAAAGCTGTTAAAAAGTAACGCACGGCGCGTTTAAATACCTGCAACCTCTCATGTTAGAACCAGGGTAGTGCTGGGTAATAATTTCTACTTCCACAGCGTGCACGTCGCACACGGACACACGCTCCTTAAACCAATTTGTGCCACAGGCAGACGGAGGAGACATTTACCCTCCATTGAAAGTGGCTACAAAGAAAGGCAGGGGATTAACCACAGGCCAATTACGGAGTTGGCTAAACCCTGTCTAACTGGAACAAATACAAGGCAGGGTCCAACTTTTTCACAACACGCATTAAGGTTGCTCATCTGCAGAGGAAGGTGACGTTAGAAAATTAAAGAATAGGAATTTGAGGGAAAGAGTAGATGAGCTGCACGTAAGGAATGGATGAGGGACAGCAGGGGTTTGTAAAAAAATAATGGAAAGGAAGGATGGTTCAACTATTGCTTTTGGATGATGCAGTATGACTGAACTGCATTGTATGAAGTAATAAAATGACCATGATATGTCATTAGAGATTAAGGAAACATATTACATTTAAATAAACGCATATAACTGATCCTTAAACTCTAGTTCCATATCTTACATAATGAAAATTCAATCTTAAACGCCTAAAGGAGTTAAAAACATTTTTCCTATGTATTAAACAGTCCCAATGTTGCCGTTTCTCGTGCAGATAAAGAAATAATTTCCCCTTTTTGAACCTATTTGCAGTAATTGTCCTCAAATGACTGAGCCAAACAGGCACCTCCTGCACAATAATAGACTACGAATGACAAACCCATCGTATTTCCGCTCAAATGCGCCTCTACTCTACTCCACTCTCTTGTGTTGCACCACAGCTTGTGGATTGAGCACACATCGACGAGTGGAACACCGCAAATGAAAAGCAGTTTCCTGGTTAGATGGAAAATTAGCTACAGCACAATGAACAACTTAAATACGCAGCTATAAAAGTTACCATTAGTCTGTTTAAAGGGGAAATTATAGGGTTGTTATACCATGAATAAAAAGAGAGAAGCTGTCAGTTCTCATCTTGTGAGAGGTCCAAGTTTGCCTACATGAATCTCGACGCCTCTGCAGCCTTGACTGTCCGTCAAACATATACACAAACATTGACGGCCGAAGCATTTCTGCATTTAATGTGTCTTCACATTATCTCATGTATCTCATGTTTAATGTGTCTTTAAAGAGCTTTTCTGGTTCTATCTGTGGATTTCAGTGCAGGGCTCAAAACAACAAGCCGTTGTGGGTTTTAAAGATCATTTATAGATCATTAGCTACAGTCTGTTGCAGGGGGGAACAAAAAAGAAGCCATCGTGCTGCAGTAGCAGTGGAGAGTCAGACAGACTTTCTCACAAACCATGTGAGCTAAGACCTCTGCAGAGAGGTGAGAGTGAAATGAAGAGCGAGAGACACAGAGAGAGGGATCCAGATGTGGAGAGGCAGCGTGTCGGTGTAAGTGACCCAGGGCAGATTGTATCTATCAGGACTGATAAAGAGTGAAAGGTTACATGACACCCTGGCCTCAGCTGATACCAAGCCATCCGGAGAGACGCTGACAGGGCGAGAAAAACACCAAGGACAAGGTTTCCGCTGAAAGACACACTGGGGTCACGATGTGACATCAAGTACGACACGAAGGTCGGGCGACAGGCGCTCGGCGGCGGCGGCGCGGGGATGCGGGCCGCGTTGGAGTCTCCGCGTCTGTCTGCTCAGAGGCTTTATAAATCAAACAAAGATATTACACTCGCTTCGACAGTGCAGTCAGCTCATATTTGGATGCAAGGTAGGGGAAAGACGCAGATAAAACGGGCATCTGTTTGGATGGGTCTCTATGTATGCGTGCTGAATCACCTTACGCGAGACAAGGGTGGCACGAGGCAGCTCTCACTGGAGAACGCAGCCAGGAGCTGCTTCTTTATCGGATGTCGCCCAACACGGCAGCGGTGACATTACACGCCTCCCTATCAGATCCAGAGTCAACCCGCTTGACATTTCGCTCCCTCTCATTTTGGCTGCAAAATGGCTGCTGTGAGCAAATGTCCGCGAGGCCTGCGACTTCACGTGACCACTTCCGGTAATTAGACGGGGCTCGCGCCTCTTATATAATAGCTAATAGCATCAACACGGTAGATTAAACGTGCTGTAGGACACTGGGAGACAGTTTTGCAGTTTAATTAAAGCTTGTTTCAGATTTTTGTGTTGGATGGGGGATTTGGCTGTTTCCACCCTTCACTCGCCGCCTGGGAGTGGAGGATGAGTGCTGCATCTCTAAATACAGGAGTGAGAAGACACTGGCATATGCTGGTCATGTCCTCGCAGAATAAAAGCAGCTGTTACAGGCGTCATGACGGCGTGCGTTTATTCGTCGGCGTACATGGGAACGCACCTCGAGGATACTATAATGAAATATGAAGGTGATTACGGATGAATGTATTCTCCGAGTGCTGCTGATTCTCCATCACATCTCATCGCGCGTGTCACAGATTGGCTCTCCTGATACTTTCTCACCACCTGTCTCTGAAGTCCTAGTCGGGTACGCCATTTTGGGGTCATGGTTCGGTATGGGTTTGATGAAACAGGAAATGGCCCAAATGCATACTTCTTGATTTATTTTTTATTTATGTTGAAAGAGTTTGTACCACAGCCACACGTGGAAGATAAAGCGGTAGAAGATGGATGGATGTTGTAAGAGTTTGTACCACCTAGTGTTGATTGATTCAAAAAATACACAGCTGCACACTATAGTAACTTGTTATAGGTATCTGCAACTTCATTATGGCTACACTTCCAGAGTGAGTTTTTACGATCTTCATTGCGTTCATTAGCAATATTTACAATCAAAGTGCGACTCGTCTAATTGTCGTTGTATATCTGCATCGGTGGCTTGGTCAGGACTGTGTCAGAGAGCTGCAGAGTGTGTGTGTGTGTGTGTGTGTGTGAGGGAGAGAGCGAGAGAGCGGTGGCACAGACGTCTCAGTTTGTGTCTGTATTTCATGAAGAACTTCAAAAAGCATCATCACCGGTGTAAAAATAAAATTATAACAATAAGTTGTTTTTACTTCTCTGCTTTTTCTCTCTCTCTCTCTTTTCTCGCGATGTTTCCATGACAACGCCTTGCCAACAGAAATGCTTTCCTGATCTTCAATCTCCCATATGTAGAATCAGGGTCAGGTAATGACAATAATAGTACTGCGTGAACTTCTTCTTCTGCTACGTTTGTTGAGTAACGGTGGCTTCACTGCCCTCTGGGTCGGAGTCTGGGTACTGCAATGAGTGACTGCCTTTTTTTTTTTAAATTTTCCACACACTCAAAGTCAGGTTTTCTTGTCGTATGACTGTGTGCACGGAACCGCGACGGTAAGGGGTGAATGCACACACCTTTACACCCCTCACTCTCCCATGATGTGAACCTGTATGTGTTTGGTATAGTGCAAGATAAAGTATAGCGCCGCCTCCAATACTTTGCCCCGAATGACTGGCAGATTATGGCAAACCTTAGCTCTCTTTATCTCTCTAGACAGGCATTAGACTTTCTAATATGGCTCCAGACTGAGCTGGGGATCTCATTTTATAAATGCTTAGCTAAATGACCCACCACCAGCCACGGCTATGCCTCCATCTCCACCATTTCGTTTTCATTTCCATCATTCCAGGGAATAATTAAGAGTCTGGGACTATAGTGGTATTGGTGACGGGTGGGTGAGTGCGTGCCCCCCGCCTCCCCTCCTGCTTTCAGCTTCACAAGGAGGCATTCGCCATTTAAGCTGCTGCATTCAGAGAGATGACAAACATCCAACGCGCTGATATACGAGTTTTCAATTCAGTTCCCCGATGATGCTAATTTAATAATATTTTCCATCTTGTTGCTTTATTACTGCTCTTTATTTGTTTTCTTCCATGCGTTTGTCAGACTGCCTCACACAAACTCACACACACACACAAGCTGCTGCTCGATCCACAAAGTTCGTTCAAATATTTATATATTGTATTTTTAATACTAAATTCCTTCTGTATAACTGCGCGTTTTGATGTAGCAGTAATATTTCATCGGATAACAAAAGATGACTGAGCTCAAAATGTCGTGCGGTGCTGGTGACATGTCACGGAGACCTGCTCCCCCACTGTGGATTGAGAAATGCTTGTTTAAAAAGGCCAAAATATAAGCTGCGCCGATGACGATGAGCGTCCTCAGATCTCAAACATTACCCTCCTAATTAAAGTTTGGCTTCATCCATCATAGGACGGCGCTCAAAACAAATGGCGTGTTTCCACCAAGTGGAACGGTTCGGTGGCGTACGTAGGTTTTTTTTTTGCCTTTTCATTACGAATAGTGCCAAAATAACACGCCATTTGTTTTGAACCCTTGCCTTGTACCCTTGTACGGGTGTCTGAGGGCTTTACTGTTTACCTTCTGTACTAAACTGAACTGTACCATGGTGGAAACACGGCTAAAGTATAACCTTGCATGATACAGAGAGATGAGTGATGTTTTATTGAGCTGGTGGATAATTGTAAGCTGCTAAAAAATGGTGCTAAATGATAGAAATCTGTGCCATCACATTCACATTCTCTGGTAAAATGTGTGTTATTTTATAATAATGTAATTCAGGCTAAAGAAGATCATTTTCATCAGGACAATAACAAGGATTTTGGTCCTTTAATGTCGAAGGTAACGCTTTAAATCAATTTAGAGACTCCGAGTGGCGCAGTCGTGTTTTAATGTACTAATGTTATACCATGTGAGCTGATCTCAATTTGCTCTCTGTCCAAACAAATCACCTTCAGTCTAACGGGAGCTGCAGGACGTCTCTCCTGACATCAGGTCTTATTAGAAAAAAAAAATGAGGCTTTTCATTGTAAATCAGAGTCACCTGCTAACTCTACCTGCTCACTATGTTCCAGGACCTTCCACATTTACATATTAAACAGTGGCAGTGCTGTGCACCGCCTGTCTGGCCTACTCCCTCAATCATCAGGCCAGATGTGCAGCTAATTGTCATGGCAAGCATGGCATCTAAACCCCCCATCCCCCCGCCGTGACAGCCTCCAGCATGGAGAGATTTATGAAGCATGTGTCTGTGTGCATGTTTGTGTGTGTGTACATGATGTTTCCGAGTGTGAGAATATTGTTTCCTGCTCCCGCGCTGAACCCTCCAACCCCGACAGAGAGGAAACTGTGGAGTGCGGCACTGTGAGCAACCCGCGTTTTAAAGCCGAGGGGCAACTTGCTGTAGTATTGAGATTTTAACTTTATCTATGTGGACTGAAGGAAGTAGAGTGATGAACCACAACTCTGTGAAGCTGGTGGGGGGGGGGCACTGGAGCTTTTTAGGCACTACCTGGCCCACGGTGTGACCAAGCGAAGGCCCCACTGTTCTGTGTCTTGTTAAAGCAGCAGGCCCTTCAGAATATCTCCTGGACGTCCTCCTCTTCTCTGTGAAACTGGCATCAGTTCGTGCCCAGGTCATCCCTCCTGGGACGGGTTGCAGTGTGTGTGCCTGCACATAATATAAGTGTGTGAATGAGAGAGACAGCGTGAGGATAGAGAGGGAGGAAGTGCCCGTGTCTTATTTTCTTTATCTCTGGTGATGATAATACATCTGGCGCGTTTGGAAACGGACCCTTTGATGAGTTAGCCCGCTGCTTTTGATCAAGTGGATCCAGAGAAAGGCCCGCCCTCAAAAAACATCTGCCTCACGACGAAGAGTGTAAACAGATCTGTGAATGATTGCTGTTCATCCATCAGGGAAATGGTTTTCTTCTACCGCGGCTATTGCCTTATTCTAATTACTGGGACTGTCAGCTGTGATAACTACGCCCGATCTATCACACATGTATGGATCGCGCCGCGGCTGACTGGGCAAAGATTGCATCGCAATGCAAACCAGTGAACAGGTGAAGTAAGCAGGATGAGGGAGAGGCTCCATTTGTCAACGCACACGACTGTGGGCGGCCCTCTCTTCCATTTATCGCGCTACAGTAGCGATAATGTGAATCACAGAAAGCCCAACAGGATTTATCTTTGACGTTACACCCCGCAAATGTCTTACCCGTGTGTCAACAGCAGTAAAGTACACACACTGACATTCAACCTGGTCACCAAGGAGGGAGCTTAAGCTCAGCTAAGTGGCTGGGAGAAGATCATTTTCATATGTGTATTAATCAAACAGACATATGGGTTCAGCTAATTGCTCTGGGAAGACATCCAACTAACAAGACTCCCCCCCCCCCCCCTCCCCCCAGTTGGCCCAGCTTTTTTTTGCTCGGGAGATGAACAGCTTGACGGCTACTGCCCCAGTCTCAGTCGAGTGGGAGGGATCCTGCTGCCCAAAAGTGCTCATGGATAATACTCAAGAGTTGTGGATCTCGGCTGCTTGAAATATCTGCTGGATAATGTCAGTCTCACTGTTCCGTTTGCCAATCCGCTCACATCTCTACACGAGCAGCACGCGCGTCACCGTACCCTGCTCTATAATAATGCGTTTCCCCCCCGTTTGGTAACTTGATAAAAACAACTGGTTCCTACCGTCATTATAACCAAAGTAGTGAGTTCTACCTGACTTATTGTACCCACTGCCTCTCAGCCTCTCGCTACGTCAGCTATGGATATAAGGGTATACTTATTCAGCATATCCATCTGAAGCCTGACTCGAAAGTGCAAGTGCTGACTCGGTGGAAAAGGAGTGAAGGGGGGAAAAACAGATATAATAAAAGAATTATAGAGACTGAGACAGGAAATGAGCATATAGCATAAGAAGAATATTAATTCAGTTTGGGAATTTCGAATGAAAAAAAGAAAAAAAGAGCTGAAAACACTTTTTTGATGTCTACGTCGTCCCGTCTGCCTGATTAGGTATAAGCTCAAGGCTTATTTGCTCGAGATTACGTTTGCTTGTCTTTGTCTTTCGGCAGAAAATTACGACCGAGACCCCCCCCCCCCCCCCCGTGAAAAAAGCAGAGCAGCTCGCGAGTTCTTCCGAGGAGTTCCCGCAGAGTGAAACCTAAGAAAACAAAACGTGGTTGCAAACTAAATGACTGAAGGCTGTTGCTGATTCTTGCATGTGCTTGTCTCAAATCCAACCGGATGAATGTGAGAATACCGAGTCCCAGCGGTGGCAGCCGCTGAATGAAAGATGAGCTTCCTTCTCCTCCTAAATTGCACAGGAATGCCACGGTGACACAAATCCTTCAATCACTTATCAGAGGCCCCTCCCTTGTGGCTTCACTTCCCCCTAAATATAAGGGGGGAGGATATCAGTGAAAATCAAAGAGTCTGAGAAGTGACTTGGTTCCTGACTTCGCAGAGTATTCTCAGTCTGACATACTTCTGTTTTGTTTACCCCCCCCCCCCCCCCCCATCTTATAACTCACAAAAGAAACTATCTTCTGCCTCCTCAGGTCTTGCCTCTCATAGCTCATATGAATGCGAGCAAACAGAAACACGGCCCTTGTTTTTGTTTGTTTTGTTTTGTTTGCTGAGACCATTTGCATTTTAATTTCCAGTGTATAAACTGACCCCCCCCCCCCCACGCACACACACAAGGAAGAGTGAGACGCCGAATAGCATCGTGAGACGTCTTTCTCCAACCCCTTCTCTTTCATCTTTGATCAAATTCCGAGCCGATTCTGACACAACGGAGACGCACGCAAACAGCACACGAGAGGATAGTCAATGACAGACAGTAAGTATACATCCAACAGGCAGACTCATTGTTCTTGAAAAGGGGGGGGGGAAGGGGGATTGTGTGAGTAGAAAGCTCTAAGCCGCTGTTATTTTATGTGTCCAGAATAACTGATGTTTTAATACTGTAATACTTTAAAAGGAAAGTGTGGAGTGAAAGAAAAGCCAAAGAGGAGCGGACTAAATCATGGCTATATTTGGCTAAAAATGGAAATTCCACACCTGTCTCCAACTCCACTTTTACTCCAGAAAACGATTTTTAACGGCAGATTTACCAAGGCCTAAAAGAAGCAGCTGCCCCTGCAAGGGAATCCTACATGAGGGATGTGGCAGTGAACATCCACAAGACGGTCTCTGTGACAGGTTTGCACAGACCTCGCGGGCCCATCTTGTCCTGCTCGCCGCTGCTCCAACAAGAGGATTTCATCTCCCTGCAGGAAAGCGGGAGGAAGACAGGGCAGTTGACTGCTCAGTGAGCTGAGACCTCAGTCGCCCGGATCAGCGGCGATGGATTACTGATGAAACTACTCCTCCACTCGCAGAGCAGAAAAAAAAAAAGACAAGATGGTGAAATGCTAAATGTAAGGGATAAAAGGAGATTCTTTTTCTTTTTTTGTGGAATTTCACTCTTGGAAGTAAAACTCGCGACTGTTCTTTCTGACATGAGTTATAGGAGCAACGTGACACTGGAGCCGCCGTGTGAAGAGATTCTGGGAGAAAAGTCATCAAAAAGTGAGTCGACTGAGAGAAGATTTTATAAGCGGTCAGATGATCAGACAAGCTGCACTGAACAGCTTTCCTGTCCGATAGTGCTCTCGTATCATATTGTCACGGAATGGCTGCTAGGGATGAAAAAGACGACTCGCTGTGCAAGTTTTTGAAGACTTTTCAGAACTGTAGTACGACTGCAGCGCTGGTGTCAGTGTAAAAAACAACAACTGTATATTAAAACTGTAGCACGAGTGTTAGGGTTCAAATTGGGTTTTCTAGAATATTGACCTCCAATTTGCGTACTTAATATTCTGTGACTTTTATTGCCGCCTCGCAAAGTACTTTGTATGGATTTTAAAAGTGCTCCATCCATAAAGATCATGATTTTTGTTGGCATAAAGTCACATTTCTATTCATCCATGTAATTCATTTATTAGGTCAGAAGCGGTGGCAAGCCCCAGTAGTGAAACCGGTGGTTTGTTTCATTGGTGCGCTGTTGCTTGTTGTGAAATACTTCATTCTGAGATATTAACTCCTACTTGTTATTTAGTTCTGATTGTCTCCAGTGGTTTAACGGCTTGGCTACATCATCTTAACCTGTACGCTGGCTTAAATGGTGTCTCCAAATGGGAAGACACAGAAATGAATTGTTAACTGCTACTACTACTTATGCATGTCTTCATGGACTCTCCTTGCCGTATTCATCCAGTGCACTGCAGTGTTGTACACTGACTATCCTCAGAGCAACCTCAGTGACCCAGACATGCAATCAAGTACCAAACTGAGTAAATGGAGAACACAGCTACTGCCCTGGTCCTGTTCCAGGTCAGTATCTCTCATTCTTCTTGAGCGGATGCTGTGTGGAATCTACCTCGATGCTGAACACAGACTACTGCATTTATTAATAGCTCTTTTATTCCACAAAAAGAACTGTCGTTTATTAAAAAAGAAAAAAAAAAAGAAGAAGTGTCGTCCTCTTATCTTTGCTCTACACTTGTCGCTTTTCAAGAGCCTCCGTCTCAGTTTTATGCTGACAGCTCCAGACATTTATTCTTGGTGGTGTTCATTTTCAGCAAAACAAAACAAAAGACCTGAATAATGGAGTGTTTCTTCCTTTGCCTGTCAACAGCAGGATGTGAGTGGACTTAAATAAAGTTAAGAATGGACGCCTTCATCATGTATGCCTCAAGCACATCACCAAAGCCTGACATGTACGCTCTGCATAAAGACACAGATGTACAGTAAATTTCCTTTTTTCTTGTCTTTCTTGGACACTTTTCTACATTTCATCTTTTGTCCACGAGTCTGTTAGCGAGTTCTGTCTTTCTTTCCCGTTCTGCTTTCAGCACCTCCCTTATATTTGACTATTTTTAAAGGTAGATACATCCCCTCCAAGGCAGTCAGCGAGTACACCGAGATAAGAGCAAGAGAATGCTCAGCAACACTGTTTGGGCCTTTAAGCTGGCCATCATTTTCGGAAAGAGGTGGAAAAAGTTCAGACAGAAAGTTGAATGACTCAGCACTGATACGTCTCCGAGTTGATTCCACTTCCACTGCGGCACAGCCCTCACGTTGGGCAATGAGTTATAGCTTATTGTTTTTCTTCTCCTCAGGAAAGTGGGGCAACAGTGATGTAGGATGCTCATTTTGTGTTTAATTGAGATCTTAAAGGGATGGGGGCACAGATTCGGGAATGGTTTACAATCAATAGGAGATATAAGCCTCATTAATTCAGTACAGAAAATCAATGGACAAAACTTTCATGGAAAGGGCAAGGATAAGTTATGAATTATGGTGAAGAGGTAAGGGGCAGCCAAAGTCCAGAAAGTATTAGATAATGCTGACAGACAGCGTTCATTGATACCTACGCCACAGGAAATGAGGAGTTTGCATACAAGCGCTGTAAAGGAAATGTGTGTTTGTTTAAGAATGACATATCCGCTGTGAAATCCATGCATGTGTCAGCAACGCGAGCTAATCGCGGAAGTGAAAGTGTTTTAATGAGACTGTTCGGAACGGCGCAGACACCTGTGCACTCAAACAGAAAATGAGTGTATTAGTCACAGAGAATAGTTAACAGTGGTAGCAGCAGGATGAAAAAGTAGGTGTAGATGAATCAGAATGCAAATGAAGGCATCATTTCTAATGAGTAATGCTGGTTTGCGTTAGCCAGGCGCTTATTGTGGGGTGGCGGCAAGGCTACAGTACATCCAACCCGGAGGTGAGGACTGGATGTGCAACAGTGACATGGTGAGAGGACCACACAGTGGCTTCTGTCGACTGAATAAATGTACGGTCTGTCTTCTTTGATGCTCTTTATGTGCGTCAGTCTCACAGACGGAGAAAAAAAGAAGCAGTGAGTTGGATGTGGCTCGAGTGGGAGGCTACTTCTCTGGGCTCCTGAAACGTTAACATAATGGAGAGAGTGATCAGTAAAACAGATTGGGGGGGTTCGGGGTAAGGTCCCAAGATACCACAATTTAGAATCTGGCAACCCACCTGGCAACCACCTGGCACTCCCAACAACCTATATCTCATGTAGACAAGTAAAGGATATTTTGGTTCCTTCACGTTTGCCACTCCATGCTTTTAAATCTCATTTTTACAATCATTTTTTTTTTTTCTTTAAACAAAAGAATACTTCCCACACAGCAACAAACTTATTGCTGCAATGTTTCGGTGCTCAGCCCTTCAGAACGACATGGTGGAGACAGCACTGCTCGTCTGGATTAAGACTGAGGACCCAACAATGAATATACTACGTGTTTGTAGAAACATTGCAGAGGCACTTGGAAGACGGGACAATCGCTGACAATTACAAGAAAAAATAGGAACAGAGTAGTTTTGCCTTCCCAGGTGATTATTAAAGGCAGGACGGAAACCATACAGACAGGCCTGCTCTCTTGGACCCTAATAGCTTATTGATCCGGTAAGACCATCAACCACTTCGCTCTCACAGGATACATGGCCAGTGTGAGCTGATAGTATAGTGACCTACAGGCACTGGAGATAGTTTTGAGGCCACCTTGTTAACGCGATGATTATTCTTTATGGACTTAACAGTTTGTTTTAGTGTGACAACTGGGTGAAGACAAAGCAACGCGAAACCCTCCGATTCGCCTCAGGCTATCCGGCTTTATTTACAAGTAAATCTTTAAAGCCTTTAAAACAACTCAAGTTGAACGGCGAGTGACGGCTTACATTTGTTTATGTGTAAATATGAGCAATAATTGAAAGCAAACCACCAGACTACCAGCTGAGACGCTGAATCAACCTTTACTGCACTTTCAGGGTGAGTGGTTGGAGCCCGAGTTGCTGGCCGCAAGTCAAAGTGCCCTTAAGCAAACCACGAAACCTCATAATGCTCGTGAAACGAACACTGCTTCCGCCAGTCCCGCCAAGTGTGATACAATGGAGTGGACTTGCTATTCAAAACAAAAGGAATATGCTTTCAATTCCACCGCGGATCAGCTGATGTATGTGCAACAACATCAGCGGCGTGTTTTCATTCATCAGTTCAGTGCGTCCACGCGGCATCAAGTAGGCGAACTGTCTCTCTATTATTACGTGTGTGTGTTTTTTTTTTTAATTACATCAATTGTGTGACATCAGTCATTAACGTCGGATCAGGTGCTTTTCATCGGCTCTTGTGAGACGACCGACGGCTAGGTTGAGCGGTTCGGCATACTGTGGGGGCATTATGCACTTGAAATTCTTCAATCCATTGGGGTGAAGCAGGACTTAGTGACAGCATATAATTTAGCGTGATAAATAAATGGCCGTCTAATAGACCACTTACATTTAGATCTGACACACTAACAAAGCCTCAGAGTGAAGGGAAGCTCGCCGCACACGTCAGCAGTGCCGAGCGAGTCCGCGGAGCCACGCGTTGTCTGCAAAAATCAGGACAAGCGACCCAACAGGTGCCCGCAGAGGCACTGCTTTTTTTTTGTTGGCGTTCTGAATTAGACCTCGCAAGTGGTGATTAAAGCCATGTTGCAATTTGCCCTCTACAAGCATCACCGGTCAAGTTTAGTTTTGAAGGAAGTCCGCCAATTCTAGTCCAGGAGGTGGTCTGCCTCTTAATCCCCCTTGTCCATCTAATGTTATCCACGACGAGGACACCTCCAAAATGCAATCTGCACCCACTCGGCTCACACGCCGCCACTCCTCCACCCGCAGGGACGATTAATTAGAGATGTGAAAGGGGAGGATTAATCAATATGCTGTCATCTTCCTGGTGGCTGAGGAGAGAGACCCTGCCAAACCCACCAGGACTTGATCTCATTACTGATGATGGCCCACGCTCCCCTTTGTGCGGCAGCTGCATTCATCAAAGCAATGCCTCCCTTTCCCCCTCAATTGTTCCCTACTCTTCATCCCTCCGTCTCTCCCGGCATGCTCGGCTTTTTCTCCCCTGACAAGATGAAGGAGAGTAGGTTTGAGGAGTGACATCCATTTTAGAAAAGGAAATGTTGTGTGGAGGGTTTTTGAGTTATATATCATTAAAAAAACCAACAAGATCTCAATGTGCAAAAGGGTATAATGTGCTGCGCCTCTCTTGTAACCTGTTATGTCTACTACCTTTACTATAAGAGATTATAAAGGTGTCCTTGAGCAGTGGATAGAAGCGACAGCTAGTTGGGGGTACAGTGTGGCCACCATTAACACACCCATCCCTCTGTGCTTGTGTGTCTATGTTTCTGAGGGTGAGGAGTGGAGGATAAAAGCCTCTGCCTTTCTCTGACAGTTTTATCCACATCACCATCTGCCCTTATCTGACGCCAGCATTCTCAGCTCCTCACCGCACTCTGAAAGCCCTACACCGCCCCCCTCCCCCCCCCCCCCCCCCCAATGTTCACTTTCCACACTCTTCTGAGCCCATGCTGCCGTTGCACGTCAGATCACATTTTCAGGCCATAATTTAGCAGTTTGCTGGCACGAACCCTTGACAGATAACCTGTGGTTGTTGGGAAGTGAAAATGAAGGCGGGATGAGAGGGGATCGCCGTCGACATTGGCATGATGACGTTAAGGAAGTCAGATGCTGTGCTTCATATTTGACTGTGGGGACGCAGGCCGCAGAAAAGCATGTGCGCAAAAACATGAACCAGGCGGGGCGTTCCGTCTATCTCTATTCCTTCCTCGGTAAATCTGTCACATGCGGGGAAAGGGGTAAAGTTTGGGTCAAGAGGAGAAAATATAGCCATGTCCCTTTTGCTACCTGCCTAATTCCCTCGCTCTCTGTCCCTGCTCAGAGTAGATGGCTGTGGTGAAGGATGGCTCCCTAATTCGTAATCAGAGACAGCTCTTACTCAACGCTATGAGCCGGGGTCCCGACAGCCGGTGATGGAGCTGTTTGGAGAAGGCCCACTGCGGTGCGCTGTGCACTAGCCCATAACTGCAGATGAGACACTTCCCACGGAGCAGTAAGCGCGACAACTTGCCAGCCGTAAATGTAATGACTGTCAAAGGTGGAGCGGCGCCTGTGAGGGCAGCGATAAATACAAACAGTCGCCTCAAAAAAAATGCATGGAAAAAAGATTTTGCATATCCCAGTTTAAAAGATACAGTTTTACCACGGGCACTGGTTTATGAGCGGCTCATGAAAAGGACGACTCGGATACTTGTTGCTTGCTTCAATAATGACTCATCTCTCTGCGCACAACAGAAGCCTGATGTGCTGCTCTGCTCTTGTGCCTTTATTGCTTTGAGATAAAATTGCTTCTTAAAAGACTGAAAAGAACTAACACAACACAGCTTTTCACTTCTGCGCAGATGAAAGAGCCCGAAGGTGATTTCTATTAATTCCCGATGAGTCATAAAGCAGTCACAGAAGTTTTTTTTAACAAGCTATTAAGTCTATTTTGTTTTTAGGGACCCTTGGATGAGGAATGGTCTTCAGAGTGTGTTTGGCTGCTGACTGCAGCGCTGTCACCTGAGCTGCAGAGAACGCAGTTGGAGAAGGACGCAGCATTTCTTCAAATGCCAAGTTTTCAAACTGCAAATACAAATCGGCTGTACACTGAGTCGGCATAGGTGTACTTTTGTTTGCACTTCAGGGGTAAAAAAAAAGTCCCCACCAGATCTGTCATCCGAGTCATTTATCACACTTTTGGTCAACTCACTGCGATACTGATTCAAAAGTCATTGCAAACCTGTTCTGGAAATTTCATTTTATCACTCCAAATATAAAACTGTAAGTGGACATTTATGGACTCATGCGCTCCTCAATCTTATACCAGTGCTACGTTTGGAAATGGACTAACCAAAATCGTCGCTTAAAAGAAAGAAAGCTTCAAAATAATCCTTTAGTTTTAGAAAAAAAAAAAATACGACCCCTTTTCAGGTCCTGCAAGGACATCTACTGTACCTTTTCGAGCAGCCACAGAAGCTATCAGTTTGCTTCCATATCTGTCTGTGCCTTTCATTTCCTGAATCTCACACCCCAGGCCTGATGGTGAAAATCTCATGATGATTGGTAAAAAAATGATATCCTGCCCCTTGAAAATGGCCATTTCAGAAGTGCAGGACTAACATTCTGTGAAAGATATCAACGGGACTGGGGCACCTCCTTTCTGCTAAATCACAAAAACACTGAAATGCTGACTAACAGTGATCATAGCTGCGTCTCTTCCTGTTTAATTCATGGAACCAGTAGTTTTTTTGTCGCGGTGAATTCAGTTAAGCACATTTTGAAGGTTAACGTCTGGATGCCACTTTGATCGGTGACTGATATAACAGGGTGATTTCTTTCTTCAACTCGGGATCGCATACAGCATCTGTGCTCATATCATAAATATAAAGTCCACTCCATAAAGTAGCTTTCAGATAAAAACTGTGACCTTCGTTGGCAAATGGATTTTGCTCAGGTATTTTTATTTTATTTTTTTTTACGTAGTAGCTGTTCTCAAATGAAACAGGAATAAGTAGATTGGATTGGTGCGGTTGGATAGAAAAATGTCATATCTGATAGAGAAAACAATTTTTAAACTATACACTGGTTGTTACATCTTCGCTAATGAACACAGTACATGGTGACTGGACTTATGAAGTGTTCTTGCAAACGTTTCACCATTTATCCAATGAGGCTTCATTATTTCTATGCATTCTTTTTATTTTTTTATTTTTTTTCTGCGTTTTACGAGTTCTTGGCGTCCCGTGACCTGGGCGACTGAGGATCTTTATAGTCATAGGATCAACACTGCACTGCAACAGCAGTTTGCACAGTCATGTTTGGCCTGCTTGCCGATGAGTCATTCCTATGGCATTTTCCGGATAATGAATTTCAGTGCTTTTTTTTTTTTTTTCATTTAAAACTCTCAAAATGTCAGCAGGAAAGTTTGCAGCACTCTCAGACACACCCACGGTAAATAATTAGGGCAGTGCGAGCAACAAGGTCTTGTGAGGATATGGCACGTCCTTTTATACGCAGTCACGCTCAGCAGATTCAGCAGAAGCACCTAATACAGCAACCTCAGCGCCTGATGATGGCATGTCAGGAAGATGTAGGGAGTGATATGCTGCCTGCTGTCAGGTAATGGAAGAGGGGCGGTGGTGGTGGAGGAGGAGGAGGAGGACTGGTTAGGGACAAAGGTAAAGAGTTTGTGAAAGATAACCTATGCTGCAGTATAACATCCCTGCTGACATGACTGAAAGTGCATGTCATATACTATTAGCAATAGTCAGGTGAGGTCAAACACTGGTGGCCTTGTCTGTGATGCTGCCTCTGCTGCCCCATTCACACGGAGCTAACTGCGAAGCTAACAGGCAAGTCTGCAGATTGGCTTGCTTGAATCCACCATTTTCAGAGCAAAAAAAAAACAAAACACAACATCAGTGTCTTTTCTTGATGGGCTAAGAAAAGTGGATCTAAGAAAAAGCTGCACACTGGACCACATGGGAATTACTATAGATGGTGTGATGCACTTCTAGTTTGACTTACCCCCCTCAAGTTCAAATAGATATCAGGATATTGGAAAAATAGGAGACAGCCCTAATGATTAATCTCATGTTGTCTTACTTTTAGTCTTTGACAACTGAATTTCGGTGAAAGTTCATGGCACCTGGAATAACCATGACATGATATTTGAGAGCCACGAGTGAAAGCTAACGAAGAAAGGCCCAGGTTTTGGCCCTCGGGGCCCGCCATCACTGTTTGAACTTAGAGCTATTTCATAGTTTGATTGGGTCCGTGAGGCCCCCCCATCAGTTGGAATGATACAGGGCCACGGCTGTTGGGTTTTCAGGTCTAATTTGCCTGTACTTCTCACCTCAAAGAGAGGGACGGGCATAATTAACAGGACCCAAACACCCACCACCGGCTGAACAGAGTCATTAAGGGGTGCGACACGGGAGGAATGGCAGCAAATGAAATGTAATTGCAACGGGAGCAGAGGAGCTGGGCTGGTGCGGCGCAGGCACTGGCGTATTTGTGTGTGTGTGTGTGTGTGTGAGTGTGAGAGAGGGAGAGTGGGAGCAGGAGAGAGATAATGAACAGGCCAGACATGAGGGGCTGAGGGAGTAAATGAACGACACAGAAGTTAGATAGAGACACTGGAGAGAAGAGCAAGCAAAAGAATAAGATAGGGGACAATGGCTACAGATAAACAGTGCGAAGTTGATACTCAAGATTCGTCTGAAAACCTAATGAATAAACGCGGGGCGGAAACTCTACAAAGTTGAATGAAAGTTAAATGATTACAAAATAAAGTCCCACACCATCTTGTGAATCTGCAGGGGACATCTGCAACGGCTCACAGTTCTTGGTTTTCATATACTGTAACACAAGTGTTGAGATTTCTTGCAACACCTGTGTTACAGTGGAGGCAAATGGCACTTTGTCTGCAGCATTGACAACATTGCAAAGTATATTTAAAAAATTCAACGGTGACATCTCATTCCTGAAACAGTGTTATGCTCCTCAGGCTATTTCACAGTACATGCTGTCAACAGTTTCAATAGGGAGCATTTCTAACACAGTTCCAGGAGAAAACAACAACAAACTGAACAGGTCTCTGGCTTATCTTTAAAATTAAAACATATTTTTTTAGAAAGTTCAGCGTCGGTGCCGTTCACCTACGTCACCGCTGCCACTGCCACAAACCCAACATCATTTACTGCATTTACAGCTGTAACCTCTCACCGCGACAGTCATTATCGTTATTTCTCGCTAATCCAATACCATCTCCCCTCCTTACCCTCATCTGTTTCGCCCATCCCTCGCTCTTTCCCGTCATGCCTCCCCCACTGTCCCTCTAAGTGCACAGATCACTGGGAGAGAAGTGACCCGGGGTCAACTGTGTTCCTGTCACTTCCAGGCATGAGTGGCCCAAACAAATTGGGGTCAGATCACACATGCAGGCACGCACACAGACACTCGAGCACACTTGCGCGTAGATGAGCGTGACCGAATCTTACGACGACACAGTTTTTCCATCCGCTGTTACAGTAAAAGGCCTGTATCCGTGATCCTTACTTCATGCGGCGATTAATTGAGTGACTCCAGTCACATAATGACTGGATCAGAGTCACTAGGTGTGGCCCTTCTTGGTTATTAACAGGAATGAAAGAAAAGTGAACATGAGCTTTGACTGTAATACAGAGCAGAAGACGCACGGGAGGGGTCAGTGAGACAATTAGAGTCCGTGCATGTAAATGCATTTTCAAATGGCTGTCTTAATTGCCATTTAAAATGATCATGAGAGGTGATTTGTAAATGACCTTTAAGCCTAACATACGAATGTAATCAAAGCAGGGACGAGGCTCATAACAAGTCTGATGGGGGATTAAAAAACAGCCATGCTGTGAGGTGCTGGATCATTTTCTGGACTGTGCACACTGATTCCTCTCACTACTAAAAAAAAAAATCAACATTTAAAAACAGATTCGGAAAACGTAAAGCAGCTTAAACTACTAGTACATCTTATCATAAGTCATAGTCATTCCAACCACACTGCACTTGCTAAGTTATAAAGTGTGCATGGTTTAGAGTGACTCCATCAACAACTAATGAATACTATATGAATTAAAGCTGCAAGCGGCATTGTGCAGGCCCTCGCAGTAGCAGCCGTGTCAGCAGGTGGCGCTATGTCCTTGACTCAGTTTTCATGTTGTTGTTTTCTTGTTTTGAGGTCCATGCGTGGCAAGGTTACAGGCCACTTCCTGTTGTGTGGCAAAATGGCAGCAAAATTCAAAATGGTTGACTTCATTTTGGGTCACGTTTATGTTTGTAGACGAGTTCACGGTCGATATCTTGGGTCAGGATTGATTAATTGATTGGTTTATGTATGTAAGTGACAGGGTACTTCCTGTTTTGTGGCTCATGGTCAGAATTCTCCAAAATTCCAAGTGTTTCCATGGCCACACTCTTTTGAATATCCGAGATCTTTTAGTTAAATACAAATTGACAATTTTTTTTGTTGTTGGTTCGATTAAGGAATCAATTTATCTCCAAGATGGAAGACAAATTCAAAATGGCCGACTTCCTGTTGAGTTGAGGTCATGTGGTGCCAAGGGACTTTTTTGTTCGTCTTTGGCTGTGACATGTTTCCACCAAGTTTTGTGGAATTTGGTGCAACTTACTTTCAGCTTTGTCCTACCGGGTTTCACCTTTGGGGGCACTACTGAGCCATTTTGCACCACTTTTACATATTCCCCTTATTTTATACGTTTTTTTCACCAGTTCTGATTTACGTGCCAATCATTGGCCATTTTCACAAATATTTGGTACCTCCAAAATGCTAAAGTTTATACAGTAGCCCAGAATGGCCACCATACTTTTTCATGTACATTTGGACGCAGAGTGAAGAAAAGGGCATTCAGTTGGTAACAATATGAAACATCGCCCCTTGATGTCACTGAATCCTACACACTGGTTCTGCAGTATGGGAACACAATAGCATTGCAAAGACATTTTTGATATTTCACTCATTCTGCATCAGTATGTCACTCGCTAAACCTCACAATACAGTCCCCTCCCCTATATCCTCTCTCCTTCCCTCCTCTTCATCATTATCCAGTGAGTCTCTATTCCCCCATTGATTCATCCGATGCAAATATAGCCTCAGGTAAATTCTCATCTCAACATCATTTCATCCCACTCCAATATCCCCAAAGAGGTTTCTTACTATGTGCAGCTCCAGGTAGTCTCCCAGTCCCTTGGCGCTCTCTACCCTGACCAGAACAGCTTCCTTCAGCTGCGTGCTGAAGCCCACTGCCAGCCGGTCTGCCCGTGTGCTCGGCCGGTCATTGGGTGGCCAGGTATATGTGATGAGGGCTCCGCCTCGCCCAAAGATGTAGGTTGTCCCAGCTGCAAAGAAACAAAATAAAAGTGAAATAATTTATTTTGTTACGGTGAAATAGTAACACAATATTAAAAGATAACAACACATGGCACCATCTCAAAATGTTGAGCTTATTCTTTTGTTACCTAGCGTCTATTAGCCCTAGGTCACGTCAGCATCAGCTATGTTTAGTATAGTGCACAGAGCGCCATCTGCTGGTATTGTTCACTCTCAGCAAGATTAAAATAATCCCATCCACAAAGTTTATTGCATGGAAACGGTGCTTGGTCCAACAACTTCAGATTCAAACTAACCACAACCACTTGAAACTAGGCCTAACATGTCATTTGTCACTTATTGACGTTATTTCATGCTTATTTCTTGACTTTTTTTTTTTTTTTTTTTAAAGCCCATTTACTTCAGTTATGAATAAAAACAATGCTCAACCATCTCCATCATCACTCTTGATATACTGTAGGCGTTTGAGACAGAGAGTGAGTCAGAGGCAGGGTCAGCATGTAGGGACAGTGGAGAGAGTTCCACTGCTGAAGTGAGTGATGAACGGTGCCCGGCAGTTATGAATAAAATGTGTGGTGGATGGTCTCAGAATTTGATGGAGCCTCATGTATTTGAAAATTGCCAACGACGTATTCTACTCGTTGGTGAATCATCCGCGGCTCGGCTCGCTTTCCAAATGCAAGCCCAAACTTTTGAGTGCATTGTAGTCGTAGTTGTATAAACTTCATGAAAGCCATTACTGTTTTAGAGGCACAAGTAAAAATGCACTGCGGGTGATGAATTGTGTCAAATTAATTTCATTATCTTTGGTTTAAAAAACGAGTTGACGAGTTGAATGAGGACGTAATATTAAATCCGTCTCTAAATCAGTGATTGTTTACTTGTGTAGGTAAAAGTAGGTGTCTAACAACCTGTTAAAAACTTCTTTTGACAGGTTCTTTAACATTTTTTTGGGGAGACCAGCCACCACTGTGTCCACACCACATTACAAATGCTTCCAACACCCATGTTCTTTACTGTCTGATGTCATGATGGGGAAACTCACTGGATACTCATATGGATACTACATAATGTTCAAATTCCCACGTAAGAGAAAGACTCAAAATCATTCTGGATGACGTTTTAAAATTGTTGACCAGGGATTCCCATTTAAAAACTCTCCTCACTGCCAGCGTGTTGTATATCTTAATCGTGAATTCATGCTGCCGCTGCTGTGAAACACAAACTCGGCTGTGCGGTCAATATAAACACCAGCCCTCAACATCAACAAAAGAAAACTCTCAGATCTCCCCGTCAAAGGAACTGTGCCTCAACTTTTCCAGCGTAGAAAAAAAAAAAAAAAAGCGCCTTGAAGTGGAACACATGCAGGAGTAAGAACTCGGCTCGCTCCGATAAGCCCGGCGGTGAACGAGAAATGACAGGCGTTAGCTGTGATTAGCATAGAGTAATATGACACCTCGCTAAACTGCTCAACACTGTGACTCTGTGTTTCCTGTAAGGTAAATACAAACACATATGAACACAGGTTTCATGTCTAGATACTGATCAAGGTGAACAAAATGTACATGGTGACGCATTATGCTCTTTTCAAATATGTCTCAGGGGTTTAATTTTACCCAAAGTATCAGGTTCTCTTGCAGCTTTCAAGCATCTTAAGCCTTTACCGGGCAAAGATACCATCTCTGGTAACTTCCGCAGACATCCAAACTGCGTTACTGTTGTGTTACCGCGAGAAACAAACGCTTTTTGCCAAGCCAATCAGCGGAGGTCCAGCACAGAAAGCGTCATCGTGAAATTTGACCAATCAGATTCAGCACAGTTCCAACTCAGTCTTCTACAGTAATATCTTAAAAAATTAATGATGGAAAGGTGTGGTGGAGCAGGGAAACATGCAGGAGAGGGGGCCACGAGGGCCAGGGTTAGGAGACACTGTTGTATAACGTTCTAAAATGGTATATTCTCATATATGCTCTTTATTGCCATCATGGACCTTGAGTTTCTACACGAAAATAAAACATTTTGAAAAATGTAACGAAAGGGAAATGTATATATATATTATATGTATATATATATATATATGAAATATATATATTAATATATTTTCCAAGTATTCTTTCTTTCAGTGAGTGCCCTTTAAATGGTTAATGTTGCAACTGTCATTTTGCTTTCCACGAAAATCTCGCTGACCTCATTTCTGATTGTGGGCTTGTCTTCTTTGTTTTTGTTTATATAAGAATCGCATTCAAACTTTGCTCTTTTTTTTTTTTTTTGCCCTGTCACATGGACTGTAGGTCTGGAATATTATGTGGCGAATAAACGTAAAAAACCAATAATAACTGTGATTCACACAAAACGCATCTGAATAAAAGGAAAAATGCAGCCCCATCAAATCTGTGTCTGGGAGAGCTGCGAGTCAGACAGCACGGAAAGCAGAGGCTGCGATGACTGCAGGCCAACAGGCCATCAAACAGCATCCACAGCAACGAGCTGCACACACTTTTAGTCATCCAAGGGGAAAAAAGCAGACTGATAAAGAGTGGGGACATGAGGTCTTACCGCACATTCACTCATTCAGCTACCTGACACTTTCATTATCTAACAATCCACTGGTAACCATTTGAAAAAAGGCTGACACACAAAACTATCTTCTTTCTGGGCTCTCGCCGTTCCTCCCTTCCTCCTCCTCCTCCTCCTTCCCTCCTTGTGGAGCTAAGCCCCAGCTCGGCTCCTGTTGTTTTCTCTGGGCTGTGTTATTTTAGCGCTGACTAATTATCGCAGCATGGCAAGGAGGGCTATAAAGAGGTTGTGTGCCGGAGGAGCGGTGGAAAAAAAACAGAGCGGGTGAAGAAAGACAACAGGCTACAGCAGCAGGGAGTGGAGGAGGTGGGGAGGAGGAGGAGGAGTGTGAATTGTGGATGGCTGGAGAGATAAGGAAAGGCCTCTTTTTTCCCCTTCCTTTCTTTCCTGTGTTTAATAACAGTGTAGCACCAGAGCTTCACACAAGCTGGGCAAGACACGGCAGTGGAGGAAGGAAGACGAGAGAGGATATCTAAAATGGCCGGTAAAAGAGGGAGGGGAGCCATGTTGTGATGAACGAGAGTGAAGCCATGATGGGAAGAAGAGAGGAGTCTGTGATTGCAATTCTAGTCATAGGGTGAAGAGAAGGTTGTGAGTAAGAGGAGAAGTTTTTTTTTCCCCACACACACACACTAATACACTTAAAGGTGCATTCTCTATATTTTACTCGCAAAAACAAGACATTGGTACGACTAAAAAAGAGCTGATTAACAAGAAGGAGATGGCCAGACAGAAGATCTATTGAAGACAAAAACACGTGTTTACTATTTTTATGAAACATGTAACCATTAAAGGTAGGGTAGGAGATTTTTTACAGTATTGCTTAAAATGAGTTCTAAAAAAAGGGGCTTGGACTTCAGAATTAAATTGTATTATTATTATTATTGTTATTATTGTATTATACGGATTTTACGTTTAATGATATTCTGGTTGAAGCGAGGAGCGGAGTTTCCTTATCTGAGATTAGACATATCAAAGTTGACTGGAATCAAATCACCTCATATTAACAAATAGTGTATAAAATGTGGATTTAAATGTTTTTACATTGACCTTCCATGTTGTTTTTCTTAACACTTGTGTATAGTGTGTGTCTACTCTCCTCTCCTCTAAACGTGGAGACCAGGGGAGGTGCAGAGTCTCAATAGGTGGCTTGTCAGTGTGCATCCATGTGTCACTGTTTCTCCTAGTGAACACCTGCTGCTACAGTTGAGGCAAAAATCCGCCAAACACTGCAATGCAACACACACTGACGGGAGGCGAGACAGAGCGAAAGAGACAGTGAAAAAAAAAAGGGTTTTTCAAAGCCAAGAAGACGAGTCTAGAGGGCATTCATCCCCGGCTGTAATCAAAAGAATTACAAAGCATCAATACTTTTTTATGATGTTCTGTGTGCTGTGAATCATTTGACAGTCAAACATAATGGAGTGGTTATGAATTCTTGAGCAGGTCAACACATTTATTTTGGAGAAAAGGACACTTTTGTGCAATTTGGGTGAAAGAAAGAAAGAAAGAAATAACCTGCAATGATTGCAATGATGATGACTTTGATAACATCTACAGTGACGCAAAAGCATTTTCATATCAATCACCAAACTCTGTGCTTTGGTCTAATTTCCATCATGGAACCCATAGCAGCAGAAAATTACACATTGTTTATTTATTTTTGAATAATCTCGCAGTGAGGCAAAGATTCAAGAGTGTGTCATTACTTTATAGCTCATAAGGAGATGCATAATTTGCCATACAAACTAGAAGATCTGCTCAGTTGCCTGTGTCGGTTCTTGTACAGCATTAAAACTGCTGTCGGTGAAATAATTAACTCTCTCTGCGGCTTTAGATTTAAGCTGTTTGTCTGTCCTCACCTTTCTAATGGCACCAGTGGACGGGAAATTAGCCAAAAGGTGGCCTTTAACCTAAACGGGCAATTGACCAAACAACAACAAGAGCAGTACACGACTAAAAATCCTGTACTACATGTTTTTACTTGATCAAATGTAGTATATCCAGACTGCTCGGTAAAGCTTTTTAAACCACCAAGTGTTTGCCTTTGCTGAAAACAGTGAGTTAAAAGTGAATTAGTGTTGCCTCGAAAAGCCAGGGCCAGGTATGGATCACGCTGACCTTCAGTCCACCGCGGTCTAATCAAGCAATCCGACTGCCTGCGTTCGCTAGAATAACAATAATGATGGAAATGCTCTGCTGCACTCGTGTTTCACAGCCAACCCACGTTCAAAAAAAAAGAGAGGCTAAATATTATTACTTTTGTCCAATTAGCTCTGGGGCCATTGATCCGGCCAATCAATCCCACCTGTGGTGCTAGAGGAGGACAGAGTGCAAAGAGATGAATCAAAACATTGCAGGACGTCCCTTGATTATTATTTCCATTCCCGCGGACGGGCTGGCAATTTGGTTTGAGGAACGGACCAAAAAAAAATAAAAAATACCATTTTCCTTTGACCGTGGATCGGTGGAAAAATAATCAGAAAAGTGTCCCGAATCGCGGCAGTAATGAAAAAGCTATTGATTTCGATTTATCACACCCTTTCCCCCACTTTTCCTCACTCTTCTTCTCTACATTGTTGCGAGAGGAGAGTGTATTTAGCGCTGAGTTTATAAAATGGGAAGCTTTCCCTGTGAGGAGCCATTGATTTGGGCTAGTGGACTCTCAGGCAACTACCATATAACGTTGGGGATGAACGGGTCATATTGGCAAAGGCAGATGCCGCGATTTTTTTCATTACGGCCAGCGGTCAATGTCGCAGAGCCTCGTGGGAGCTGACGCCGCATGAAAACTGTGAGACACTCCCGACGATAAAATGAAGCTTCCGTGAAGAAAAAAGGACACACAATAGCGGCGGAGTCAATTCTTGAGAGGCAATAAGCCCTGAGGCGCGCCAGGCACTGCACGTTCACGTTTATTTATACATAGCTACTTCTTATTATAAACTCTCAGACATGCTCTCCAACCGTAACTGAATAACACACAGATGGTTCCTCCAACCTTCATGCATTATTGCATCAGCGCTCAGTCTTTGAAGCAGTTAAGGACAGAGACGGCGCGATTGATCCGGTTTCCGAACCAATTTTTGGGCAATTTTTTGACACATTATATGAGAAACATATAAACACTTACAAAGCAATATGTGGGGGGGGGGCAGCAGAGAGAGAAAGAGAAAACTGTTCATGTTTTTCAGACAGCTGTTGATATTTGAAGGAGCTTCAACGAGTTTCACACAGCCTTTCTATCTTATACTCAGACACAATATGAAGCAAGAGAGTGTCAAAGCCTAATCAATATCCTGCTCTTTCTTTGACATCTCATTCTCAGTGGCCAAATATAAGAAAGTTTCAACATACATATATATTATATTATATTACAGATATATAATTGAACCTGTTTCTGCTAGTTTGGATGATTGGAACCTTCCTCTATGTTTTTTTTTTTACAGTTCTAGCACGACTCGGCTTGGCTCGACTCTACTTTGTTTTATTTTGCTTTTCCATTACGATAGTACCTGGTACTTTTTTTTTTTTGCTCATCACATCTGGACCACACTGCCGTTGTGACACTCAAGCATCTGCTGTCTGTGAAATAATATAAAAAAGGATGCGACGGAAAGAGCGTCTCATTTAAAACACATTAAGAAGTGTTGCTTCTGGAGCTAGACTCACTCGGGATCGTTCTGATCTGGTTAAATCATGTCCGTTCTCCACCTCAAGGAAATCTTAAACTTTATTTGATCCGGTCAGGCTGATAAGAACTCCGGGAGCGTTGTGCAGTACTAGCTGGGGACACAGGAGTCCAGCTGCCTGATTTTTTTTTTGGTACGTGAGTAATTGGATTGACCTTACGCTTGAACAAATGATTGCACTAATTATACACATTTCACATGCAGCACATATCTTTGGACTATAATTAAGAAATATTGAGTTGAAATACGACCACGGACTGCAGAAATGTAGATCTCAAGTATGAAGATCTCCCTAATTGGCGATATCACCAGTTCAAATGACAGAAATGTCAAGTAAAGGCGAGTATGTCTGCGGTTTAATCAACTCAGCACAGCAGTCCTGTACTCATGACAGTTAGAGTGGAGAGAAAACTACATTTTCAACCATGACTTGAATCCTCCTTACACTAAATCTGAGCTCCTTCTCTCTAGATACAGATGTTCAACAATGTGATATAAAAGCAGCTTTGTCACAACAGCCACCGCACAAATCAACAAGTATCACTAGACATTATCCATTTCCTGTTTATTTAGTTTGTTTTTATGGCTGTAATCATTGCCATATTTAATTATTGAAGCCTGAAGCGCTTCCATTTCGCTCGTTACACTTGGTTTTATGAAGTATTTAGTTCACCTTTGATTACGTTTATCTGCATGATGCTCGTCAAAGGCAGCCACTGTCTTGAAAATGCAAAACAAATTTACCTATAGGGACAAATAAAGTGACATAGATAATCAGCTGATTGGGCAACAGATGAAAAGCGTCACTCGCTTGCGACCGTGGTCTTCAACGCCCTGCAGTTTATTCTCATATGAAGCTTGAGGTTCTTGTTGTCGCCGCACCAGTGCGACGTCGTGCTTCGTATCTCACTGATGCGGCCACAGCCCACACACACACCCTGTCTACCAAATACAGTGTTCTCAGTCATTTTCACTGATATCCTTGAACGTGCCACCAAGTACCACCACTCAAACCCAGCTCACAGTCTGTCTGTTAACCATGTGTTTAAGTTTGCCACTCTTCCATCTGTGGCCCTGTGACTTCCTTTTGGAGATTTAACTCACACAGCTGTTGCTATGAGCTGCAATTATAAAACTCTCAATTTTATTCTGTCAAATCAGATTAAAAATCAACACAGTACAACTTCAGACTTCTTATGTTCATATGGGAAGTCGCCCATCCAACAGTGTCCTGTAAATCATTAGAGACGTTGTAAGGATTGTAAGGAGTGATACATTTTTATTACTTCTTCAATAATTATTTTTGTTCTGAGATTATTATAGCAGGGTAATGAAAGGTTAACCCTGGCCTGAATTAAATTATAGGCTTCAGACAAATGATTTCAAAGTGACATTGTTACACAAAAGTATTTATTATAATCACATTTTCTTTTGACAGCCTTAAAACTCAAAGGGCAGGGACTGATAATGAAGAGGAGACAGTTTGTGTATTTTAATTGGTTAGTTTAACACAGTAATGGCTTAATTAGAGAACAGAGGAACTTTGAATATTTTTCCCTAAATTATTTTGTCAGTTTTTGAGCTATCGCAGCGGTGAAGGTGTCTAATGACTATTCACCTCTCTAAATCTGCCAGTGGGGAGTTGATACAAAGTGGTACCTGCAACAGTTTGAGATGATTCAACTGTTTGTCCCGACTCGATTTCGACACCAATGATGTGCTTTGCAAGGTTTTTGTTTCAAACATTTCAAAATGCACAAGTCCCTGGAGGAGACGCTGCAACGAAAAGTGTCTATAAATGAAGGATTCAAGTCGCAGAAGTGGAAGAGACAGTGGGGGTTAGATAGAAGGATAATGTTTAAAAAGAGGAAGACTGTTTTAAGTAAGGTTGCTGGTCAGGACCTGCATAGATCTAGAAAGCTTATTGATCAGCCAAAAATACCTTCCTCTGCCTAATAGCATGTCCAATAGACCGCTAAGGTTGAGACGGTGCCGGCCAACAGCGCTGCATAGATAGTAAGTAGATATTTTTATTTTCATCTAAAGGTATATACAGAGGCAAAGGCGGTAAGTGACGATTCCATCCTTTTGTTTTGTTAAACTGTCAACCATTAAGGTCCAAATGTAAAAGCATCATTTGTTTTTCCCGCCACGTCTACGGAGCGGTGATGAGGATCGGAAAGCAACAGCCACCAATGTACACATATTACTGTACTACTGTGCCACTTAAAACAAAGAAAATTTTGAGATTTTTGGCTTGTTTTCATCAATATAATCCCTTAACGGCACTTCCACAATCAATTTATATCCCTAGATGGTTCAGCCATTTTGGCCTTTGACCTATATATCAAAAATATAAAATTCTGAATACAGACTTGCTCTTAAGGATTGCAGGAAACGATCATTAACTTCCCCGGAAAAGTAAAGGAAAAACGGTGCAATGAGGCTAAGGTTGAATGTAATCCAAAAGCTAAACATTAAGTATTGATTTCGAGACTTTCGTGGGGCAGCAAAACATCTTAAAATGAATGCGCATTGTTCACACTTTGTTTTTTTATATTCACACAGGAAGGGGGGAGACCCCATTTACACACCAAGCAATAACTGCAGCATGTTTTCACATTAGCTCTTCTAATAGCATCGCAATCAAACAGCAGCATCAGACAGAGACGAGTGGATATTTAATCCGTGTTGTTCAATTATTTATCTTGTTTGGAGAGGTCTGCATCGCCACGCTGACCCCGTCCCCAATAAATGGCCTGCAAAACACGGTGAAAACAAATCACCGTGAGACAGCAAGACGACTGCTGGTTTAAATGGGGGATAAGTAGGTAAGTAGACAAAAAAGCCAACATAGCCACCATTAACATGCTCTTCATGAATAAATATGAACAGACCTGCTCAGTATTAACATTCTCATATTCCATACAGGGTCAATAAACCCTGATGTTGTGAAAAGGTCAACTGTTTTTCTTGCTCTTACATCTATGGGGATACGTGCATATGTGTGCCTCTTGATTTAATTAAATGGGACAGAGGTACCGCGCCTGCAAACATCATCTTAATTACACTGAAGTGGCCTTCATAGCGCATTAACAAACACACAGAATAAAGCTGATGTTAGCTATTCTATCCCTGGAGTGGGAGGGGAAACAAGAATAGGAACACCTTGTTGTAACGTTATTGTACACTTTATTAGACACTGTAGATCAGTAGTCTCAAACTCAAATGACCTGGAGGCCACTGAGCATCTAGTCTGGCCAGTAGAGGGCTGGTCAGGTGAAAAAAAGTCCCAACTTCAAAGCAACTGTTAAGTAGGGGTGGTTTCGCAGACTTTCAAAATAAAAGTGTCTGCGTTGATATGGACCAATATATAGTTTAATATAGAATTGTATTTATGCCCTCCAATCAATTACAGATTAAAAAAAAAAAAAACATTTTAAGAAGATCTCACAAGCATGCTTCCCCCCCATTTTCAACTTAAATATGTCAGTCACTCCACGTAACGCTGTAGCGCGTCACCCCCCACTAAATTGAGGTAAAAGAAACCGACTTAAGAGAGTTATCTCTGTTTTTGGGTTCTCTCTTGAGTTTAAATATCATGTGTCAAGGTCCTTTGTTAAGGTTCCACACTGCCAAGCTACTAAGGTATAAAAATTACCCATCAAGAATATATGGTATAAAAAGAATAATGTTTCCCTTTGGGTACCAAAGTGGCCAATTTTCACCTTACATTTTCAAAAGCTCCGCACCTGGAGTTAGCCACTAAAAATAACATAAACATTATCTTTAGCTGAATATTGTTTATAACACAGTGGCAAGGCTGACACAGTTTCTAAAGGTGCACAAATATGCGTGTAATTAAGATGCAAAACCCATTGAAAATGGCAACATTTGCTCACTTTGTCAAACGATTCAAGACTAATCTTTTCTACTTGAAATATAATACCACCTGTCAGTCAGAGACAGAACCAAAAGTACTATGCGAAACAGCTCCTCGGCATTTACTGTGCCGTTCACTGTATTAAATTAACTTTAACCGACATGGTTTTATGTTTGCAGTGGCTTCTGGGAAATACCCACTATAAGAAATAGAGTGGGCGAGCTCACACCTTTCACTGTCGGTCTGTCCAAACTAACATCAACTTTCACTTTAGTGACACGCAGCCGGCTGCGGAGTACTCAACCAGAGGTCGGAGCAACATACTAAATGGCTGCCTAATGAAATGAGCGGAGCACAGTGAAGGGCTCAGGTAACAGATCATTGTGGTAAAAGAGGCGCAGGAGCGACTGAAAGAGCGAAGAGCATCCTCCACTGAAGGAAAAAGATGGTTCTGATGGATGCCGGAGGAGAGATGGGTGTTAGAGAGTGGGGGAGGTAATGAGAGAAAAGAGAGAGAAAGAGAGCGGGAGCTTTAGATGCAAAGGGGATCAATGGGAAGCCTACCCGAGGAACAAGAGTGTAGATCTACTCTGTTTAATTCCCCAGGACTGTACTCCTCAGACTCCAGGGTATCCCACATCAAAGGCGGAGGTGGATGAAGTGGAGAGATGAAAGAACGACACAGTCTGTAGTGGATGTGTGAAGAGCATGCATTAAGTAGTTTGTATGTGTGTGTGTGTGTGTGTGTGGGGAACGTGTTTTGACAGTCACGCATGATGAGCCGGCACGGGTCAGTCCACACAGGAGTGGGAGATCTTTGACTGTTGTTGACGCATAAAGATCTTTTATGTTTAAAGCTCAGACGGACCGGAACAATTCACCAGCTGATATCTGGTCTATTGCATCGCTGGGTTGGGTTAAACATACTCTGTCCTCTTTCCTCGAGACTGACATTGATTTTGTTTTTGTTTCAATTTACCTCAGTCTACTAATGTGTTATTGGGCGCCCTGGCCGACCTGTGGTTGGAAGGTTTCCTCTGGTTCCTCTGGTTCTGGTGTATTTGTGTACGTTCTGGTGTATTGGTGGACGTTCTGATAGTTCTATTTTATTGTGGCACTTACTCTTGTTTCAGTTCTTTGGGCGCTCACTGTGTTGTTATGTAATGTTTGTCAGATTTGATGGGACCCCGAGATATCAGCCCACGTACAAGGTTCAGAATGAGCATGCGTAGATGAACATTAGGAGTCTGAACGTGGTCCAGCTACACTGCCAGTTTTTGAACATCCAAATGCCTCAAAGCGATGAATGGTTTCGACCCAGAAGATACAACAAAGAGGTGAGATTTAGAAGTATACAGCCATAACCCAGCTCTCTGCAGATCATAGGTAATTCTGTTCTGTGTCGTCAGTGTAAAAGAGCCTGTTGACAGTCGATTATATTCCTTTCCGTCTCTCTTCCGTCGTTTCACCTGGCTCGAGGGACTGGACAGAGGCGACTGTCACAGAGCTGATATTTCACACGTGGGCGCGCGGGTGCAGGAGAGGGCGGACAGAGAAGCTGGCAAGACGGACGAACAAGGCGAGGAATGCGAGATCCTAAATAAATGACTGTCTGTGTGCTTTCGCTCAGAGCCCTTTGATGGAAAGCAAATCAAGCCGAACCAATGATGTGATGAGACGAAACCCAAACACAGCAGAGAAAAGGGAACAGCAAAGAAGATTTGCTGTGCCGTGTCTGGAACCACAACACTGAGCCAGAGGCACACAACTTGCTCCTTCCCCTTTATCTTACTGCCTGACTCTCTTTCTTTCAATCTTTCTTTATCTTTTACCCTCCTTTTGTCCCGTCATCCCCTCTCTCTCGCTCTCTCTCTCTCTCCACAGGTTGGCAGTCGAACATAGCAGGCCGTGGCTGTTACATGACAGTCCATTTGTTGGGGGGGGGCTGCTGAGAGACTGCCTGGCGGGCCGATGCAAGAGCGGCGAATGAGGCCCTTGACAGGGGTAAATAGGAGCTCACAGATGCTTGTGCGCACAAACAAACAAACAAACACAGACTGTAAGAACGCAGAAAACAAACGTTATGAACACCAACTGGACTCGTGAGCAATCTGCTGGGTTTAACACACTTCTGCCAAAGTCCCTGACACTTCCTTGTTTAGCAATTTAAACGGGAATACTCCACTTTTGTTACGTGCTGCTTTCACCTCCTCCTTATGCAAGATCCGTGCATTTTAAGTCAGCTGGGGGAAATGGATATTTTTGGCCTAAAGTAAACATTTGCCTTAGTCTATATTTAGATTATTTAAAAATAATCGTCTTTCTTGTTTGCTCACTGATGTAAGAAAGCAGCTGTAAGGCACTTTCCCTCATTGTAGTCATAAGTTTAAGTGAAAAAGTGTGTAAAATGTGGACAAACAAGGGAAAATTAATAATTTCTGTAGGTGAGAGAATGAAAGGTTGTTGATTCAAAAGGAGATTAAAGAGTGAATACAATGTGACAGTTCCTATTTCAGAGGCATATGAAATAGGTTGGCACCGGATGAAAAGCGGGCCCTCGCTTTTAACTTTGACAGTGTTAACCCAAATTTATCTCCACATTATTTGCCCTTCCGCGTGGCTGCCTCCCACGGAACGTCGGATGTTTTCCCGCTAACATGTGCACGTTGGCTGAGTCCGACCTTTACGCCGCGATGTTCCACGTTTCCTGTGCTCGCAGCCTGGAGGGGGTGTTTGAACCTAAGCTGTGTTGATGATTAAAAAAGACACTGCATTTTCATGGGGGGGGGGGAATGAAAAGGGTGGGAAAACACAGGCAAGTGTTTTGCTGCGGGCTGTTTCGGAGCCTGTTGAGAGTGTGTGGACAACGCATGGCAGCGCTGGTGAGAAGGGCTGAGGCTGTTACAAAGCCATTTATAATTCTTGAATGTCATGTTGGTGTAATTCTGCAAGGAGGCAGGAATTACTTCAAGGCTGGGAAAAAAAGACCAAACCGGCTCTCCCGTGTGCACCCATTTGTTCTCATTGCATGCTCGTTGAAGTGCCTTTAAGTACGGAGGACTCTTCACGTGCTCTATCTAAGTGAAATAAAACAGGTTATAGAAATGAATTGGAGCTAAGATGGCTGAAAGAGACGCTTGGAGGCAAATAAAGCGCAAATCTAATTTCATCTCGTCTTATTAACAGAGGGTAGAGCAGATAACAGCACAGTTACCCCATCCCCCCCACACACACACCCACATAAATGGGATTTGATGCCACCAGGCAGCCATTCCATTGTCTGCACGCTCCAGTGGCATCTCGGGTCACATCAGCAAGGAAAGATATTGTTTTTGGCGATTTCTTGCCGGGAAAACAAATATACAGCAAATATTTTCTCTGCAATTAGCCGGGCTTGGCTATCAAAGTGCAGACAGGAAGTGGTGATTACTATGATCACAGCGATCCGAGAGCCGTCAGGATGTGTGACACAAGCTCTCGCAGAATATTTGGTAAATCGTGTAGAGAAGCCTCTGAACCCTCGCCGTCTTTTGAAAGGTGATTTTTTTTTTTTTTCCTTCTGTGTTCTCTTATGCTGTCTCTATTAACCAACAGGTTTTGGCTGTCTGAGCACAGATGGAAACTCGTGAACTACATGACACCCTCTTGTTTCGTTTAAATAGACGTACTGGATGTGATAAATGTAAAAGGTAAGTAAAAGCCGTGAATTAGTGCTGATATCCTTACAGGCTCATCAAAATAACGCATTTCTGCACAGTGAGTGGACTTTAACAAGGCGTATGATATGAAATGTGAGCTCCAACCTTGTAATAAGTGACTTCCAGACACAGCACAGCTGAATGCCCCTCTCGGCAAGACCAAGAAACGTGCCAATAATACTCATAAAAGCAAAAAAAAAATTAAAAATTCAAACTGCAGCTGATTTATTTTGACACGGAACACTCCTGCCGTACTTCCTCGTTTTTCCATCCCTCGCCATTACCGTTCCCCTCCCATCACTTTAAGTCGGCAGATTAAAAAAAGGGTTTTCATGGATGTCAAGAGTATTAACTTCTTGTACTTGGGATAGTCCCCCTCATTTTGTCATCCTGTGGGTTCCGAGCATGTAATTACGAGCAGCCCCCCCCCCCCCATAGCTTTTTTATATAATAACATTACACATATTGAATTGAATGAAGGAGCAGAGAAATAAAAGGTAGCACACTGATTAAGTCATAGTGGGAGTCACAGTTATATAAGATGAAAATAGAGACATCAGAATTACTGCAAGAACATCAACCCGGTGTCTTGAAATCCTGTACATTGCTGTCTGAGTCATTTTGAATAAATCAGAATAAATGAAACACTGGCATGATGCTTTCATTTGTTTACCGTGAAAGCTGAAATGTCAGCGAAAGAGACGTCTTTAAAACTTCTCTAGAGGGGAGTGGAAACTTTTTATTTGAATTTGAATTTTTTTTTTTGTCATTTGGTCAATTGAGCCTTTGGGAGCAGTGGGGATTAGGAGGAGTAATTGCAGATAATGAGGAATAAAAAAATGGCAGGTGCTTAATTGCAACACCGTGCTCACAAAAACTGTAAAAAAACAAAAACGCATGAGCACACTTTGCTTAGTGGGGCATTAAGGTGACCGTGAATCGTCTCCGTGGTTAATGGTGTAATCTGCTAACAAATCCTGGAAATATAGACGGCTCCAAATAAGACTAAATGTGTAGGAGTAAGTCATGGTCCGGATGTTGTTGTAGAAGACACGGCAAAGAAAATAAAACCCCCTCATCGCTGGTACACCCTGCAAGAGTAGACGTAAAACAAAAAAAGGAAGAGAAAGAAGAAGGAAAAGCTCTGGGTGATCTTGTCAGTGGAGACAATACGAGAGATCTCACTCTCAGCAAAGTCATAGGCGGAGGTGAGATTTATGGGGGGGGGGGGGAGAAGATGAGAGGGGAGAGAAAGAATGAGCTGGTGTCAGCCGTATCACATCCACGTTAGTAGCGGGTGCTGATGGAGCAATGAGATGACATTTTGCTCTCCATTTTCGCAGAACGCAAGAAGGCATGGGGGGAAGAGGAGGAGGAGGAGGAGGAGGAGGAGGAGGAAGGAAGAGATAGAACTGTGCAGAGAGACACGGTTAAACAGAGAAAAGAAGTAGCTATGATGAGAGGACGAGGGGGATGAAGGAAAGGTAACCTTCTTATTACTTCTATCCCCTGGCTTCCAACCGCTGCTGCCACATTCTCTGTGTTGTCTTCTTTCCTCACCGCCCTCAATCTCTGCCCTCATTTCTCTCACTGTCTCTCCGCAGACGCTGACACAGGTCGCGCTCTGCCAGCAGCCTTGTCCCATATGCTGAGGAGGCTTTGCTGTTTCTAACACGGCAACATTTCAAAGCTTGCACCGCCGCATACCCCGGTAGCTCCCAGCTACACTAAGACAAGACGAAGTGGTGGACAGGGAGGGGTTAGAGTGAGGAGAGGAAGGACGGAGGGATTACGGTGGCAGGCATGGAAGTGATGAGGTGGGAAAAGAGAGGCAAGATGGAGGGGGAAGAAAAAAGGTAGAGGGGAAGCAGACCTTCTCCTACTGTCAGTCAAGTGGAGATATGTCTAATCCATCCTTTTTTTCCCACTTATGAAAATGGAAAAATTGGGTGAGATTAAGATTAACAAGCTAACACGTCAATACAGGGACAATACAGCAATCTGGATAACAGTCCCCAGCCATGTAATCTACAGCCAAATGTCAGTCATCACCAGTGTTCTGTACTGAGGCTCAGAGTGGGTTCAGTACACGACATAACTGGAGGGCAAGACCTAATTGCGCTTGAAAAATTGATCAATACAATCATAAAGCTATTCCTCCGACAGGCAGACTTAAGAGCCGCCTTACAGTGACCGAGGGAGCTTTTCTTAGTGAGTCTGACTGCAGCTGCCTCTCCGTGGAACAAAGACGGAGGGAATGAACGAGTGCTTTTTTCTCTTTACGATTGAAATGAAATGTTTGCTCGTGGCTACGCTAAAAAAATCCCTCTTAACAAGGCGGTCTGTGCTCTGAAAGGCAACTTTCCTGAGACCCAGCAGAAAACACCTGACAAACAAAAAGCGATTATATTTCATGTTCCAGAGCAAATCAACTTACTGTGCATGTTCAGAGCTGTTTTCCCTGAATAATCTGTCTTCTTTAGAACTGATATTGGTGTTACAAGGAATAAAAAAAGAAAGAAAAGATATTTACGACCAAGCTTTTCAGGAATTCTGATACTTTCACAGACAACGTTACACCTTAGATGTCTCGAGACGTTGTGAGACCAGACAGTTCACTGTAGAGGCTGGAACAGCCAGTGCAACATAAGGCTCACAGTGTGATCTGCGCGACCGTGTGTCATCGAGTGGGATGGCTTTGGTGAATAACTGCCCACATAAGCAAACAGTAAACAAAGCTGCTTCGCTTTGAAGAAGGTTGGATATTAAACATGAGGAGTGGTGTAATCAGCGAGCTCGGGGTTGCGTCTCGGGTTTTCATTTCCCCCCTCAATGACCAGCTGGCGCGGCGTAATGGTGACACTGCAAACCACAGCTATCACACACCATCGTCTTAGCGGATTGCTTGACTTTGAAATCAGCCCATTATGTGTGGCCCATTTTCTCTCCACTCTCTCTCTTTCTAGCAGATATATTTCTTCCTCCTGGAGCTTGTTTGCTTCGGACGACTGCTGTGCAGCCCAGTCAGATCCCGGGTAAACTGCTGTGGCGTGTGGCAGGCGATCGCTCGGCAACTGTCCCTGGTGCGTCTCAAGCTCCGGGAACTTTTGCTCCCCCTGGTTGTCTTACACACGTCTGGGTCACGGCTCTTCATCACGGACTCAAAGGTCTGAACCACCTCTGTTCTGCCACAACGCAACCGCACAGGGCTACAAGATGCCACTCCATCTCTGCAGCTTAGCACTATCCAATGACCTACAAATAAACTGGGTTTGAGTCTTATTAGCTGTTATTGCCATGGTTAATAACAACACCCACAATCCCCTAACATGATAAACATGTTTTGCAAGGCACAACATTGGCCTATTTGCTATCTCGCCCGCAGCTTCTTGCAATAAATCCCACTCCTTCATGCAATTTCCGATCCTTACCCTTGCCATGTCAGGGAGTTGACATGAAATATAAACAAGGTCTGTGCGTGAATATGCAGGTGTACATGTAGAAATGTGGGCGCACACTGAGGAAACAGGAGTTATGGCACACAGAGGGAGTGATTTACAGTGGCCTTCAGTTTTGCAGTGACCTAGTTTTGATTTGGCAGGGAGGGAGAGAGAGAGAGAGAGAGAGAGAGAGAGAGAGATCTATAACGCATGCATCACAGCTCACATTCTCGTTTTCGTGTGGTTTGTTGCAACTGCGTACTGCCTGCCACTGATGTAGGACGTCATGTTATGTAAGATTCTATGGGAGCAATTCTGTGGCGTCTTAAATGGAAAGTCGATGTCATTAAACTTCATATTTTACAGATGTGGTTCCAAAGAGGTGGGAAATACAGGTGTTTCCTGACACGAAAGTCCTTCATTGACACTCAATACGTCAAATTAAGTCATCTGAGTACGTTGCTAGGTTGGAAATGATTCACTTCTCTGTCTGTCCATTTATAGACTTTCAGAAGATTTGGCCTTGTGTGCATTTGCACAAATATACTAAATTACCACATTTCGTGAGCTATTTCTACATCTCTACTTGCTCGCTTTGTTTTTTAAAACCCACTCAGCCCTCCCACATGTGGGACACATATTTTGCACCTGTTGCAACCTAAATATGTTTCTCAAATAGGGAGAGAATGACGATAATCTTTCCACACACGCCCCTTGGAAGCTGCAGACTACAGTCGTGGGGGGTGCAAGTTCCTCTAGTGGAAAATCTGTTTTAAGAAATGGTGAAAGCTTGCTGCATGGAACACTCCGATAAAAGTGGAAATGAAAGCGTCCTGTAAATACGAGTGACATGAACAAGAGTGAGACAGGTCATTTGCAATAAGTGTGCTGATAGATCAACAAAAGAGCTTTTGTGAATCAGCGTTTCCCCTCCTTCTCTAATTTAACCTCTATCTCCACAGTCGCCCGTGCGCCTCGACTCATTGTTAGTGTTCCTCTCAACAGCCACCGGCAATTAAAATCCTTCATCTCCCGAGCGAAAGCATCCTGGTAAAACTGGTCTAAATAGCAAGTGTACGGCAGGTGCTGTGCTCACGCCACGCCGTAATCAGGAAGTCAAAGAGGGATGAACATGGAATGGAGGGGGAACAATGGGTGGGGAAAATGACAAAAACACGACTGACCTTTCCAAAATGGGGAGTCTTGAGAAGTGAGAAAATGGTGGCTGATGCATCCGAGCCTCTGATCGAGAGGAAAGTCTCAGTGCAAGCTGCCTCCAAACCGTCAACACTCACTATCATGGGACCAAATCATGCAAAGGCTAATATCTGACTGAATATTATTAGAAGGTCAAAGTGATCAATCATGTGCAAGTAATGAATGTAAGAGGAAACTTTGCCCTTAGAGTCTAATTGACAATGTGTAGGGTCACTTCCTGGTTTTCAATATGCCAGGCTGACTATTTCTGGGAAGCTGTCAGCCAAAGACTACCAAAAGACCTTGATAACATTTTTGATCAATATCATAATCTGAGTTTTAATTTAAGGAACTGGCTTGTATTTTTATGGTTAGTTATAATACAATTAGAGACATTTTCACAATGGACAAAAAAACTAACAAACAAACGAAAACACTAACATCTGTATTTTGTTTTCATGGGACAATCATGCATCCATTCCTGGTTGTGATGATTTAGAGGCACTCGTGGGTATTTGTTACATTCCAATAAGTAAAATATGGAACTCAGGGTTATAATAATTCCACAAATAACCCCCATTTTCTATCAAAAAGGTAAAAAAAAGGGTTTGTCCAATCCAATGTCTGAAAAAGGATGACAGCCACATGCTAGTTACCAGCCTCAATGGCTTCAAATCTTTCCTAAAAAAAAGAGGTAATAAAAATGATGATCCTTGATAATAAAAACCCCACCACAGTTTGCACATAAACATCACTCTCTCAAGACGTGCATCATCTCTCGTTCTCCACTTTTACCCAGTGAAAGTATAGCACTGTGACAGCGGCAGCCATTTTGTGCCTATGTTTTTTTTTGTTTTCTTTTCCCCCCAAAGCCTAAGTGCTGAGAGAATAAGGGGAGAGTTGGGACGGGAGCCAGGACAGTGTTTGGCAGGAGTAGACAAACAGACCAGTGCATGACAAATGAGAGTGTCAAGCATATTGTTGTGCCCAGGCAGGGACCTGCCCAGCTCATGCGTTTGCTGAACAAGGCACGAGTCAATTTGACTACAAAGACCCCCTCACTGCTGCTCCATTCTCACCCTCTTGTATCTGGGAGAACAAGAAGGGAGCTGTCTTGATTTGTGTCTGACGGGAAAAGGCTGAGGAGGATGAAAGGAAGGGTGCAACGGGCGGCGGGGGGGAAAGACAATGTATGAGAGGATGAGATGGAATAAGAAGGAGAGATGGGCAGCATGGGCAGATAAACAGAAAGTGAATCGGGGAGTGACATGAGGGAGGAAGGGGTGGAAAGGCATGGATGAGACTTAAGGGCTCAAAAGAGCAAATGGTATAATGGGTGATGAAGGAGTTTGCAGCCACAAATCAGAAGGTTCCATTTGTAAGCTTTTTTTTTTTGCCACTCTGGGTGTTATTATGATTTCATGTTTGAGAAATGCTCCTCGGTAGGGGCCACAACGCCATCAGAATACATACGGTATGCATACAGAGCAGAGCCCTTGTTCTCTCTGCGACAATAAATCACCCTCTCCTGACTGTTTTATGCTCAGCGAAGCACTGGCTTTGACGACACTTCATTTCATGCCAATTGTTTGACACCCCGCGTCACCTCCCTCTCCCTCTCCCTCCCCCTCCTCACATGCACACACACACACACACACACACGCATGCACCCTCAGCCTCTTCTATTCATTCAACAAAGACAGACTCTTGCATGTGTAAATAGCTCGCTCTGACAGCGACGGGAGGAAATAAATGGCAGCAAAATTGCTCCCGATACTTTTGCTTAATTTTCAAGTTTCTGCAAACTGTTGCGCACATAGAGGCTGAACTGGTGGTTCCTCCGCCCACCTCGTCCTAGCGTTCGGGGTATTGACTACCCGCTAACACGAGAGCAGCACTTCAGGAAAATGCCAGTCACTCCGGGCTGAACATGCAGCTCTCCATTTCAAGGTATCACTGTTGAGTACGGCCTCCGCCGGCGCTTGACAGAAGATGGAAGAAAGAAGATTGTAAGATGCGTTGCTTTCTCTCTAGTGCTGTTAAATCACTGTTTTGCTCCTCACAGCTCTCTCCTTTTTGCCGTTAAATTGGCTCTTCCAAGTCCGCATGTGTGTGTGTGTGTGTTGGTCGGCGTATTTGGTCTTGAGAAGCGGGATGCAGCATGTTAAGTAACAGATGCTGATGTTTCCTGAGATGAGAGGCTGGTTGTAAATCTTGCCCCGCAGACAGCAGACAGACAACAATCCATTATCTGTAGTGACTGCTGCTTCTGATCAGCTGCTCGACCCAGGTCAGCCTCTCCTCACTCGAACACTCCATTTTGTTTACTGCGGCACTGCGCTTGGATGGTGCTACAGACTTGAGAGCACTCCTCGCCGACAGCGTTGTTTGAAAGAGTTTCTAGTGAGTATTGCACATCCCTCACCTGTCCAATATGAGACAGACTGCTACAGTATTTCAGTGTGGAAAGGCATCGGTACGTCTCTATCGGTGCATGTTCATTATTCATTCATTCAACACAAGTCTGTCTATTTGCTTCCATTTTTTCTATAATGTCTGTGAAGGTTCTCGGTCATCCAGTCATCTTCAAGAGTTAGCTGTAGGCATCAAGTTGTGCTCAAGATGTTTCACCTCTCGTCCAAGAGGCGTCTTCAGTTCAGACAGAACTTCTCCAGGGCAAGAAGAGCTGAGGAAACCTCTTGGATGAATTTACACAAGCAAGTCCAGTTGATAGCTCATGAAGACATTTCTATAACCCTTGAACACAGAGCGTATCGCAGGAAAAAAAATGACTATTCATTGTTTTTGCACAAATAACATTGAAACAAATGTTATTTTAAATGTGTTTTATACTTTTCAAATTTCTACCTTTTTTTCTATATGAAACTTTTTGTTTGAATTGTAAATAACTGCCAGTTATTTTTATTAAAGTTATACTGCACTTACTCACAGGACATTTTCTGGCAACTTTGAGTTAGTTAGTTTATAAACACAGTCAAAGGAGAGTGATGGCTGGAGGCAGGAATCACCGTGGCTTCAATGGCTCACACATTGCTGATTTATTGAGTTTGGTGTAAGCACAGGAGTGGATTAAACTTTCAAAGGTGCATGTGGCAAAATTGAAAAAAAAGGATAACAAGATTATTAAAGCACTGATGTGATCTCTGGGTATCGCAAATTAGACATTTAATGCTGTGTCGGTGCAGTTCGGCATTTTTCTTCATCCCTTATTGTGCATGGTGAAATTTTACACAATTTAGTGGGGGTGTGGCTTCTCTAGGGGGAATGGCTTCTTTGTGCGAGTGCATCTGTCCTGCTTTTCTTGTTGTTTGTTTCCCCCCTTTTATTTTATTTTGTCCATCAAATGTTTATTTCTCCACATTAGGCTCCACTGTTTTTTAAGATTTAACAACCTTTCAACGGAACCGCACATTTCTGCCATCTAATCTCTGCTAATTTGGGTCATTGTCAATGGAGTTGAAGTTTTGAACGTGATAAAGCCCTAATGATGTGGCGCCAAATTAAACACCTGTAATTGTAATCCCGGCAGATGGGAGGCTTAATGTAGCATCACCACAAGACACAGTGTTAAGACACCAGTTTATCAGCATCAGGAATCAAGTCTGCGTATTGTCACATAAGTGAATAATGGATTAACACAGAAAACACGTACCTGCGCTTGATTATGTGTCAGGTAACACTACAGGTGAGAAAACAACACACAAGATAAGAGTCGCAGAAGAAAAAGGGAACCTCTTCCCGGTCAGACATTAAGAAGGACATGAGGTCTGAGGAGTGCACATTGTTTTGATGTCACATTAAAGGATTTTGGTCTAATGAAGTCCTTAAAAAAAAGGGCTGAAGCATGCAGGGTTGCCCACAGGCGCCATCATCTGAATCTGTCCTATCTAATTAATCAGAGGTTTCAGGAACGGGAATCAGCCTGGAGGTAAGTTAATTAAAAACGCATTTTTCTTCAGGCTGTATTAAATCTTTACCTCTGGAAAAAGAAAAAGAAGAAGAAGAAGAAAAAAAAAAAAACACTTCTCAACTCGCCTCTGGCCCTTCTGAGGCATAAAAGTGAAAAAGCCAACTGCTAATTTAGAGCTATTCAAGGGTAAGCGGATTGCAGGGAGAGAAGCTTGGGGCTTAGTGCAGATTGCAGGGCAGTGTGTTTAATGCAAGTGAGATAGCAGGGTCATTTAAAGCACCACTGAAACTTACAGCTCCTCTCTCCCTGTAGCACACACACCTCTGTTCAAACGTTGTGTCTGCACGATATTCACTTATCTGCTCTCTGTGACTCCCTCCGTCTCTGCCCTCCTTTCTTTTCTTCCCTTTATTCACTTTGGTCGAGGCCTATTATGGATATTTAATACATTATCAGTTACAGAGAAGTGCAAGTGTTGTTTCTCGATTTGATTTTCATTAAAAACCTATCGTACATACATTTTCCTGACCTTGTAACAACGATATCGAAGGAGCCCACTCTGATTTTTGTGTGTGTGTGTGTGTGGGTTTTTAAAAGTCATGGAAATTAGAGTGAAAATCTCTTTGCTCTGGTGAGTTTTATGCTTAAATTTGACATGATGCTGTGGAGGTAATTTGCAGAGGTCTGGGGGAGTATCCGCCCTGGGACATTTTGATTTATACTCCTTTACTGTGAACTGTCTGCAGTCAGAAGATGACGAGAGCTGATAGGATTTGAGCGCGCGCCTGCAGTGTGCCAGGTCTCCAAGGACATTCCCTCCAGGGGGGAAACAAACGATTCAAGACGAGGGGGCGAGCGCCTGTGATTATATTGCGATGTTGCTCATGTATTTACTGTGCACGACTTTTCTCAAAGCATAGCAAAGTAAGTGTTTTCCCAACGGTTCCTTTGAACTGTCACTCATGCTGACAAATCCGACGGCAGCCGATCAAAACAGAGAACACTCCCATGCTCTGCTTCATTTATAATACGTGTGGTCAGTCGGAGACGGGCGTACTGTATGTGCTGCAGGGAGCGTTTTCTTTTTGATGACTGTCTGTTTTTTTTTAAATGCAAACACAGCATAGCCAATTCACTGGCCGTTTCTCTCCGGGATCAAAACCCACAAAACATGTATAAAGCAGATTTTCAGGCGTAGCCAAGGCACAGGAAGCTGCTCATGACTGTTGCAATGTAAATTAGGGATATTTTCAGATTAGTGCGACTGTCACTGTATATATTTTCATGGTAGAAGGGGAAAAAAAAAATTTGTGTTTTTTTTTTGTATCCCATATGTCACCTCCGGCAGTCATGCATCACTTCTTTTATTACCTGTCTGCCGGCTTATCAACACTCACAACATGTCACCATGTGATGCGTTTCATTTTTATGTTGTCTGAGGGAGCGAGAAATGGAACCGCGAGGAAGATTTGCAGCTTCACTTTGAGTGAAAATGCCTCTTATTAGCATGTCGTTGGTACGGGAAACCCCGTGTGTAGCCTTTTACAACCAGATTTCCTTTGGGGCATACAAGGTTGCCTTTTCACTTGCAACGTCTGCAAAACGAACGACCTGACAAATGTCGATGACGATGCAGGTCATTGTCATGCTAATGTTTCACACGTTTGTATTACTAGAATAGGTGTAGTATTTTTGAAACATTGTGCTTCCCGACCTCAGTTTCCCCCTGAGATGAAAAATATCTTCATTCTTTTCTTTGTTACGTCCTGTTACAGTCTAGTAATACAAAGCTAAATGCAAATTGGTGAAGTATTCCTTTAACTAATAAAGCAAAGCATAATATAAGAATAACTCTTATTGTGGAGCTGTACTTAAAGAAATTTAAAGTGTCGCTCAGTTAAATGTAATGAATACTGACTTCTACAGCAGCTGCTCTGTGTAAAAACAAGTCTGAACACGAAACCCATAAATCTGCACACAGACATGTAGTGTGTTATCGGCAGAGAGTGGCGAGATGACTGCTAATTTATATTAAAGCATCTCCACAACCACACAATGTTATTACAGTGGCCATTTCCCCCCCTCACACTCACACTGATTGTCACCAATGGGTTAAAGGCATCTTCAGCAAAGTGTGTAAATGATAGCGATTACAGGAAGCACACCATCTGACCTCATGAATTTAAACAGGCTCATGTATTGCAAATACAGCTATTTAAAAAGATCAAATGAGAAAATTAAATTGGAACACAGCGGCTCCCGTTGTACGGCAATGCAACCACCATCTTGCCCCGATCTCCCGCCTGATGAGGTGTGAGCTCAATGACACCTCACGACTGCGGGGATGCGCCTTCTCTGAGAAGGCGTCCTATGTAGAGCAGTGCAAGGAGTGGGAGCATATAAAAAAAGAGATGCTCCTCATTATTATGAAAAAGGGACAAAGGGAGATGGAGGGGAAGAATGAAAAGACAGAAGTGTGGAATAAAGCCAGAAAGGCAGATGAGAAATTTGCCTTTGTGCTGGTGAGAAAGAACAGGGCGGTGGTAGAATGCACATGGGAATATAAGGCGAATGCAAGCGAGAGAGGCCTCGACGAAAATGAAGTGAGCAAGTGAAGCATCGCTTCTCTAATGCGGTCTGCTGTGAGATCTAATGAGCAACCCAATGATACTTTGCTAAAAGGAACCACAACTGAGGAAACTCCAAATGTTCACTCACTGCTTTGCCATAAATTGGCCCATCAACAGCTTGCCCTGAATTACCCGAGCCTCCAAAACTGTGACAATTATACCCTTTTCTAATCACCCTACGTATAAATACTACACTGTACCCTGCTACAATAACATACATGGAGGAATAAGCAGAAGATGCACCGCCATTGTCTATTAAAATTGAAACCACCGAGGTTCTCCAAAAATGTACAAAGCTTCAAAAAGCAAACGGACACCCAAGTCTACTCTTCCTATTATTATATTTTGATAATAATAATATATTATATCCTATTAAAAGTCATCAGGCGGTAGATATGCCCCACGTGAGGAAGAAAATTGCATCCATTTTGTACCTGCTGTCCAGTGTGAACAAAAACACTCAATCTCGTGACAATTTAGTGCACAACGTGTGATTCTGTCACTTACCTGTTTGTGAGGCGTCAGTGGGAGCAGGAGGGGAGACATCGAGAGCAAGGGAGAGAGAGAGAGAAAGAAGAGAGCAACTGGTTAGTTCAAACGCACCTGAACTGAAGACTCGACATTCATCACATACTGATAAATTCATCACTCATTTATCATACTTAGCCGCGGTTTCTCTTTAGAGGATGTAATAGATGTCGTCCTCTACACAAAGTCATTCATCCAGGACGAAAGAAAGAAGGAAAATAAAAAAAAAAACAGGCAAAGATCAAGAGCGGGATGTAGAATCCACCGGCAGAGAAAGAGCCTTGAGACACGGTATGAAAGGTGAGGGCCATAATTCTCACAGTTCTCACAATCACCGTTACAGATCAGGATGAAAAGTGCAGATATTAGGTCGCACATATGTATTTGACACAGTATAGTATATGTATAATTTTGATGGTCTCATGACTTACACATACAGAGAGTCTGCGGTAATTGAAATCATTGCACTGTGATTCGTGAGCGAGAGAGAGGCTGAGGATTTATGTGGAAAAACCACAGCGTTAAAAAAACAAAACATGTCCTGTTCCACTTTCTCAGACATAACCAGGAATTCTGAAGTAAAAAAAAAACACAAAACAAAAAAAAAAACCCCAAGTTAACCTCATTTAGTCAATGGGGGGGAGATAGAAGCAAGCGATGAGGATTTGGAACAACAGCAATCCCAGCTATAAATACCGCCAGCCTGATGTGGAAGAAGACGCAGGTGCCGAGCAAGCTGCATCACAAAAGGCAAGTGTATGAGACGGTTGAAAAGCATCATGATTCTGCTGAACTCATATTTCCCACCCCCCCCAACCCCCACCTCCATATCCTCGCTTTTTCACTAACTAGGTCAGCCAAAGAAAACACTGGGAAGAAGGTGGTGTGCTTACGTGTGTGAATCTCTTTGCGATCGCTTTCTGGCGCCAATTGGGTGAAACGCTGTACAGACGGAGCAAGGAAAGAAAAAAAAGGGAGAAGCAGTATCTTCAAGTGATAATTTGGCAGGCAGCGGAGGTTACACTTCATTGTTTATTAGCTGCTATCTTGGAAATTTCCATTTCAAACGCAGCAAGCAATAACTGCTTTGTCAAGCATTTTGGACTCATTTCAAGGGAGTGAGCAGGCCGTGGTGGTAATTGTGTGCGTGTGTGTGTGTGTGTGTGTGTGTGTGTGCGTGTGTGCTGGGTGGGGGGGACAAACTGCCAGCTTTCAAACATCTCCCTCCTACTTAAGATCCACGCTCCTCCTCAATTACAACCACAGCACAGTGCACAGACGCACACAGACAGACTTAGCCAGAGCACTTAGCATAGCATTTCTCACACTCTTACATTAACCATCACAAATAAACGCCTCAGCGTTATTTTATTATTATCTTAACCGAAAACTAAGCCTTAACCCTCTTATGACCATCAAGATAATGAGGCTGCCTGGATTTATATTGATTTTATGGCTGTAGAATTGTCAAAAGATGTTCAACGAGTGAGTGCTTCTGCCCTTTTTTCCAAGATAACTTTCACTTTGGATATCTGGCAGTTATTCAACCCTTTAGGAATAAGCGGACGTCACAGACGTGTGACGTGCTGGTGAATGTTGTCCGTGATTGGAACGGTCGTTCCACAGAAGTCCTAATTTTGCCGTAATGACGAGTATATTGGCACAAAGCTCTACTTCTCTGCTTTCCGATATGCTGTGCCAATCTCAGCTGACATAGGGCGAAAGGCGGGGTCACACCCTGGATAGATAGCCACGGCATCGTTTCTGCATTTTCTAGATATCACAAGCAGTCTAGGAGTTACAGACATACTTTCTCTGCCTGCATTAACAGAATCAAGTCTGTGTGCCATCAGATACCTGCTATTTTCTCCTGCTAAATCCAATTTGCTCATATTTCCAGAATGTATCTCCCTCCCTCCAGTTCTTTTCCTCTCCCTCCCTGGTCCAACCTTGTTATCGGATCGCAAACAAAGTGTCTGGCTCCGTACGCGCTGATTAGTAACACAGAGACGTAAAGATGGGAGGGTGGGAAAGGGAGAAAAGCAAGCAGTTAAACGCGCCCATCAGTATGCAAAGGCGGAGCTGATAAGCTGTGCACGACTGCAGTGGCATGGTGTCGAGGTGGATGGAGTCTCACGATAAGTGATCAAAATATGAAGAAATTATGTATTCTTAACCAATGTATATACACATTTATATATATATATATATATATATATACATATATATATATATATTCAGGGTATCACATGTCTTTGCAGTGCAGCATCACATCTCCATTTCTCTCAACCGAACAAAGCACCCCCTCATGTTGACTTATCATCCTGCAGAGATGATATGACTCCATGCCAGCGGAGGCCCGCGTGTCCCTGCCAGGACCCACGGGCTTCAAAATCACAGCACAACACCACTCAAACAAAATGACACCGGTGGGTCACGGCCTTCTCCATCTGTGTCATGCCAAGAGGGAACATGAGACCATATGGGATGCTGGGATGTGCTGCAGAGGACCGGCCATTTGCGGGCATTTTTCAGAGAGAAAGAGGTGGTGCGGGGAGGAGGCGTAGCGTTTATGTGTGTGTGTGTGTGCACCCATTAAACACTGTTACCATGCAAATCAGTATGTTGTTTAGAGTTCAGACTGAGAAAATGACGCTAAGTGTTGCGCCATGCTGTGCTGGCAAGTGATTTTTCTTGTTTTCTAATGAGCGCTGAGTAACACTGAGTATTTCACTTGTTACCTCACAATCACGTACATCAGGTCCCCGTGGGTTAGCGTTGGCTGTGGTAGTAGTGGCTGTTAGTGGTGCGGCGGTAGCATGCCGAGTGTCGGATGGTGATTGCGTCTCGAAACGCGATTCCGCTAATATTTCCTCTCCACATCTACTTTGATGGTTTTATTGAGCATGTCTGAAAACATTTGGCTGCATATCAAAGAGTCAAATAGTTTAATATCAGAAGCATCTGCTCACGAAATGACCTCGTTTTTGTCCTCAGTATATGAGAATAAATGTGAAACCTTTTTTTTTTTTTTTACCACAGTAAAAGCAACAAGGGGCATGGGAATGTGAAAGCACCCATTTTAACAATACTCATTTTAGCAATGACAATAACAATACATTTTTGCAGATGACGCACACATTCACGTTAGATTTTCCCCAAAAATTGTGGACACGCTGTTAGGAAATAAAACAAACTTGACGAGCCCTTGCCTTTGCAGCAAGAAGACCCAGGTTCGAGACCCAGGAGTTTGCATGCGTGGGTTTTCTGCGGGTGCTCCGGCTTCCTCCCACAGTCCAAAAACATGCAATATGGGGTAAATTAGGTAAATTGGACGTGGATGATTATTTGTCTCTATGTGGCCCTGTGATGGACTGGCAAACTGTCCACTATTGCCCTATGTCAGCTGAGATTGGCACAGCGTGACCCTCATGTGGAGGATAAAGCGGTAGAAGATGGATAAAAAGCCTGTGGCTGAGTCACTGACAAGCAGGTTCATACTTAAAGTCACAAACCAGAGCTCCAAGTCACTTGCAAATTTAATAATGATTGAAAAATCAGCAGCTGTTTGCCACTGATTAGCATTTACTCCTCCGTCCACTGTGCAGCTCGGACTGACATTTTGGATGCCGTTCCATGAATGTGTTTATCCTTTCTTGCCCATCCCTCCAATAACTGACCCTGCGCTCAACACAGCCACCTTAAATGTCAGGAGAAGCCTTCGGGGGCAGTAATGATGCATCCACGCAAAGGGGGGAACGGAATAACTATTAAACCATCATGATGCAGAGAGGAAAAGGGGTGCTCCCTGCTCCCGCTTGGCTTTCAGCTGCAATTAAATGCTGAGATGTTAATAACAAACCCAGAGGTAATTTTGCATCACGGCTAAGCTTTGTTCATTGATGGCTTTGATGGGAATGGCCCCGCGGAGAGGTTGTTTGAACATGCATCGGGAGCTTTGGTGAGCGCCGATTCAGCGGAGAATAAAGGAGCAGGTGGACAGGAAGCGTAGGGAGACCCAACAAGGGCACGGATTGTTCTCCACTGCACTGTGTGTGTGTATGTGTGTACGTGTGTGAGATCCCGGCACTGGAGTTCACTCTTGCCTCCTCACTCCAAAGCAAAGAATGGTAGCAAAAAAAAAAACATGGCATGAAATAGTCAGCTTTATCATAAGAGATTAAACGGAAAATGGCTTTTGTGTGTAAATGAATGTGCAGAGAGAAAGTCTGAAGGTGTGTGTGTGTGTGTGGGAGGTAGAGGACTTGATTGAGCAGTGTGTGTGTGTTATTTGCTGTGAGAGGGTAAATTATTTACAGTCTCAAACCCCTGACACTGCCACCACAGAGCTGCAGAGAGCCAGTGCCCCAGGCAAACAACCCTTCTCTCTCTCCCCATCTCTCTCTTACTCACTCACCGGCATTGCTACCCAAGTTTCCTGTCTCCTTTCTTCCTATGCAACTGTTCCCCCACGCGAGTGGTGTTTAACACCTCACAGCCGCCAAGTGTTTTTGTTTGCGGATAATGTCAAAATCAATGTTTCACAGACAGAAACACGTCTAATGTGAACATCAGCTAAACATCACATCTCTCTGCAGCTTGATGTACGTTTGCCAGAGGCACGAGCAGGAGCAGATATATAAGCAAATATTAAAATATCACCATCACAGTAACCAGACGGCTCCTGTATCAGCTCTCCACGTTCTCTAAATTGGCACAAGATAGAAACGCAGGAGTGAGGCTGCGGTACAAAATGAAGAGCGGGTAAAGCAAATAGGGGACCGAGCACATCACGATGTTTCTCTTCCAGGCCTTTGATGTGCCGGGACACTGGAGAGAGGAGGATAGAGGGAATGGAGAGGAGGAGAAGACAGTGCTGTGGGTGTAGGTGTGTGTGTTGTGAGTTGAGGGGGTTTTCATTTCTTGCCTGCGTGGGGTTTCTCTCCCAGGAAATTGGCTGTGGCGATTGAAAGTCAGTGAGGTGAGTGAGAGGAACAGGGGAAGCTGAGGTACCTGTGAGATGGGGCGAGAGATTTCCCAGGGCTCCTTTTACGCTCCCATTCTATCTCTCCCGCTCGCCATCCCAGTAAAACCATACCCTCTCTAGATTGAAAATAGCAGACCCTTCCCTACGGACGCCCCCTCTCCCACACTGAAGACTAAAGCTACATTTAATGGCATCAGACAAGTATACACTGTTCCACTAAAGCCTGCTATCAAAAGTTATGATAGCATTTCAAAGACCACAGCCAAGCGGATAATTCAGTCTGTGTTAGCTTCTCTCAAGGTGGAGTAAATACATTTTTTAGCAGCGACCTTCAATCAATAATTTGAGCTGTCTTTTTGCTTAATCGGTAAGGTGACACTAATCTTTTTTTCAGTAGCAGGCAAAAAAAAGAAAGAAATGGAAACCTTTAACCCTTTAATACCTAAGCCTCAAAATGTCCGTCTGTGCTTATTTTAACCTTAAAAGGGCCAGAAAATGTCCTGGGAGTAAGTGCTTTAGCCCATTTTCCAGAATAACTTTCAATATCTGGCAGTTATTAACAATTCACTGCATGTATAAAACTATTTAAAGTAACATTTGTTTGAGTCTCTAAATTACCGTAACAACCACATATTGGGCAACTTCTCAGCTTTCAGAAACCCTTGGAGGTTTTACTGTCTCACATTTGCAGTAATGCAAAGTGTGCTTGCGCGAACGTGTCGTCCGCAATACGCTTGGTGTTAAAGGGTTAAAAAGACTCTTAATATCAGTCCTCATATTGTATTTATGACTTTAGAAAAACTTACTATGTATACATTTATGGTCTTTTAAATAACACAGAATCTTTGGCGATGCTCTAAAGCCGATTGCCCAGAAAACAAGTGAGGACATTAAAAAAAAAAAGAACTGCGGTCAAGGAGAGGTGCAATAAAAATGTAGGTCGGACATTCACACTCATAATGGATACAGGGATCAGAATGCATTTGCCTGTGAAGAAACATGATTCTGTGTCGCCTCATCAGCCAATGTGTGCATCAGTCTCAGCAGTGGAGAGAGGGAGAGAGAACCTTGATTTCAGCACCTCGGACAGCTCCCTGTGGGCGCGGTAGCTTGTTCACACTCATCAGAGCCAGACACAGGTCTGGACTGGGATAAACAACACCAAATACTCATTTTACCACTGCAGCCTAGCCCGCGCACACATACACACACACACACACACACATATACGTGTTCCGTGGTGCTGCACTGTGCACAAAGCCAAGGAAAAGATGACATGGTTTTTCCATTACAGAAAGTAAGTGTAGGTTGGTTCTAAGCAACCAAAAAAAAAAAAAAACTAAGAAGGCAGCAAGCCTCAGCATATGATGTTAAAGCCGGTAAAAGGCAACGTCTGGAGCACATGAAAGAGGAAAGGTATGTTGTGAACAAAGCTGTACAATGGAGCGCATACTATGGTGGCCCTGAATTGCAAATCACCCCCGCAAATAAGAAAAAAACAACGACATTAACATAAAACACAACGACATTGTGTTTCAGTTAATGTCGATGTGTTTAAAAAAAAAACTACAAGTAACTTCTGCAGCTAAAGACAATTAGCAGCTTTATCAACAGATTATTTTGTAATACAGGAACTTCTCCTGGACTAGAAGCACAAGCAGTCAGATAATCAGATGGGTGTTCGACTTGTGACTACACCATATACAAAGTGTTTACTTTTGAATAAAGTATAATAAAATAATCAGTTTGCTGTGGTCAATGTTTGTCAATTATCAAATGAAACGAGACACAAACAAGGACGCATGTACGCTGAATGTTCGATTTTATTTTAAAGTCATTGCCAGCATCAGTGCATTTGCAACTATTCTGCCACTGGTTTGCATTCCTCTCCAGTTTATTTGACTAAGTGAAACAACAAAGTTCACTAAGTCTCTAACTGTGAATTCAAGTCCAAGGGTGAGGCGAGGCGTGCCACCACTCGGTTGCTCGTAATTGTGCTTTTAATGGCACCCAACAGAAACGCTGTCATATCATAGTTGAGTTAATACTGCTAAACTGCTATTTTACACTATCTCCCAAAGCCATGTTGGTAAACACAATCTGACCCAAGTTGAAAGCAGACACGGAGACGACAATTTTGCTTTTGAGTTGTAGCCTATTAAAGGCGACGTGTGCTGTTCTTACTTGAGTAGCTACAGCATAGAAATGGCAGCCAGGGGAAGCATCAGAAGGGCATGATGTGTGGAACTTTGATTTTAAAGTAGCATTTGGGTGAATGACAAAAGATAATGAGGTAATATAAAAAAAAAAAGTTACTGCCTGTACACGCTTGAGACGCCAAGAGAATGTGTTGTGCATTTTTAAAAGCGACAGGTGCTGCCACTCGGACGTGCTCTGGTTGTTATCTCTACTGTATTTTTTTTTTTTGTGCCTCATTTCTCTGCAGACCTCTGTCCACTTAACCACCAGCTGTTCTTTGCTCGATCACAAAGTCGATACATGTCTCATTCTCTCCTTTGGTCCATCTGTTTCCAATTGGGCAGGTCCCTCTGCTCATCCGTCCAAACACACATACTGAAATGAACATACTCCGTTTTTTTTTGTCTTTTTTTTATATTATAAAACATACCAATGGCAGCGTATGACAAGGTCTCTTAGCTTTTTTAGTTTACTGCCGGTATCCGCCCACCTCCTCAGAGTGCTGGTCTAAAACCTGTCACTGCTAACTGTCGAGGGATGACAAGGTAATTAATAGTGTTTTACTACAAGGCAGCCGGCGTTTTCCAGGAGCGGGACACAAAAATAGGGAAGCATATGGAGAGCGGCAGGGGTTAGGACGCAGGAAAGAGCAGGACATAACACAGAGACAGCGAGAAGAGAGACCGGCCCCCGTCGACGCTTATCGCAGGACGTGGAAGACGAAGTTTCTTAGCAAAAACAGACGGGCACAAATCAGATTTAAATTTCACTTCGCAAAAGTGCGGGGTGGATTGCTCTGACATTTTTCCATGATTGAAAAGGTGCCTGAAGATGAGGGGTGGCGGTGGACATTTTATGAAGCCATTAATCAGCAGGGCAAGCACCCTCAGAAATATTTAGTATCTCTAATGCAGACAAAGTTTGCCACCGTGTTTCATCAATCTCTCTTGATAAAATGCCAGCCAGTGATGTATGGGGGGGTATATATGCACATTCTGCAGAGTCCAGAGATCAATGGTGCTAAAGGGTTGTCTTCAACCTCTGATAGATCACTTCTATGGCTCATAATGCTCGCTGTGCCAACTTCAACCGCTGCATGACACCAGTGAATTCGGGCGTTTTTTGGAGGCCAAGAATGCGTTATATGCAAGGTTTAGGGGGATAAATCCGAGTATGGAAAACTGAACACCTTAAATAAAACATAACAGACAGTTAGTCTAAGAGGAATGGAAAGCCCTCATGTCAATATCCTTTTATTAAAACGCTTTCAAATGATAAAGTAGCCCTTTATTATTTTTTTTTTTACTAAAGCCCCAAAAGGTGAATTGGATCTTGAATGATGTTTGGAAACCTGATAGAGGAATATATTATATTACAGCTTTTCCCAGCAATAACTAGAGAGATGATTTACTTACTTCCTAAAAGCCACTGCCATATCCTGATTTGATGTCGTCCTTGTGCTTTCATTATACCAAATGCGATGAGAAATGCCTTTCTCCTCTTGGTCAAGGTTAACCCCACTTTAAAAAGATTGCATATGAGTTATCCGGTTTCCCTGGTGACCCACGGAAAAGCCAATCAAAACCTCAAGTGGAGGGACAATAATTGCCAATTATGGTAACTTAATTTAGAAGCAAAAATAAACACATGAGTAATTTGTTTGTTGAGGTAATAATCGCCGCTCAAAAGTGAGCGAAAGCGCTTCGCAGATGAAACGAAGATGTTTGCGCTCCAGCAAATACAGAGATGCTTGTATACACCAACGTCTTCCCACACAGCCTGACTACAGGGGTGCAAACACCCACCCACACGGTCACATTCTCCTTTCCAAATGTCACAACATCATTATCATGCAGTATTGATCCCAGCCAGGGTGATCTATTTGAATTCCAACCAGGATGGATGCGACAGTTTTTTGGCCGCAGCACTGCATTGGCCGGTCCCTGCAGAAAACGCGCCCATTGTTAGTTTCCTCACGATTGCAGCTGGCTACAGGACGCTGGAATGTCCCTTTAAAACATTTATTTATTAGAACAGAGAGAATACCTGGGCCTCAGAGTGTGTTTGTCATGCTGTACTCAGATATAAATATGTGCCGCTCCTTGGAAGGTTCAAGTCAGCTTAAGGCTGTTTTTCTAATGCTCCGGATTTCATATTTATGACACAACTTTACGGTGGCAGTTAAACAATTATGCTGCACAGCAAATGTTTATTGCCTACTGTACTGTGCAAAAGTCTGAGGCTACCATTAGATTTGTTGTTTTAGCAATGCCAGTTTAGCATCCAGACCCTGGCTCTCTTGGCTGACCCTAATTAATTACAGTTCGGTTTGGAACGGTAAAGCCCTCAGTCAGGCTTGTGCTGCAACTGAGAACACTACCGATACTTGGTAGGCGGGGTGTGGGCGAGATACGGCCATCGGGCAACATCTAACGCAACACAACGGACAGCAACGGAGCAGCTTGTTTTTTATTTCATGCTTTTGTGGCTGTTTGTCTCAACAAGACGTCAAAGCTTTGTATTAGAATAGACTCCGGTTGTTGAAGGAACACCGGTCGCATGGGAGTGTGGGGGCGGGGGTCATCATCATCCCCAACTTCAGCTTGAGTGGTTGCCTTGTGATTATAGCCTGAGTGTTTGCGAAGCCTTGGAAACTATGAGTGAAAATGCAAGTGCTGCGTTTGTCATCCACGGTCACCACATTGAAATCACTTTAAGTCTTTCCTGTCTGACTGCTGGAGCTGGCCGTTCTTAATGCATTGTGCATGAGCCGACTTGTTCTCACTTCCTTTTCTTTCTCTCCCTCTGATCCTCACACAAGTGCAGATAATCAGAGATCATCTTTATCTTTCCTTTCAATCACTGTGATCTTGTGTCATTAGCCTCCCCGACTCCCTTGTTTCCTTCAATCACTTATACTATTTCAATTTTCCCTTTCTTCCCGTCTCTCGCAGTGTGTCTCTGAACAACGCATTAGCATCACGACTGCCACTCAAGAGTTCAAGAGCTCTCGCTGTCTCTCCTTCTTCGCCTCTCCTTCTGTCTCCTTCAACTCCCTCCCAGTGTCAACCAATCACTGGCCATAGGAGAAGAATCAACTCTCAGGTAATCAAACACTACAAAGCCTCACATTATCTGCGCATAAGTAGACACACATACACTGAATGGGCTGAGCCTCACAGTTTCCGGCTCAAATCCTGTTTTGAGCAGGGTTTTTCTGCAGGAACCTTTTTCCCACAGTGCAAAAGCTGTATGTTCTCTTACAATCTCACCCAATGTTGCAAAATGTCATTGCTTAGTGCAGTGGTTCTCAAACTGTGGTATAAGCTTCTTCTGGTGGCACTTGGAGGAAAATACTGTATATACCAGGGTCTGTGATTGAAGTGGAGGTCTTTGTGATTTGCCAGTTTAATCTGGCCTATACCGTCCCTCCATCTTAATCTCATTTCACTACATCAGTGTCTGTATATGTGAGGAAGAGAAGGATGACGAGAGAGCAAATAATCTTATTTGGAATACATCTGCCTCCCGTGAAAAGTCCGTAGCTTGACCTATTTACACCACTGTATTTTAACTTTGGTGATAACAGCGTTACTTCCGAGAGCTCGATATTTTCTCAGGTGGTACTTGGTCTAAAAACGTTTTCAGAACCTAAAGCTCTCTCTGACACACACACACACACACACGGTCTGATTAATAATGACATGTTCGAAGTTCAGATCCCCTCTGTAGTTCAATCATGTAATCACAGAGGAAAAGTGTTAGCTGTGTGCTCCCACAAGACATTTTCTTTAATGAACCTTGCCTTCAGTGAAGGGAAAAAAGAAAACGAGAAAACTTTTTTTTTTTGGCTAAGCTTCAGCCTTTCTGGTGACACATTGCGTTTGGATAGCATTAATAAGCTGAAAGACTTTGGCGGGTAATGTTGGCCATATTAAAAATCAAACAGCTGCGACAGTCTGCAGCGAGGCTTACCCCCTATAAAAGAAGAAATATGAAGCCGCATCTGCTTTGCATCAAAGGCCAAAGCGAGCAGATCCTCGTTACGGCGCCTCCTCCGTTTTATCAACCGCATCCCCAGGCCATCGACTTCCCACGCACAGATATCACAGAGGCACCCCCAAATTTCTCTTTTAAACACACCACTCAAAACATTCCACAGTCAAAGAGACAGAGGGGGACCCTGAAGAGTGTGAAGATCCTCTCAAATAATTAAGGAGTGAGGCACGCATTGCACATAATGAGTTTGTAGCATCACTGACTACACAGTATTCCCCTGTCTTATCACCTGCTGCTGTCACTCACTAATGAAGTTGCTATTTCCAATTACTGCTTCCTATTAGTAATCATTATTAAGCCTGGGCTGTTACTGTGGTTGCTTCTACTGAGGATATAAATGAAACATACCGCCCCAAATCAGCACAATAAGGCATTTCCCTTGCTTTGCCTATAAGTAACGACGTTCAATATTACTTATTCATACACTGTAGCACCAGATTGGAGCTCACATTAACTCAAGGCTTTGCAGAGTAAGGTCAAGACCTTCTGTAGAGAGAAACACAATAAAAATAGTTCCCACAAAGAGAGAGAGAGAGAGAACAGTCTAATGGTAAGGAGAAAAAGAAGAAAACTCGTCTCAAGTTGAGGCTAGTTAGGGTAATATAAGAAGTTTATCAATTTTATTTAGCATTTAGCATTTTCCTGAAGTGGCACTTAAAAAAGGTTTATACACACCATCCGAGTGAACTAACTAAGCATAGAAGACGTACAACTACGTTTGAAATTAGGAATAAAGGCAGAATAAGAGACAACTGCGTCTCATAGACAGTAGCTATGAAGACTAGAATGAAAGAGTTAATGTATGATGAAGAGGCTCACACTCTTTCTTTGTGCTCTTTAAATCAGACTAAAGATTCACATATTGAGCACATATCTATTTGGAGTATACATCTGATATTTTTACGTTTAATGAGCGTTTTTCCAGGTGTGATCGCGATAAATGATCCTGATATTTAATGGAGAATGTTGCCAGAAGTCGCCAAACAAAAGACTAGATCTAATTCAATACACGCCACGCTATTTTCACCTTTTCCGCTCACGCTTAAGAGTCAGTCTTTCGTGGTTACATCGTAAATCTCGCACGTTATCGACAGTTGGAGCTTGAGTGCGTTTCACTGCTTTGACCGCGTGTGTTGGAGCTGACCCGAGCGAGCGAGCCACTTGTGTGTCTCTCCGCGTAGGCGCTTCCAGCGAGTTGCGTGTGTGCTGCGGAGTGTGTAAACGGGTATTTGCACTAAGCACCCGGCACGTTTGATCATTATTGTCTGCAATCAGTGGCCTGTCCGCTGTGATGCCGCGCCTGATCAATCTCAATGTCTGCGCTTCTCCCCCTCCGCCCTGACACGTCGCAATCTTTCCAGCAAGGCAGGAACAAAACACACTACAGGAAGGGACGGGGTTGAAGGTAAGTCCCTCTTTGCGAGAAGAGCAGTCCTTTGGGTGAAAGTTTGGGGCCGAGGTTTTTCAAAATCCCGTGTTCAAAGTTCCTGCGGGGGGAAAATGGGCTTTTTGATAGCAGCCAAATGTGCAATCAATTTTTATTTTTCTATTCATGTGCCTGTTTTTATGCGTTCGTCTTTCATTAAAATGTAGCACAGATACCCAGTTTTATTACCAGTGCCTGGAAAGCAACTTCATTTGCATAAGCAGGAAACTACAGTAATTTGTGGTGTGGTGTTCATATGGCTGGCGGCTACTACACTTGTTTGTTTACACTGAGGGCCAGATTTGTAAAGCCATTTTTTTTTTTTTTTTAAAGGCATTGTTCAATAAAAGGAGAGCATGTGATTTATCAGCCAGGCTTAAGGGAGCACTTTGTGCAATCACTGCACATCCCTCCATAATTTATATGCATTTAAGTGAGAATTGTGTAAAAAAAGATGACAATACGACTAGTATGGTTTTATGTGCTTCCTGATGGATTCACATGCAATTTACAAGGGTCAGTTAGTGAGAGAATTTCATGCCTTTAAAAGGTAAAGTGTGGAAATGAGCAGGAACGTTGCGTGGAAGGAGGAATTTAAATGAACCCTGCTTTCCACATAAATCTTCGCAACACTAAAGAAAGGGCAAGTGTGAGCTGCAGTGATTTAAAAAATAAAATAAAGCGTCTGGGATAGGGAAGGAAAAAAAAAATCTAATCTAACTAATAAATCAGGACAGGGTAATTATTTTTTACACCAAACACAGTGCAAACAGGCAGTCGTGGTTGTGCGGTTAATCAACTTCACTGGAGGCTGAACTTCACTTTCGACAGGATTAAGCACAAAGCACTCCTTGTTACTGGTGATGTCATTAGCTGCTGCTTAAAAGAGTCAAACCCTAATTAGATGGAGACCGAGTACAAACAAGCAAGAAACGGCTAAAAGACAAAATGTTCAAAGATTTGTGTGTTCTGCTTATGGTATGTGAGTCTTTTATTTTCTAATGTCGTCTTTTCCAATGTCATGTCTGTCATGATGCTCGGATGTGACCTAGAAGAACACCCCACCGTAGCTGAAAACCAAAGAAGGCTACAGATTCAAAGAGGAAAGTAAAGAAAAAGAAGCCAAAGGCAAATGTTCTCCATGAGAAAGGATCCTTGGGCAATTCGGTGTAAATCCCTCTACAATCAGCGCCTCATGTTTCTCCTTCAAATGACATGAACAGACACGCACGCTTGCTGCTCTTACGATATCTTATCATCACAGTGTGAAAGAGAAACAGTGGAGAAGTGGAAAGTAGTGTAAGAGCTGCACAGTGGTGGGTCAGCGCGGTACTCTCAGAGGTGTAACACTCTCCCTGATATTCATGCACCTTTGTTGAAAAGACAAAAAGGAAGATGGAGAGAGATGAGGAGTGAACAAGGCCGTGTGACTGTAGTGATGCATGAGTGGCTATTTCTGCTTTCAGCGGCTGCACCTCCACTGAAGGACGTGCAGGACGTGGAGTGAGCAGAATCCTCAAGGAAACCAAAGACATAACAGGGGGCTTGGTATGAAATGTGAACCAATACAAAGAATTGATAGTGTGCTTCAGGACAGCCTTTATGGACATTTCTGAAAGGATGCAGGATAAACAGTCGATTGTAAACAGGAATCATTTCCCCGAGATTTTTTTCCTTCCAGTGTTGCATTCATTTTTCACCAAGATCTTGTATTGATGATGGGAGAGTCGGCCCACTGCGCAAAACCTTCTCCGACACATCCCAAAGATTCCCAATGGGGTTAAGGTCTGGACTCTGTGGTGGCCAATCCATGTGTGAAAATGATGTCTCATGCTCCCTGAACCACTCTTTCACAATTTGAGCCCCGATGAATCCTGGCATTGTCATCTTGGAATACGCCGTGCCATCAGGGAAGAAAAAAAATCCATTGATGGAATAATCTGGTAGTCAGCTGACCTCATTCTTTGGGCACATAATGTTGCTGAACCAAGACCTGACTAACTGCAGCAACCCCTTACCTATGTTCACTAAGGCTCTCACAACAAAGCAAACCAAAGAGATGGTTTAGCTGCTAAAACTGTGCCTTTTCGCCTCACATTGACGAAGCAGCGGTCATTTTGAAAAGCCAAACAGTTCATGTGGCACATCAGAATAGATCTGTCCTTGGTGACTACAGCAACACAGTCTTATAAAGTCACTTATTCATTGTATATGGTGCTGTACTCGCCCACAGGGTCCACCTACGATGCGTACAACGAGATCAATTTAAATTTGGCTTATGTGTCAGGATATGGATTGGTCGTCCTGCTGTTTTCCCTTTCAAGAGCAAAATAACTGTCTTAATAAATGCTGCTCTGTCTAGCTTTCCGCTCGCATTACAGCTCCCAAAAGATGAGTAAACAGAAGGGGCAGTTAAAGTAGAACCTGCTTCAGACTTGCCTTATTTGCGGGACATTAAGAAAGATACTAACTCAAGACACAGGCACCTTAATATGCGGTATTAACTTTTAGGACAAGACAATTAAAGTGAAGAACAGGAGTCGGTGCAACTTAGAAATGGCTGGATTTTTCTTGCTCACACTTTTAAGACCCGTCAGTGAAAGCTGCCCTAATTTTCTTCAAAGATAAACTCGATGAATTTTAGTATCCCATGGCTAAAATACTTTTCTTTTTTGAGGCACATTTGGAAATGGCAATACCCATGCAGTTTTTCAAGGCTTGTTTGTGTTTTTTGCTGTTTTTAAATGACTTGCTGAGTAAGAGAGGGTAGAAGCGGCTCTTTAAGCGATATATATCTTGCATTTCTAATGATATCTCTTTCATTTAACATCCAAACACCGCCCAAGTTGGCACTCTACACCCTGGTGCCCTGCGTAAGCTACCTGCCAAGTTTGAAGCCTGTCAAGCGACCCGCTGGACAGCTATACAATTAAAAGACAGACCGACAGACAGAGGTTCCTTGCATTTATAGATAGATTTCCAGCAAATGAGTGACTCGGGGCATCTTCTGACATTCAGAATACTCTCACCTTCTCTGAGTCATGAGGAAGAATTTAAGCAGTAAACATGTTTGTGTACATGGACAACCAAAGACTAAACTGGTGACACTATAAACTCTGAAGAGAGAACACACAAAAGAGTGATTTGTCTGATCTAATTGAATAAGCTAATCATTTGTCCACCTCTAGTCTAGTCCTCTATGGCATGTTTGAGAAAGACATAGTTGGTGAAAGGCAGCCGGAGCACCAAGGACAACTGCTTTGCTGATTTTATTGAGGGACTGGGCCCATCTGCCGTGCAGGTATGCCGCCACCAACAATAGAGTGACCTCGGCCCAGTCGCAGAGTACTCCTGCTCTGTCTCCCCCTCATTTACTGCACTGTCAGACACTGAAGTCTTTGCTCTGGGGAACCACAATGTCCTTGTAAGAAGGGGAGAGACGGTCTACAGAGGGAAATAACCTGGAGAAAAAAATAGACAAGTATCTGCTTTTTATCACCAGACATGTGTCGCAAATCCCTTTACACGCAACCTCAATTTTTATAACACAATCAAGACTTGCAGCATGTGAGACATCTCCAGGAAAAAAAAGGGAAACAAGTCACTTAGCAGTTGTTAAACTAAATGTGACTCTTCATTTGTGGCGGTGTACTTGTATTTCTTCACTTTCCTTCTCCAGCACCGTACCCCCTTACATGTTCTCTACGTTCGGATGCCAATGAAACCTGTGTGGATGACTGATCCCTCTTCCACACACTGTATCATTTGCCTCTCCGGCAATTCAATAACCATTTATATGTGTGATGGCATCAGTCAGGGGAAGCTAATAACCTGTTCAATACCTTGGTATAGTCAGCACTGACCAATGCTGAGCTGGAATAAAATGCTCGACAATCACTCTGATTGTTATTCTTGAAGACAAATAAAGGAGTGAACGTAAAGACAGCAGACAAAGGTTTGTGCTCAACTTGCGCCTGTGTACGTGAAATGTTGACTTTGAGAATCTCTGCTCTAACTGGATCGATGACAGCACGCGTTACAGACCTCACAACATGTCTTCTTCAACCTTGAGCGGAAGTACATCACACACACACGCACACACATCAATATGAGATCATTGTGGTACAACTGTAGTACTTTCTTTGCTAATAAGCAGGACATCTGCGCTTGCAATTTTTCCTTTTGCCAAATCTTGTGTTCAACATGCACGTGTACTGGCTCCCCCACTCTCCTCGTTTGGATTCCCATTTTCTTTACAGCAGAGATTTTAAGCAGGCGTCTGGAGCTGTGGCTCTAATTAATCCTCAGCTTCTCAAATTGACAGATATTGTACCTTTCCAGTGCTCGACTCCAGTAGCACAAATAACAAATCTTAACTATCTGAACTTTGACAGCTTGTCTAAAGAATCGATGTTAGCTGTAACTTTATAACTACACACCTTGAGCTCTGGCACTTGTGTGTTATTAATGGTCTGTGCAGCAAACACTTATTGAGTCTTATTTCTGGTATTTGAACTAATTATAACACAATGTTGAATGAAAAACAGTATGAAGGTAAGCATATGTGGGCATGTGTTGTACGTGCTTTCGAGAAGGAAAATGCGAGCACACCACACAGTGGGTGGGTGTCGTCATGCAGACCAGCTGTGTGTTTCTGTGTGTGTGCATGCATGTGTGTTTTCTAAGCACCGCGGCCTCGGGGAGCCTCTCAGCGGTTGAATCCAGGAGAAAGTGAAAGGCCTGCCTCCTACATTCACAACACAAAGAGGCCACACCAGCGGCGTGGGACGAAATGTTTTTTTTTTTTTGGATGGGCCAGTACAAAAGAGGGCCGACCATCTTGTCGCAGAAAAAGCAAAAGAAGAAACAGGCTGAAAAAAAACCAGCCAGGATTTATTCAGACAACGTTTCCTCACAAACGCGCAAGCAGCTGCAATGGCTGTACCAAATGCAGGGTTATGCTCCATATCGCGGCTCGTGCATTCATTGCAGATTTTGCAGCTTTAGTACCACTGTTGGTGTTTGCTGATGGTGGTTCACCAATTGCAGATAAATCGGCGGGTAAACCCATGTCAACCTTGACCGGGAGAGGACACAGACAGCGTGGAGCATGTGGCCGGGACCAGGACCGCCGGACGCCTTCTTTTGAGCTAATGTGTCCAACTGGGCTGGGTCGGCTCGGTCGATGGAGGTTTTTTGAAATAACACGTTAAGGAACTTTGTTTAGCCAGTGAGTAATGTGGGCGGTGTCGATGATAAGCCGAGACACCCCCTTGCCCCCATCTGTCGCCACCTACGTGCCACAACTAGAGCTGAAACAATTTGAGAACATCATCATTTCCAGGTTTGACGAACACCCGTCAACATTTTTTAAGGTTTTCTGATATTTTACGGACCAAACAATTAATCGAGAAAATAATCAACATATTAATCGATTATGAAAATAATCGTTAGTTGCAGCTCTAACCACAACCCATAAAAACAAGGTTGATTTGGCTTTAGAGAATAATCAGACCCTAATATAGACAAAGTCTCCCATGACAGCGTTTCCCAGCAGTGTTTATGTACAACTCTTTCTTCTTCCAGTTATTGATTGATAAAAGCACCATTATCTCCCATATCCCTGAAACATTCATCAGACCTATGCTCATGCATTGTCTCACCATAAAGCCATAAGATTATTCCACATCTTTGCCAAGTTAGCTTTTTGAAGTATCATGAATCCCCAATGGGTGTTAAAACCAGAATGATCCAGCAGTGGCATCTCTGGCTTTATTTGCCACCTTAGGCTGACAACCATTGAAGTCCAAAAGTGAAGTTGCTCTGTCGGTCTCTCGCTGAGTGGAAGAGAGGGCACTTGTGAATAATTCAGGGGGCTACAGGGTTGAGTCGGTGGCAGGAGTTGAAGGGGGGGACTTTGGCCAGAACTCTGTTGCTTTTGCTAAATATTTGATGGTTTCAATCAGCAGCTGACACTACCCTGAGTCAGGCCTGTGCAAAAATGATAAGTGGTAAATAAAAGAAGCCATGAGATCAAAGTAAGAGGGAGGCAGACTGAGCGAAATGAGGGGTGAGACACAGAAGTGGAACATGAGGTCAGAAGGGGAGGACAGCGAAGAGACGAGTGGACGCTCCACATAGTGATGTGCTTTTATTGGTCTTCAAGCGGCATGGATGCGATTCTGATGTATTTTATGTACACATTCATTCACCGCTGAGAGCTACCATGCACCATGAGTGTTTCTCTGCTTTTACAGTTTTCATTATTTGCAAATCATTTGATTCTTTTCTCGCCCTTTCTTTATTTTCACTGGTACATCTCCTGGTTTATGGCTGCTATGAATGTGAAGTATGGCTAAAGGGTAGAGTCCCCCTATTTTTTTCTTTTCTTCCACAATCTTTGGTACCAAATCAAAAGCCCCTTCAGGTCTTCACTGCTTGTATCTCATTACGCTCTTTAAGATTCTCTTATGACCACTATACGTGTGTGTGTGTGTGTGCTTTTATGTTCACTTCCAGTTAATATTAAAGTCAATACTTATTTTTACCTGCAGGACAACCACACGTCCATCCATTCGCACAGTATGTGCTGGCTTTCATCCTTGAGCAATATCATAGAAGAGTTTCACCTGTGCAAAAACGAGTGCTTGAGCTGCCACTTTGCCGCCTCAGTGCGTCCAGTTGTGCCACAACAACAACAACTACATTTACTATGCATTTCCTTCTCGAATTTCTGTGCTTACCTATTGCTTCCTTTGTGCTATTCGCAGCTCCGCTTCAATGGCTGTGCTCTGTGGTCGCCTGACCTAACCCGATTGTGTCAGGGACACTGGAGTTTACAAACAGAAACTAAATGCACTCGAGTACGTGTGTAGGTGCAGAGAACAGAGGGAGGGGAGACGGGCAAACTGCAGCATTAGACACCTGCGATGCTGCTAATTTTCAGACAGATTTAAGGAAGTGAGGAAGGAGTGACGGTGGGAAAAAGGGCCTTTCAGCCAGATGGTTCGAGGCAGATATGCTAACACTGTTGTGTTGTTGGCCTTTTCAATGAACCTGCATCCAGTGGATTTCCCTAATGTGAAATCAATGAATCCACATTTACCTCATCAAGATGCCTGTCGTGAGGCATCTTGATGAGCTTTGTGCATCGAACAGTTAACTTTTAAATAATTACAGCAGTGCAAAACATGGTAATTATTTGAACTCTTCTATCAGGGGTTATCTCATCACCCCAACATGTCAAGGTGCCTTAAAAGCATGTGGATATAACTGTCTGCTTTTCCTTTTTTTTTTTTTTTTTTAACTCTGCACAGATCGTCTAAATGTGGACAGAGTGACAATGCACACAATGGCTTATGTGCCCAATTATCGCCATTGACAGGCAATTTTGCCTGGAGCTGGCAGCTATTACCAGGACTTCACCTTCTGTTGGCAAGGCTGTTTCCCAATAATGTCACCTTCTCCTCCCCCAACAGAGTCTGCATAAGCACAGTGACCTCCAGCACACTCAATTACGGAATCATAATCCAGGACAGTGGGCAGCACTGACTAACTCCTAATTGGTGGTCTCTTTTATGTATGAGGTTTAAGATGAAGCGACGCCGCTGTGGGGAAATCAAGGCCTCGCGTCAGGACTGTCACTCACCCAGAATTGCTTAAGACTGAATTCATTTGCATCTTCAAAGAGACCGGGTCGTCGCTGTGCATCTCCCCTCTGCTCTCCTCCATATCTAGCACATCTACGAGTCGCTGAGGAAATGGCCCCATATGTGTTTAATATTGTGTTGTGTCTGCAATTAATGAAAATAGGCATAAAAAGGAGAAAAAAGAGCATGCGAGAGTTCAAAAAAGAAAAGTCAAGGGAGCGCGCTATCGACGCTGGGATCAACAAACACGTCTATTGCTATAATGCTCTCCAGCAAAAGCAATATCCTTTGCTTCACATCAAGAGATAAACTTTAATCTTGCTAGCAGTCAGTGATACAATACTGCAGTGCCATGTTCTCAGGAAAATCTGATGGATAAAACATATTGGATTATAGAAAATACTGTTGAAACACTGCCGGGCCCACATGCCAACTGAGATAGACATCGCGGCTCTTCTGCTACATGACAGATTTGATTAGTGACGTGCGGCAGATGCAATATCTACAAGTTAAAACACTACTGTCGATACCGCTTCAAAGCAGATTTGTGTGCGGAGAAGTGATGTAAATAAATCACACGCTACATGGATAACTCCTCACTGAGCGACCATGTGTGCAGTTTAAGTCCTGCATCTCTTTTTTTTTTATTATCAAAAAACTGTTAGCTCCTATTAATGAACATTACTGCTTCGTCAGTCTTGTATAAAATACCTTCAAGGGATAATTGAGTAAAAGTTTTCCTACCAGAAAATGACTTTGGTAGAAGTTGAAGTCACTTTTTATAATGTTACTTAAGTAAAGGTCTTAGAGTATATGACATTTACTGTAATTTTCTAATAATTGAGCCATGGTAGCTCAGAGCTAGGGCGAGTTGTCATTCAACTGGATGGTCGTGGGTTCAATTCCTGGCTCTGCTAGTCTTTGTCCTTGAGCAAGACACTTAACCGCATATTGAAGCATGTGAATGGGGATGAAAGATGATTTTGTGAAAAGAAGAAATAAATTCTAAAACCTCTTTGGATGAGTTTTGTGATTCAGGTTGAAAATTCCAGGTATGCAAAAATACATTTCTGTCACACTATGACATGAGGAAAACTCTCCAGGGGGAAGTGTTTCACACACTTTGCAACAATCCATTTAGTCCTAAATTTGTCAAATTTGAAATAACAAATAATTTTCATTGTTGTCTCTGAGGGTCTCATGGGGCTGCGCAACAAGTTCGAAGCAGAGAGACGCTACAGTCTCTGTTTTACCACCCAAGCAAATGAAATTTGACACACAGTCATGCAATAAAAAGGAGCCATCGTCACATATTTTAAGGTTCCAGTTGATCACTGTGAGATGAATTCCCAGCGTGTAGACATACATCAAGGCTCTGCTTCAGTGAGGCAGACAACGCAGATAAACACAGGTAAAGAGGGAGGAAAGCGATGTAACGCTTCGACACGTGAGTGTGGGAGACTGACAGACTATCAACACTCTAATCCACCAGGGAGTGGCTGTTACACACCTTACTGCCTAACTAATGGAAATCATCCGACAAGCACACCACGGATCGAGAGAAGGCGAGAGGGTGAGAGCTAACAAAATGTCAGCCACAATCAAAATGTGAATGACAGCCTTCGGTCTTTTACTGACAGCACATTCACAAAAAGCCAGCAAACACATCCGTGCAGCTGTGTCCACCTGCTCACCACTGGCCTTATAGGTTTTTATCTTGTTTTTACTCTTATCCTCCCTCCACTTTGCTATAGGGCACCTCAACTGGAGACGGTGAATAATCTGTGAAGTGGCACTTGGCAGTCTGTAACCGTGTGGGCACTTACAGCTACGCTGGGGTTGAAAACGGCCGTCCTTAACCCTTTAACACCTAATCCTCAAAATGTCCGTCATTTCAACCAGAAAAAATGTCCTGTGAGTAAGTGCTTTTGCCCATTTTTCCAGAATAGCTTTCAATATCTGGCAGTTATTTACAACTTGTTAAGTGCATGTTGACATCGTGTATAAAGAAAAAATAAACGTTTCATTTTGAAAACCCCACTGTAGTTGCATTTAAAACCTATTTAAAATAACATTTGTTTGAGTTTTTGTCTCAATGTCCAAAAACAGGCCAAAAAACAAAGCCATTGAATATAATGGGCGAGTGAATTTTGCTGTTTTGTGCATTTTTAAAAATAATGGTGTGTAATGGCGTATTTACAATTAAATTCACACCCGTTATAAATAAAAAACAACAACTAAATTACTGATAACTGAGGTATAACTGTACGATGTGTTAAATATATGTTTACAATTATGGATCCTCCTAACATGTTCATTCCCCCAGTGCAACCGATAAAAACGGACTAAATTATTGTGCCATTATTTATTCAAGTGTAGAAAATTCTGTTAGTTGCATACTGTACATTAGGGGAAGCAGCTTGTTTATCAAACACACGCTGTGCTTCAATTAGTGGAAATCGTACAGCCTACTACGAGATATACAACACATTAAGCTGCAGGGGTTAATCTTCGCAGTTTTTGTAATTGTGACAGAGCTGCATGGCTAAAACCAAGGATTACAAAGACCATCAAAAGAGTTAGTTTCCTTTGCGAGCAAAAGGAATTACGCTGAATAATACATTAGAAAAAGGAAAAGGACTGTACCTTTTCATCACTGAGCCTTTTCATGTTCAAATTGAGAAAGAGGGGGGAAAAAAAGGCATACTGGGTCAAAACGTTGTTATTGAAATGAAAAAGAATAGAAAGGCTAAGAGGCACATACCAATCACCTTGTCATACTTCAACATGTATATACACAGTTAAGGACATTCACAGAACATCTCCATCCCAGCAGTCACTGCCTTGAGCTTTTCTTTTTTTTTTTCTTTGGATCATAAGAACCAGTGACCTAGAGAAAGGTATGAATGCTTCAATGCTCTGACATTCCTCCAGTACGGCAGACAGGTGATGATGAAGTGCACCGTGTGTGTCTTAATGCAAATTCCTCTGGCTTCATCAGCTTGCCATGCAGAACACATAACCTTGCCTTATATGCATATGCAATGAGGTGTGCGGGATGATGTCCCATATACTGTACATGTCTCAACAGCTGTCTCGTATGGAGCCAAATTGAAAAAAAAAAAAAAGTGCTGTGCCTGTCGTAAGTGCTGTTACTGTGCACATCGTGTGCATGTACTCCCAAGATGGTACATGCTGCGGTTGTGTTCGTCATTGCAGTATACTTAAAGGACACAGTCAACAGGATTTGGTTGGTTTTGCAGCCGTCTACATGCTCTGTGGCTCTCTCCACACTGTGGTGAGAAATGAGAAAGACAGGAGTGGCAAAAACCAAAATTGGACAGAATTGAGTGAGAAAGTGACAAAACAACTCAAAATGATCATGTTACCAAAAAGGGCTCAACAGCCAATGCTGGGCCTGGAGTCAGTCATGAGAAATCAGTCTCATCTCTTTCCAGTTTCCTTCTGGAGCGCGGCGATGCTTCAACAAATTCACACTGACTTGCACTTCCCCCAAGAGTGAACTGATGTCCATGTGTAGGAGGTGTAGGTTTGCTGCTGGCGTATACTGTGTGAGGCATCTGAAATTAAATAAGCCGCTTTGTGTTGCAATAAAGCTGTCCGATGTGTTGGATTTATTGGTATACATGTAATGAAATTGCATGCATAATGTTGAAAATACGTGTTGTTGGTTTTTTTTTTGGCTCCAGGTACACAGAGACGTGACGTGAATGCCCACAGCTGGTGAAAAGTCATCAAGACACCAGGACAACCTTAAAAGACATGTCCCCATACGTATCTTTGTTTTTTTTTTGCAGGTCCAACACAAAGGTTAAAGTACAATCGAAGTAAGTTTCTGCCTCTATCTCTCCTCGGTATCATAAAAATAGGACTGCAGGTGCAAGTGCCATGACAGGGACAATAAGACATGAGGCAGACAGAGAAATAAGAGCCAAAAGACTGGGGGAAGTCAGGTGGAAAGCAACTGCTAACCACCGGCAGGGGACTGTGCCAAGCCTCGGCCTGGTATATCAGCACAAGGATTTATAGGCTGATTTACCTCACTACTCGCTGCTGCATAGGCCATTACGTTTAGCTCCAATGACTGCCCTCTGCGTCCACTTTCCGTCCCATCACCTCCTCGTCATTAAATTGGTCTGTGTAGCTGTCACTCATCACACTTTCACTCGACGCGGTGTTGTCCAGTGTTTTTCAGTGTCTTTCCTGTCTTTCTTTACCTCACTCCTCATGAAACCGACTTTAGAACCACTCCTCCACTGTCATTTGTATGTGCTACTATTAACCGACAGGGTAACAGTTGAACACATTTCTATTGCAGGGTAAAATACTGTTTTAAGAATTTAAAATGAAGAAAAACATATTTACAATAACATTTTTTGAGCCTCTCAATGTTTCATTGTCTGTCAATGTGCATAAAAACAGGCTCAGAAAATGGTCTTTCTTCCCACTCTCCTACTCCTACTCTCTTGCGACAAAGACGCTGATTCTCCGTCTTCCTGAAAGAGTGCGAGTGAAATTACCGTAATAACCACACGGTTTGGCTTTGACGTGCAACTTCCCAGCTTTCAGAAACTGTTGGAATTTGTTTTACGATAGCACAAAACGCAGCGTAACTACAGTAATGCAGAGCGCGCTTATGTTTGGTTTTAAAGGGATTACAACACGAGTACGTACATTTGCCATTTGAAGTTTTTTCAATTTATAATTACAAGCCGAGTTCCCTTTTTCCCAATAGAAGCCCCTGGCCCCTGAAATATCTCTGCATGCCACTGGAAAAGTGCAGGTTATCGCAATATGACGAAGTGAGCCCTAGGGTGCACTCAATTCCAGCAACAAGGTCCTTAGCTACATGCTAGAACATAACCTTCCTTGTAACGACATGATGTTCCGGTCATCTGCAATCCCCCTCCCCGCACCCCAACCCTCCCGTAGCACGGTGCCCTTCAGTTCCCCATGGGGGACAGCCATTTACTGCGACGATGCCCCCTCGCCACTTTTTATCCAAATGAAAATGTACGAACTGCTGATTACGGAGGCCACTGGGAAAATCAATTCTCATTTCGATGGGAAACATTTGTCTTTGCGCTCCGGTGGCCGGCTGAGATTTGACAGCAAAGTTTAACATAAAAGGGTAAGTGTGTGAACACGGTGGAGCGAAAGAGGGGGTGGGGGTGGGAGTATGCGCGATGTACTGTGCGTGGTCGTCTTTGATGCGATGCAGGTGCAGGGGACGGTAAAGGTGCGATCGAAGTGCCCTCTTTTCAATCGATCGCGCGAGGAACGCGGGGGACTGAGGACCCTCAGGCAGAGCAGTGGAGTGGAAAAAACATTCAGAGGAAGAGTAGCTGTGTGAGTATATTAGCAGAGAACTCTCAAGGGGGGGAATTCTCTTTCTCACTGACATTTACTGTGACATTACTACTTCATAGGAACCATATAACAAACTAGCTGGCAGCAAAGAACTAAATATACATTTATATTTCAGCATATCTTCAAAGTGTTGTTTATATGTGTTTTTAATTTCTAAGATTCTAGGATTTAGGGGTCTTGAAACTCCAAGGGGGAAGATAGTGTGAAAATTAGAAAATTAGTTTTCAAAGAAATTGCTCCACACGGAGACATTGTGAGACAATTAGTATTGATCACCGGGCCCATCGGCCTCCGCTAGATATTGCGGTCGTTTTGAGCACTTTGGAGTCAATGTGGTGTTTGTTGGCATTTCCACAAGGACTCAAACAACCACATCATCTCATCATGACGAGACACGATGAAGGTGATGCATTTGATGGCCGTTTGAAAGCATCGGTTTGGGAAGAACAGAGGAAAAAAAAAAGAAATGATAGTTACACTGGTGCCAAACACTGTGAGATCTTTCTGCTTTACCGCTTTATCTCAATTTAACTGCTGGTTGCTGAAGTGCGACAGGCGAATATTTGACAACAGCAATCTGTTGATCCGCGACAAACCCTGAGCTGGCTGTCCCCTGGCAGAGGCCCCTAGGTACAGGTTTGAAATAGGACGAGGACCAGGAACAAGTGCACACACACACACACACTCCCATTTTACTTGCCCTGCTAAGGTGAACTACAGCAAATAAAGAATAAATAGAGGAAAGCATTCTCATTTTCAAATGTAAGACCCTTAAAAAACCACATGAAAGATCTAATTATTTTTTATACTATTTCCCACTGTCATCAGCAGTCTTTTAACAGCACTGGATGCAATAAATTCTAAATCAAATTCAAATAAAACACTGTGTATAGCGTAGTAGTGTCTATAAAAGTAGGTGGGTTCCAAATAAAAAAAGAAAAGAAGTAAGTGGATTAACACGGAAACTGTAATAATATCCACATTTGCAAATGCAGTAACAGCTTTATCTTTATTTCAAAGGATATACAGCGGCTTGTTACCTAATCAGACTTGTGCGTACATCTCGCTTCATATGCGGAGGGACAAGAAGAGACGAGAACAGAGTGTCAAGATTGGCGTAGAGTAATAACGTATGTGGGGGGTAAATGGGGTAAAGGGATGGTGGGCTCTAAACCGTATATTACAAAAGAAGGAACAGCGATACTGTGGGATGTACGGCATTGTAATGCATGTTATTAGTCTGCAGTGCATTCTGGCAAATCTAATATTGACGTAACACAGTCGCAGCGCGAGTCTGGCTGCTGCGTCTTAGAAACTTGGAAGCACAGTTATTTTTGTCCCTGTTTTGCATGGAAGGAGAAATACACTGCTGCTCTACATAAGGTGCAGAACAAATGGTACTTGACATATAAGAAGGATAATTCCATCTCTATTTACTGTGTATGGAGATATATCTATATATGAAAAAATAACCACTGTAGACACCATTTTTTTGACTTTTGTGTTTCTCTGTAGAATCAGGCGATCACATTGTGTTACACTGAGTGATCACTGGTCGGCCACTGTCGGACAGACTTTGACTATGAAATGTCCATGAATTTTAAATGGACGTGTGCAATTTAGTTACAAGGCTAGACTGGCGTTTTATGTAAAACGCATAACTCACATTGTCCTGCAGTATTTCACGTCGCTGTCTGCAGTAAATTGTGCACTTTGTTCATGTTTTATTCAGCTAAAAGTGGGAACAAAGCTGCTTTTACCCTAACCCTTTTGTAGCCCCTTACCCATTTAACCCAATTCTAACCCTAAACCTAAAACCAGGTCTTAAAGATGTGAGGACCACCCAAAATGTCCTCACTCTGTATGGTTTATACGTTTTTTTGGTCCTCACAAACCACAAATACACACACACACACAGCTGCAATATAGTAACGTGTTAGAATGAGAAAATGGGTTGTCTATTTTGTGGCTTTCCCACATTGTAGATGCAGGGTAATCATGTATGAATGTTGGAAGGCAGAGTTGGTGATTTTTTCCTTTTCTCCTCAGCCCACTCTTAGTTAATTAAGCAGAGCTGCAGTGCCGCACTGACTGATTCCCAACACATCTTACCTCAACCCTGCTCTTCTTGGATAGTAACTGTATTGAATTTCAATTACTCTTTGCATGTTGGCAAACCCAGAGTTGGAGGATCATTGCGGCAGATCGCTCGTGACTCGTACAGGGTTTGACAGAATACCAAAAATAATCCCCGGGGAAGACTTTGTCACTCGTGGTCATGTGGGACAAACAACATCTCCTAGAAAGAGAAAATACTAATGGGCACTAACAAGAGGCCGTTCACAGAATTCTAAGTAGGTGGGATTATGTGCAAGTACAATGTCTCCCAGCACATTTCCCTAAAAAAATCTATAGTCTAATAAAGTTAATGGAAGTTTAGACTCCATTCCGCTCTCTCAGAGGGAATAAACCAATGGTAATTAAGCAGATTTCTAATTGCATTTCTGCAGCACTTACATGCTTGTGAATCTCTGCGGGTCTATACATGGCTGCGTCGAAGAGAAGAGATTTTTCAACAAAGCAAAAGTTGTCAGTCAACATACGGTATGGGACGCTATCTGAGAAAATTTATCCTTATGAAACAGTTGAGCAATGTTTCTGGTTACACCTCCAAAATCTGCCTCTCTGACTGTAACAGGGAGGACAACACTAATACGACACATGAAAGGGAGTTGTGGCCCTAACCCATCAGTTTCCATGAAAGTACCTGCTGTGGATCTGTGTGAGTTATCTATGCGCAAGTACAGTATGTGTGTGTATGTTCATGTGTTTGGAACATAAGCCCATTCAGTATTCAGGTTATTTTTTTGTAATAACTTCCGTTTTAGCCATATGGTTACGGAGTGGGGTTCAGTGCAGGTAGGTGTTTAGGGAGGTAAGAATGTAAACAAGCGTGTGTGCAGGAAAAAGCTCGGGGATACAAAGACCTTTCCTATTTTCCTCTTTTCCATATCGCGGAACAGCTTTGATGAACTGAAAAACGGCGACGGGATGAAGAGCTGTGCTGCTACGTTGGGGGTAAGATGCAAAATGCTAATGAGCTCGAAAGTTATTTCTTTATTCATAGGTTTACGTGTTCATTTATTAATCTGTTTGCTGGCTTGTTTGTTTATTCCCTTTTTGGGGGAATTTCTACCGCATTCACAGATTAGCCTCCGGTAGGTGTGATTGATTATTTAAATGTGTTCCTCCAAAGACGCAGATTTTAAAATGACTTTTAAGACGGCAATTTTTGGGTCATTTCCATACAGAGGAATAAATGGCGTCTGCATCACCATAAAGCGGCGGTTAAAATTATGACTGGAGCGAAATCTAGTAATGCTACAGTAGAATCTGCGCTCCGGGCTTTTATTAGAATTTAATCAAAACAAATGTTTGTGGAAAACTGGAAATAAACAAAACAGAGGAGGAAAATGAAAACATACACGTTTTCTCTTCTGTGTGTGTATATTTTGTGTACACGCACAATAATATTGAGGCCGGGTCACATCACGTCTCATAGATGCCGAGTTAAATTGTGCATAGCGTGCAAGTGTAAAAGAGAAAAACTTTAGTAAACAATTTGAACTAACAGTGACAGGGCATTTGAAGGGTATATACGCACATGCCAAAATGCATCCTGTCTGCAGACAAGCCAAGCCCTCAACAACACACACACACACACACACACTGAAAAGGTCCACTTCATGCCTGCGTAACCTTCCAGGTGTCCAGCTGGGATCGTGGCGGTCTGGTTGCCAAAAGCAGTCTGATGTGGTAACAGCAGCAAAGGGGCTACTCTTTGTCCAAACTACATTAACTATTAACCCCACCCTGATAAAGTGTACCAAATCCATGTCAAGGCTCGGACCATTAGCTCTCCTTTCCACGTTCTTTATATGCGGCCTCAGAAGGTTCCTTCTGACATGGCTGAAAGGGCAGGCTGTGTAGCCTGAAAACAAGCAGCCATTTGGAAGAAGGGATTGAGAGGACAGGAGTGGACAAGAGCTTGGCTGAGTTGGTGTGAGTCTCTTTTGGATTAGATGGTTGGATGGACTACAGAAGGAGAGGTTATTAAAAAAAAAAACTACCTGGGCCTCACTTCATCTTTCACTGGAAAATATCATTTCTTACTTCCCCTTTATCTTTTGTTCCCCAAACTTACCCTATTACTACTTTTCCTGACCGAATAAACAAACACAAACAAGCACATACAAATGCACCCGGACAGGAGTCACGGAGCAGCTGCAGAAAACAAACAAACAAACAGGTGTTTCTCAGCGCTGCATTTGATCCTTGTCACAGTAAATCTGGATCACGGCTGGAAAAAAACTTTGCACCCTGGAGCCTGAGCTTACTAAGCAACAAATTCTGTGCCACGGGTTGAAACAGCAGGTGTGGGAGGGCCTGTGCTCAAGCCAGGCAAGGATGGCAGGTGCGTGACTGGCAGCATGGCAGGGTGTGACCTCCGCCCTGCAGCCTGGGTTTGGGTTCATGAGAGACTGTAGTGAAACCACCGCGGGGGGAGGGGGGGGATAACATGGACAACATAAAGTCATGAAGATGAGGTATAAAGTCAATAAAAGTCAGAGTCAATGATGCTGCAATTTGAATATGAGAATGTGAGAGACACACAGGACTGAGTGGAGGACGATTAACCCTCTAACACCGAATCTGCAAGATAAGAAGTTGCACGTCAAAGCCGACGTGTGGTTATTACGGTCATTTCACTCTGTTGCAGGAAGCCGGCGAATCAGTCTTTGTCACCAGCGAGGAAGTAGTTGGAAAAACGCCAGTACAAATGTTATTTTAAATATGTTTTGTTTTGTTTCTTTTCATTTTAAATTGTTAATACGCCATTTTAACAAGCAGTAAATTGTAAATAACTGCCAGATATCGAAGGTTATTCTGGAAAAGTGGCCAAAACACTTACACTCCACATTGTCTGGCCCTTTTATGGTTCAAATCAGTCTAAAAGTGCAGACGGACATTTTGAGGCTTAGGTGATAAAGGGTTAAACATGTGACACTTCCAATGGTTGTGTGATTGTAATGTTTACTCTGTAGACACAACTTTAAGACTTGGACCAATGTTAACTGCAATGTTTTAAATGTATGAAAAAGGACTTTTTTTTGCAGTTAGGGAGCTAAGCTGAGACCGATGAACGACATTTTATTCACTAAATCGCAGTCATTAGCGCACATTGTAACACGCTGTCCTCCTCGTGCCACACACAAATACTTCGGAATCTCTCTGAAATCTCATCTCGAAAAAACATATGGCGGACCAAAGGGAAGCACAGAGAAGGTTGGCACGGTTTACTGAAGAGGAACCATTTCAATATTTATTTATACCATCAGCCCCATGGCCTAAATATTTAGCAAAGTCTCTGCTTCAAAGGAGGGCCTCGAAAGCAAGGCCCTGCCAAGGCTGTTACTCATTACAATGAGACTAACCTGCATAGAACATTGGTGCTGGAGAATAAGAAAGCAGTGTTCAGTGTTTTGGTAATATATTACCTTTACGGCGACACGTGGCGCGTCACCGTGCATTCACGCGGCTGCTGCAGATATCAGGCGCGTACGGCTTTGATCACGGAGAGCAATTATGTGAAACCAAGTCAGCGATAATTTCTCACATCTAACCACGTAGTTATTTTTTGCCTTAACTCAACCAGAGAATCTCTTCAGGGTCACTGAGGAGACTATTTTGACCCACATCACCATGGAAACTTAGGCTCTGAGCATAACCTCCAAACGGCCCGAACCAGAGAGATTTAGCTTCTTATTCAAAAATAGAAACGCTGTGTATATTACTTAATTAACGCTAATGACACTGAACAATGTGTGGTCATAAACCTGCCAGCTTTGTTCACTAAATCATTTTTCATCTGTTTGTTTCAGGTGATATTAATGTGGCGTCTGAGTTGAACAGACACTGACATTCATACTGAATATATCCTATCACCAAAAACTGAAGGAATGAGGAATGAAGAGAAGTATGAAACACTGGGGATAATCAATTTATGGTTTTTGTTTTTTCTGCCTGTTTCAAACATTACTATGAGTGTATTCTCATTATTACAGATGGTCAAATGCTTCTATAAAACTCTTTTAGCCCCAAAACGTTTGAATTTCTTCTTATTGGTGAGTCATATCTGGTAGATAATGAAATAAATTGCATCACTTATGGATTTTGTTGAGCCAGACCACTCAAAATGTCAGAGATGTGACTTTTTTGTTTTTGCTTGTTTTAAAACCATAAAAGATAAAAATGCTGTTTTAACAATTTAAAATGAAGAAAAAAAAAATGGTTTACTTGGAAAAAACACTGCAGTTGTAAACTGCAACAACACTAGATAATAATATCTGTTAATATATTATTATAATAACCACATGTTGACTTTGACGTGCAACTTCTCAGCTTTCAGAAACAGTTTTTTCGATAGCACAAAACCTTGCGTTACTATAGGGTAATGCAAAGTGCCCTTGTGCAAACTTGCCGTCAGCGATACGCTCAGTTTTAAAGGGATAAAGTAAATTGCTCAAAACTGTAAGAAAGAAAGAAGAACTGTTGGCTACTTTGGCAAAAGGGTGATTTCTCATAAGACCATAAGCCATAGCAATGTATTTCTCCCTTGTGGCTTTCTCTTACCTGCACATAAATAAAAAAAGAATAAGAATAAAGTAGGCCCCATGATCCCAGTTTGTGTAGAGTTGTTGTGTTGCAGGAGTGTTTTGATCATGACAGGGTAAGATCCTGTGGAAAATAAATGGCTTTGATGGTATGAAAGGATTGTTAGCAGGGATGGGAGGAAATGGGGAGATGACACCTTGATGCGTAGCTACTCTCTTCTTCACTGATCACTGTTTATGCCAGCTACTGTACTATGTCTTCGACTCTCCGTCGCATCTTTTGTCCTCCACTCAATCACTGCCCGTCGCTTCCCGTTATGAAAACTTGTCCATATTTCAGGAGATACAATAAAATACGCCTTGCGTATGCAAACTTAGGCGAACATGTTCCAAAATCACAACAAGCAAACCGCAGAGAAAAAGTTTCCCTGATCATAACTCAAGCTGCTGCCAATGGACTATATCCCCAGGAAGAGATGTAGATGTGCAGGGTACATGCTGTGTTGCCAAGCTTTTATCCCAAACATTGATTTGAATAGTGGTGTGTCCACATGCTGCTGAGACGCTTGGAACATTTTGATATATACAGTAACAACAATGCCATACGCCATTCACAATGACTGCAGCCTTGTTGAAATGTTGAATCTCACCTGAGGTTGCAGTTTCAATGCACTTTTCTAGGACATGTATCTAGAATGCAGCATATGCCTATTATTATTTTTATGCCATTTTCCCTTTCTTTCTTTCTCTCTCTCTCCACATCCCACGAGGCCCTGGCTGTGCCTCAACTTCCGTCTTTCCCTCTATAATTGCCTTCTCCTTCCCCATCCCTCCTTCCTACTTGCCTTCTTCATTCCTCTCTTACTCGGTCTATCTCCCATCCTTTGCTTTCTTCTTCTTCTTTCCTGGCCCCAGAATACTCATACATATACATGTCATCTCTCCCAGAGAGTGCCAAATGTGTTAACCACAGCTTGGAAATTAATGGCCCCTGAGCAATGCAGCGGCTCCAGCACCACCACATGCACTCGAGGCAGCGGGGAGACTGTTATATGGAAATGGATGGGTGTGTGTGCGTGCATCTTTAAGTGAGAAAGAGATTAAATAGAATATAAGACAGCCGTCATTTAAATCAGGAATAGTTTACATTTCTTTTTCAAGACAGGCGGAATAGATGAAATCATACACCTCTTATAGGTGCGATCACAAATGTCCAATTATCCGCGGCGGACGCTGCAGAAACATCCTGTGCTAACATGAATAGTCATGATGCTAAAAATAATCGATTTTGCTGCAGTTCTGTGCGGGATAGATCAGCCGAAATTGGATGTGTCGGAAAAAATCAGCGAGCACAAGTGAGCGTCAGGTGAGGCAAAACATACAGCCGTCCTTTCACGGGGGATCACGTGTCATTTCCCTGTGCCACAGTGTGGTAGAACGCGAAACGCGGTGCTATAAACAGACTTTCTCGACATGCTGTTTCTGTATTCCCATGATGGCGGGGGTCTCACTGAAGACAAGGAGATACAAGTGCTGTGAGAGACAAGACTCTTCCCGGAGCCACATGTATAATGGAAAAGCTGCAATGTCACAGAGTGGCAGTGGCGGTGGAAGCACGATCACAGTGGGCAGGCGACGGTTTTTACAACTAAGGACTGATGAAAACTCACCGGAGAAAGTACATATTCATCAAAACCATAGTCGCATGTAGGTGACAGAACAGACAACACTATCCTACTTCCATCTTCTACCACTTTATCCTTCACATGAGGGTTCTTCACAGAGCCACATAGAGACAACAACCACCAATCTAGAGTGTGTAATTTACCCCATATTGCATGTTTTTGCAGGAGAACCCGGAGAAAAACTACGCACACACGGGGAGAACAAACTCCATGCAGAAAGCCCCAATTCTGTCATTTTAAAGATCTGCCCATGAATACCTGAAATTGGATTAACCCTTTTTCTGTAAGCCTTAAGGCCTTTGCACACATGGGATTAACTCTCACAATAACATCTTCAAACCTGCACTCAGTCAACGCAACTTTGACATCAGCAACGTAATTTAATTTTATCAAAAGTAGTTTTTTGTTTTTTTTGTCCCAAAGTTTCACTACAGATGGGAACAGATCAGAAGGAGACGGTATTAAAATCACAACTGCGTGTCTGTTCAACCAGAAGAGGTCAAATTTGAGCAAAATGTTTTATTTAGTAAAATGAACAAAGCGCCGCCTCATCGTTCTTATACGCTGACTCTGCCTGTTCCACATTACTCTGTGTTTGTCATTTATTTGCTTAATTACTTCACACAATATGAATAGTGGGGCGGAGGGAGTCATTAACAATTTTGTGCCGTTTATTTACGTCGCATGTGCAAAATCCTGGATCCAATTGTTTACACACCTGTCGGGGGTCCTTTTTTCCCTTTTGTAAAGCAACTAAAAATGCAATCGACTATGCAGAGGTTGGCTATAGGAAGGGCTGAGCCAATTCAATCAATACAAGACTAAATGGACATGTGATGAAATAAACATTGCACTCATAAAATATGCAGGTCTAATGTGAGTTCTTGAGAGGTGTGAGATGTGCTCATTGAGCCAGGCAACAGATTCAATGGTGCATTAGACAAAAAGTGCCCATTCCCTTTGTGTGCTCGCCACCTTTATATATACACTAACTCACACATGCATAGACACAGTAACACTGGCACTCCTCCTGCCCACATTTGATTCCCCCCCAACTCTGTCTGTCTGAAATGAGAGTGAGTGATGGAAAATGGATTCCAATGAAAGGAGAGTATTTTCTAAGTGAATGAGCGTCCACACGAACCATTACTCCACGGCTCCCTCTGAATTCCCCCCCTGAGATTTCTGAATCTGTTCAGTTGGACTGAGGCCATGGTGCTTTTCTTTAAATATTATACAGAACAATAATGCAGAAAAGATTACTTCCTCTCCATCACTGACTATTTTCTTCACACTCTGAAATTCCCCGGTGCCTCTATTTCTCACAAACAAAGGGTTCAGTTTCCTTCTTGTGTTTTGCAACCTTTCTCTTTTTCTCTTTGTCTGTGTGTCTTTTTCCTGCATCTTTATCTCTATCCATTTTTCTGCTTTTACCCATCTCCCTCTGTTATTTACTCAAGTATAACAACTGAGAGGAAAGATGGAAATAAGGAACAAGGACAGCACTGAAGGATAAGCAACGAAACCTTTCTATCTAACGCACACAAACACACTTGCACCCACCTCGTCAAAGCCTAGACCCATCTGCCACAATCTGAATATGTGCGTGTGTGTGTGTGTGTGGCACAGAGATAGCAGTAAACACAAACACAGCAAGCTCTGTTCAAGCTGTCCCGGGGTCCATAAACTGTGTGTTGTTTTTTTCCCCCCAAAAAAATTGATAAATGCTGTCAACAAATCATAAAAACTGGTGCTTTAAGCCACTGGACACCCTCAGACAAAGACGCATCAATGAACAGATCCTCATATTTATGGTCGTGTGCAGCTCGCTCATTGAAAAAGGCAACATATCACAAGCCTTGTGTCAAGAGAGTCAAGTATTCGTGTGATTCTGGTGATTACTGGGAGTACAGTGTCACAAAAACGCTGCCAATAAGTGATGACTTCACTGGGCTTCCTGGCAAATATAGGGGCATAATTATATGGCTGCTTTACATAGAGAAGTGTTGGAATCTTGCTCATGTGTGAACCGGCCTCCTTAAAGACGTGCAGCACTTTCCCACCTCACACACCTACACACACATTTGACATGTGTCATGCTGCGAGCGTCAGCATTGTGTCGTGACGAGAGAGCTTTTTCCTTGAGGTAAGAGGATTGGCCGACTGAAGACCGGTGACTTGAAAAGCTGCAGACGCCCTGAGGGGGGGCTTCAGAAAGAAAGAGGAGGCCAAGTCAGTGCAGCCGTGAAGCTGTGAGAAAACCCTGAACTGGGTTTAATAATTGTCCTATAATCTAAAAGCTGCTATCCAACACAGCAGTGGAGCATCAGCTGGTTTTTTGTTACGTGCTGAGTAAAATGATGTGTAGGCAAGGCCTTAGCCTTGATCCATCCACAGTGGAAAGATATTGTTCTTTTTCTTCAGGCTTGTACGCCGCTACTCAGTATTCCCACCAGGTTGTCATATCTTGTGATATTTCAAAATGGCTGCAAAAGGGATTCTCTTTGTCTGTCTGAAAAATAGGAAAGGCTTTGCTTACCTGCTTTGAGGAGACAATCGTCTCCACGGTGATAAATAGAGCTGATGTGCTTTTTGTGATTTTTTTTTTAGGTTTAGGAACAAGTAATGCAGCTTTATAAGTTAAGCAACCTGCAGCTTCAATTAGGTATGTATCTGTGCAGGTTTATGAAAGCACAACACGGATTTCAGGCTGTGTCTTCCCACAGATGGGTGTTCAGAGGGAGCCAAGCATTGCGGGTACAGACCCACTGGGACGGGAGGGCTGAACCAACAGCATTTCTAAGTGACTCAAAGCCACATTCGTACACACAAGGTCTTGCCCTGTATTTGAGGAAAACCCCCATATCGCTAGTGGTGCTGATTTGAACTCGTCACTGTTTGTAGTCGGCAAAGAAGCAAACCTGCTGTGTAACTCAAAGGGACAAATACCTTGAGAGATTAAAAGACAAAACAGTTAAAGCATCATATTAGTGGTGTACGTGAATAAACACAGATAACTGCAACCCTTGGGGCACATTCTGTGCAGCTTTATGCAAGCCAATATGACATATTTATATTTATTATTCGTCATAAATAAAATGCGAGAACCCTTGTCGCATGCATTAAGCCCTGATGCTGATCTGCAGAACAGCATTAGACATTGAACGTAGTTTCCTGCACCACAGCGCTGCGTTGTCCCTCATCAACCTCCCTGTTCCATATGGTTATATCCATCAACTACCTTGCCATCGATCAGCCTTGGCGTTACTTTCTTCTCTGTCTGCTCGCTAGCTTGAGCTCATAAAACATCCGAGACATTATTGTGCATTAGACAATAAAGATGTGCTGCAAGGAAAATCCATTAGCTTCTATAGAGGGTGGTGACATGAACAGAAATGTCTAAGGTCTTGACTGAGATGATCCATCTCGGTCTGTTGGGCTGACGTGCGGCAGTGTTTTAGGTGGATGAACATGTGTTACAGTCAGAGACGAATCTCCCAGGGTAGATTTGAATAATGGGGTGAGGAAATAGCACCATTATAGGCACAGGTTTCGTTAATGTGACGCGGGATGGAGTCAACATGCGTAACGGGGGTTCACGCAATACAACGTCACGACCATGAGTGGAAAGACTACCAGAGAATCTAGCGTTCTGATATTCTGAGACCAAAACATGACAACAAAGTTGAATTAGACTGATCCACCTAAACTTTTGTGCGTCTTCTCCAAACATTGAGTTTTTGCGCTAAACTGTATTGTTTGTGGTCACCATTGGAACCAATGTTTTACACTTCTTGCAATGCCGTTGTTGAGATAATGACAACACTTGGCAAAACTTTTGCATTATTGTTAGTCGTAATTAACCAAATTGCGTCCAGTGGGCTTCTGCAGACCTTTTGTCTTGTTAAACACTTATTTAAACAGGGACAGGCGTCTGTCCATGCGTGCTCTTCTGCAGCTACACGCTGACATTCATACAAATCCACTGGGAGTTGCACAAAAAGAGCAGAGTCTGCTAATGCCGGTCACTGCACAGATGCACTGCAACAGTTGGTCATGTGCCTCGGCTGCCTCTGTCCAGGGAGATAACATTGGTATTCTTCCATCTCTGTCACAGCCAAGCGTCCCTAAACTCAAGGTTACTGTCTGTGCCCACGCACTTCCAACGTCAACCCTCATTCATTCTCATTCACTTTGGATATTTTCAGCACATTCCTCATTCACAGTGAAAGTTGCTTCTGCCAGATTTCCCTGCCATTGTGTCCCTGCATCACTATAATCTCAAGCTAATGTTTGTTCCTCTCGAACACAGTAGATGGTCTCAAAAGAAGGACTCCATCAAGTGCAGCGTATCCATTATCTCGCTCGCTTATATCTTTTTAATGGCTGGGGATGTATACTTCCATTCCTTTTTCTCTCGCCGTTACAGCTTATTCATGAAGCCACATCTGGAGGAAGACTTAACATGGAACTCATTAAGTCTCCACTGTTTTGAATTTTTGATGTGAATGCAGTGCAGCGCACCATATATACCAAGAGATTAAACAATGGAACATGTAATTACAGTCAAGTTAAGTCTTGACCTAGTTACTCTTCTTTTGGAGGAAGGACAATTACAATGTTTTATTAAGGATTATTACAGTAAATGATTCATCTCATGGTAACATTGACATTCTATTTTTAAAGGTTTTTGGCTTTGCTTGTAAGGATAATAAACAGATAAATAGAACTGCTCATCATTTCTGACAGTAAAAGTCTAACGACAGACAGGAAGCATATGGTGACATTGGTGAACAACGTACGCATTATTTGTTTTAATGTCATGATAAAGGCAAAAACAATAATACATCAATGTATGAAAACCCCACATATGTTTTTATATACTGTAGGAAGGGTTTCTAGTTCTCTAGGTGTCTACCAACGTGTCTTATTTCTGTGATTCAATGTACAGAGAATACAATCCCTCTTTATTTTGTACCTCAATCTTGGAAATTTCTGACTCCCATTCTGATGCGTCCTGTTTCCATCAGTGCAAGGGAGGCCATAACTCTTCATTTGAGTCAGAGGGTGACCCTTGTAAGTTTCTCAACTAACCCCATAACTGGCTGGACTGGCCTTGGTATGTGCCAAACAAAAACTTGTGATGCTGCTATAAATATAGAAGTTGTGATTCTTTGGCAGTGATCTATGACTGATTACAGCTATTTATCAAGGCTGCCTCAGGTGTCATTGTACAGTATTTGTTGTATTGTATTTAAAATAGCTCGCTAGCAGCTTGTTGGCACCATTAATTAGCTTGTAATTCAGTGGTTAACTTTTGACATAATTCATAATTTACATTCTGCCACAGAGGCCATAAAAACACACTGAATAATATTAACATGCTGTATTTGAGAAAAAAAAAAAATCAGTTTGTCAGTCTTGGCCCTCAACGATCATACACACTGTACTGTATGTGAACATTTGTCCGTGTTTGTGTTGCTGCCACAAAAGGCTCCCGTCGTTGTGACTTTAAATGCAAGTGCATCAGAGCAGGTGCACACCCACTGTGTGTGCACTGTTTGCTAACAAGAACAGACACGGATGCATAATTCTGTTGCTGTGCGATGAGCACTTGTGTGCTTGTACAGTGCATACACAAACAGCACAGGCCCATTGACTGTATAATTCAGACTGCAAGATACCCGCGGGTGCAGGCCTCTCTCCTCGCTCAGTTGCTCACCGGGAACAAAAGGGAAATGCACCTCTGATCCAGAGGCAGCTAGGAAACAAATTGAGCTAAAAGGTCAATCACCCCCTTACCCCCCACGTAACTTTAATTAACAAATCAGCCGAAAATGCCACGGAACCAGAGGCTATGAAAATATCACACCATGAAGCGGCGTCTTCCTTGCTATTCAGTGTTAATTGGGTACCATTTAATAGACCAGTAAATGGATATTCATCATTAGGTAATACACTCAGGCTGTCGTCTATGTATGGAACGGCTCTTATCTACAACTGCTGTGGAGGAGTACTTGTGTATCACATTGATTTGTTCTGTCAAGGCTAAAATCAACTGTCAAGTCAGATCAAATAAAATAAAGTAAAGTCAACACAGCAAAGTTTGGTGTGTGTGCACAGACACCACAGTTCTCACTGAAATCCCTGCTTGCTTGAAAAACAATGGAAAAACCCATACAGAAGATCTCCATCTCCTATCCATTGTTGAGATCGGAAAATACTGAAACTGTGCACTTCAAAAACTCTCACATTTTACTCATTCTTGCACTTCTTCATCTAAATTGACCTCATTGGCAATGTTCTCTCACATACCGAAGCGATCCACTTCAAACCTCCTACATTTTATTCAATCCCCCGTCCTCTTCATGTAAACTGACCTATGCAGATGTGTGTCTCAATTAACAGAAATCAGGAAGTGAGTGGGAGAAGTAGGTAAAGGTATCTAAGGCGTTCAGGGGCGTGTGGCATTAAGGTGTGCAGGCCGGGATGGCAGAGCTGAGGAATAAAAATGAGGAAGTGGGAGACTGGAAAGCAGATGTCTGATTCACTGACTCATCCTCCGGCTCCAGCAATGAACACCATAAAGTCAGCAAGACACAGAAAAAAAAGGAAGAAGACAATGAGATAGACGTACCTATTTCAAGATAAACGGTGATATAAAACGAGAGAAACTGAGACAATGGAAAATGTGTGCGGAACACTCTAAAAGTGTGGCGATACAGTCATTTCTGCAAAGACTAGGGACATTATGAGCTGGGAGAAGAACAGCTTGGTGCATCAGATAGATTTCTGAAGCCATAACGTGGAGAGACCACACAAACACAAAGCCCAACATGTCCTGCCCTTGAATCCAATGGAGCTTTTGGAAACCAAATTTTTGGTACCAATTTAAATCCATTGCTGTAATGATTTCATCGTAATCTTCTTTTGCCATGCTGCTAGAACCATTGCTAAATATTGTTTACAGTGCCACAAAGCCAACTTTATCGATGCATTTGCAAAAGAAAGAAACCTAGTAATCGCTGCAGAAAATCAATTCGCAAAGAACATTTTGTTCAAAATGGATGATGGTTGATGGGGGCAATTGTCAGCTGAATTACAAAAGGCACAGTACTGCAGCCTAGAGGCCTGTTCAGTGGGTTTTAAACTGGGCCTGCGTGGTTCTCTTCAGCATGCCTCCACAATAACTGCCCTGCTCTGCTTCACCAAGGGGACGGCCCCAGGGGAGCCAATTAAGAGTGTCCGCTACGGCTGTGACAGCTGCTCCAGCAGCAAGCCCTGAAAGCCTCCCAGCTCTACATCACTGATGGAGAAATACTGCAGAACCGAATGGGGATGAGGGAGGTGGTAAAGAGATGCAGAGAGAAAGAGAGAGAGAGAGAGAGAGAGGGGGAGGAGGAGGAAGGGAGCGAGAAGATCAATGAAGACCAGCTGTCACCCAGAAAACATCAAGGGATCACGGTATGGTTGAGAGGAACCCCTTACGGGGCAGTGGGGTCAGCAGTGTGACTTGAGGTTGTGTACAGTCAGTCTTGTTCTCCACAGCAGTGCGTCACCTCACTGTACTTTTGAAAGAAGACCGCAATGCCATGTGATGTCGCACAAAAAAAGGCTGCTTTCATTTCACTGTCTTATAGGTTATCCTTTACACTGCCGCGGTGTCATTTGATATTCAGTTGTCCTCCAAGAAATAATACAGTATTATTCATAAACATCAATTCTGGTCTCATGGAGCTGTAAAACTCACACATCCTTCTAAATAATTGAGTGAGTGCCTTCCATCGTTTTTTTTTTTTCTCTTATCATTTTTATTCTGCAGCTTGTTTTTCTATTTCCAGTGGATGAGGAAAAAAAAATTGTCATCTTGTCAAAGACGGGGGAGAGGGAGCACCATGGTGAGGAAAGTGAGAGTAAGCAGAATGGTGTTTTCTGAGCCCAACAATGTTACTGAATCAGGGGAAGTTTTTAATTGGGGCCTCTGAGATAACGCTTATGAGGCAGATCACCAGCAGGGTTGGCACTGGCGCAGTGATTATGCATTCCGAGATGCGCTCTCACGCTCCAATTTACATACTGTAGCAAGTGAATCAAATTGCTGCCCTGCTTTTATTTATTTATACTCTATTTACTTCAGGTGTTTTCCCCAACACAACCACAACAGAGTAAGCCTTGAGATAATTACAACACTCCTCTTTGTTTCCCTAAGTGGAGGTTAAGACAAAAGTTCTTCTATTCAGAATTCCCATAGGCCTCCCACTTGCCTTATCATTGATTGCTTAATGCAGCACAAAGTCTGTGAATGCTTTGCCCGCCATGTGATTAAGAGTGGCGCTTGTTGGTGTAACACCATAAGCATAAACCACTGACTTGTAAAAACAGATTCAGTCAATTTTTTTTATGTATAGATGCATGTCCAAGACAGAGATTTCTGTACGTGAAATACAATAACTGACATTTGAAATCATTTAAAGGAAGGTGTTTACATGTACCTGTACATGTATGTATAGATGTATGTTTATATATAGTTCTGGATATCTTCTTGGATAGTTTGAGCAATCACGGGCAAATTAATTCTCATGTTTAATTTGTAATTATAGTTGATTTTCTGTCAAAAGCCAGAAGCAATTAGTTCAGCACTCGATGCTATCTTCAGTAATGGTTTTCCCATTTGGTTCCGAACATTAACCTCACCACCCATGCCTGCTGTTTGTCAATCACGCGCTGAGTGTTTGTCAGTGGCGGATATGAACGGCCCTGTTTGCGCAAACAACTTTAACAATTTTAACTCCGTTGTGCAAAGATTGATACGAGGGGACAAACTCAAACACTGCCGTCCTGTCATCCGGTGACCCCTTGTTCTCTCATGTGCGCAAGATCCGTCCTTGATTGAATAAATATGACAAAAACACCATCAGCCGCCTCTCGCTCCTTCTGTCACAAGGTATTTGTTCCCTTTGAGCGTGCAGGGCTTCATTCGTAATCGAATAATAATGAGACATAGCCGGAGTGAAGTGGATGCACTCCTGCCAATCAAAGAGCAGTTTCAAATGGCTGTTTTGTAAAAAAGTCACCTTTCCAGATGACTGAACACCAGTCACCACCAACACACACAGTAAATACAAAACTGCCTACTACCTCCCACTCATTCACTCACTGCATTGTGAGGAACCCTGTGTCGGTTTTCACTCATCTTAAGGTATTGCAATGACATTTAGGGCAGCAGCTCTCAAAACCAACAATATAATATGTGTTGCATGACTCTCTAATGAGCTTGACGACCAATTGTGTTACACAAACTGTACCAACACTCGCAGCTGCAAAGCAGCCCAAGCACTGCAACTACTTTACCTCCCAGCCTCCCTCACAATGCCTGAGATAACTCTGAAGGTTTATTCTTAGTCTCGCTAAAATAAACCCCCCATTCATACACAGCCAGCTTAAGTCGGCCCATCCACCTACTGTCCACAGCAAACAACCTTGTGGCACCTCGTCTTTCCCCTTTGCCATCAGATTTGACAAGCCTCTGGCAGCCTCCTTCCTTCCTTATGACATTCTGTCATATCTGACATTTACAAGCAGTCATGTATTTTTCACTATTAAAAAAAAAAAAAGCTAAAAAAAAAACCAAAAAAACAAATACACCACAGGAGGAAACTGACAAGGCTCAATGGATGGTGGTGGAGGTGCCGTGCGGAAGGTCCTGTATTTCAGTGTAACTGAAAAGCCAGAGTTGACGGTCAGCTCTGACAGGTAATTACAGGACGGAAGTAGGTGGTTGAGCTGGTGGTGCAGTTTGCAATTCTTGGGAATTAACACAGCACTATGCCACTTTTTATACTTTCAAATAGCAGCTCTGAAACCATTTGATAAGTCACCCGGGACCTCAACCCCTGCACCGTGCAAGTTTGGCGAGCAGGTAGAAACACGGTGGGAAGTGTTTAACTCACTGAGACTCAAACCGCCCAAAATCAGGCCCAGGAAGATCAAGAGTAATTGTTGTAATCATCGTTGCTCATTTGCTTAAAGTGACTACAGTTCCAGCTAAAATCACAGTGTCTCTTTAAATGGGTGCACTGGCACTCCTGTGTGAACTACATGAGCAGTGTCAGGAACAGCTGCATCTTTGGTGGGGAAAAATTAAACATACTGTCACCGGAACTGAACTATTTTCAGAGCTGTCTTCATTCATACGCACAACCTTTTGGTGCGATCTTTACATATTTACATACAGCTACGCGGTTACATTTGCTGCCACTTCTTCTTCTTCTTTTTCAACACAGCCAAAGAAAAAAAAGAGGCACAGGAAACGAGAAATAATAGGATAGAATAGAATGGGCACCTTGGTGATTCATTGGACAAATTCATTTCCACAGGGATACCATTATTATCCAAATAGCTATAAATATGTGCGTGTGAAATAGCAGTCTCAGCAGGAGGGAGGTCAATGAAACAATGAGAGAGCATCACAGGTGAGATCCTGAGGGAGGCCACTCTGGTCCTCGTCTGAGCCTGTCAACAATCTAATTTATACAAGTGGCACATCAGAGACTGAGAATGTATAAAGGGATACTAATCCTTTTTGTTGCTGTTGTTGTCTTGTCTCCTCGCATGCTGCCTGTCATCATACCAGGCATTAATCAAAGAGTGACAAAAATTATTTGCCTCTCTACGGCACGGCACAAAAAAAAAAAACTGGTGTGAAGGGAGGGGTAATGTTGCATGACATTCTCTTCATATCGCCGAGCTAGAGGTCACCTCCCGGCACAGAGAGAGGGAGAAAAACAACACTCTCCATCTCTCACCTGCTCGCCCACTGTGCGTGCATTCATCCATCCTCTCCGCCTCTCTCTGCTTCTGTCCTTTCATCTATCTGGCCTTGTGTGACACATACACAGAAACTGTGTACCTACCCACAACACACACTGCTACCTTAGCACAAATTGACAGACATGGCCAGTATGTTTACAATGACATAAACTAACCAACATCTCTTTCCGCTATTACTGTTACACACAAATAGACCTGCATATGAGCCATGTTTCCTCTCAGAATGCCTTGCCTGAGTTAAAATAACTCATTTGAAACCACTGAACAAATTGTTAGCAAATTAAATGATTGCATGTTTGATACCGATAAACACATTCATCAGAGAATCAATTACTGGATGTAAAATCAGATATGATTAGCAATTGTGTGTGTTTACTTGTATTTGTTAACTCTTGAGGACCATTTCTGGTATAAACACTAACCTTATCAGGACCAGTAGTCCTCATGGGGTTCAAAACCTGGTCCTGGTAAAGACCATTCTTAGAGCTAAGAATTCTGGTTTATAAGTTAGGGATGACACTTTAAGCACTCAGTCCAAGTGAATAGAAGTCAGTGCAGTGTCCTAAAAAGAATAGCCGTGCAAACCTACATCATGTGTGTGTGAGACTGTGAGGAACATTTTGCCCAGATGGAACAAATCATACGTCTCCACACGTCACGACTTGTGAATCATTTACACACTGTCAGCATCTCTGAATCACTGACACTGCACAGTGAAAAATAGTTATGGGATCTTCCATTTGTGTGAAAGGACTGACATCACTCCCGAAAATAATACAGTTGGCTGCTGTGACATCCTTGTAAGAAGATCAGTTTTCAGAGCCAAAGAGACAAAAAAAAATAAGGTTTAAATGTTCCCGTTGAAGATAGTTTAACAATGCATCCATTATCTACCACTTAAAGGCTTTCACATTTAGGCCACACATTCATCTTGTTTATTACTCTTGAACAGCGCTGACCTTTTGATCCCCAGAGCACAGCCTCTAACTGTGATTGAAATGCAGCCTATACCTGCAGAGCTTTACATTTTCCTGTACTGTATTGAGAGTCAACAAAGCAGAGGTGCAGAAAGGGAGTCAGGGACTTTGAGTGGCGGGAGGGCCTGACAGAGCAAGACAGATGACTGACAGGTCGTGAGCACACACTCTCAACAGGGGAAATGATTCAAGTCAAGTGCAGTGCTGGGAACTCCACCTCTGCCTAACGCCAAGCACTCAGTCCACTCAAAGTAAACACAGACAAACTATCTACCTCTCAATAATAAAAGGGGTAAGAGGGAAATTAACTGCGCCTCGGCAAGAGATGTCGATTAAGAATAAGAGAAATGCTGCACTAGATTTGCAAAGGAAAATCAGAGTTCAAAAAACAACAAAATCATTGACAAACAGATCATGGCTCCTGTGCAGAAAGTGTTTCAAATGCAGACAGACACACACTCTGAAACAAGCGGACGGCAGAAGGTCAAATACGTTCAGTGACAGTTGAGAAATGGTGTCCAGGTGCAGGCCAGATTCTTCTTTGGCAGGATGCAGCCTTAATTAGTTTTGTGTCAACCATCTATTTACCTTGAGCTAGATATGTCTGGCGACTGACTGGGCAACTCAACCTCTGTCCACGCAATTCCTCAAATGACTTTTGCCGCTTCCCCAACTGAATCTTGTTGCAATTTGTTTTGGATTTGATTTGATGCCAGGGCGTTTGTCTTGGTAACTATAGTGCAAGCAGGACGATAATTGGATCATTACCGGAGCCAGCATTACTAAAAATACAACTGAACCAAATGTAGGGACCACTAACAGCACAATAATACATGTTCCTGTAGGATTTTGTTTCACACTGACAGTTAGCTGTAATCTAAACCAGTTTTGTGGGTAAACCTAGCCCTCTATTTGAACTGAAAGCAGCAGGCCTGCTTATGTTCTGGCCATTATCCTGACTGATGAATATGTGCATACTGTAGCCAGAAGAGGGATCTCAGTTTCAGGAGACAATATACTAACAAGCATTTTTCACAGAGCATACATTAATTTGGAGAGTCAAATTAAGTGTGAATTCTCAGTATTTAGGAGCAGTGTTCTTTGCCAATTTCCATCTGTGTGGCTAAGGGGGCATTACATCCTCCAGCATAAACAAAATTAGCAGATGAAAGGTCACATTTCTCCCTGTAAGTAGCTTTCAGGATAGCATCCTACACTTAGCTATGCAGCTTCTAACGGGAGATTCTGGAGAAGCAATCCATTTTCAACTTCTCTGCCAGACAGAGCCCCTCAGCCTGTCCACACACCTTGCCATAGGCGGTCAATAATCTGCCCAATGAGGAAACATTACTGGCACATACTGGCATTTGGAGGAAGAGGCAGAAGTGGACAGGGTGAAGCTTGAAGAGAATGGGGGACTGAGTGATTCGCTTTACATACAGGCCACGAGATAAGCCTCTGGGTTTGCCCCCTTGGGAGATAAAGAACCCCACATTACAGTTATCATCCCAGACAGATTATAGACTCCACTCCCTCTGTAAGTACAGGATGACGCTGGATAGGTCTTCACTGCAACACTACCATTAGTGGTGCTCTGCCTGCACTGTTCTCTGCTGCAATCAATCCAGTTTACAGCCACTTCGAGTTATCACTTTTACTTGACTCTCTGGGCTTATACTGACCTCCAGTGTTCCTCCATTGCATGAGGAAACACGCTGATCTTGACCCACATGCAATCTGAACGTCGGCTCCTACAATCAGAAAGCTGCCACTGCAATGTGAGTGGCACCAGAACCTTCAATAGAGGTCTGATTATGCTAGTACTCATGCAACACACAAATGGAATAACCATAAGAAGCCAGCAGAATGGCCCAACTGTTGTTGCCTCTGTATTTATAAGGCATTTTTCTTTTGCCAGGGTCACTTCCATTACATGTGAAGTGAAGAGAAGTGAAACAGAAAATGTCAATTCACATTTCAGTGGTGTCATCAGTCGAGAAATGACTGTGCTGAAAGGCAGAGGTTTACAACTGTGAGGCTATGCGTAGCTTTAGTTAGCCCGAAATGGGACTATCACCTGGACACACTTGTGAATAACCCATTTCTGCTGTGAAATGACTGATGGGCTGGGATTAGATGGCCGAGCAGAGTGGAACAGAGTGGGAAGAAGTGGGGTTCGCCTATCTCTGGTTCTGCACCAGTAGTGCCTTGGTTCATCTCTAGAGCCCCCACCAACCCCAGAGGCCCTAGGGAGGACATTTAAGTGTGTCAAGGCTGTGTGTGGAAGAAGATGAGTTAGGGCCTCACATAAAATGCTTGGACTCCACCACTCTCTGTAGTTCTCTCTCTCTCCAGCCTTACTTTGCTTCCCCTGCTGTGCAAGCTCTCTACCTTTTCCTTTTTCTATTATTCTCAGCTCTTTACAACATTCGTTCCCATTTCCATCAGATGTCTCATCCATCTCTCCACCCTTTTTTGCAATATGAAAGCCATATACACAGCTGATGTGTGTTCCTGGCGAGGGCAATAAGTGTGATGGATGCCGCATCTGTCAGTCATCAGTGCCCTGACACAGATGTGTCACATGCAGGTGCCGAGATGTCTGAAGTTCACTCGCACTCTGCAAAGTTCCGAGTGCGGATATGTGCATCCGTGTGTGTTTATGTGTTTCAGTGTTCACGCACATGCCCAACAGGAGGTTGGCGTCTGTAGAGCGTTTCTTTTTCAATCATGAGAATGTTTTTGAAACGGTGAAATGGCCTGAGATAAAGCAATATATCACATTTTGGCTTCTGCTTGTAAATCTCCATTAACAACACAATACAACCACAGGGAACAATTCCGCAAAGCAGTCAAAGGTGCCCAAAGACCGAAAGAAAAAAAGAAAGAAAATGATACGAAACAAGCGAAGCCAAAATACTGCCCAATCCCATGGGTTGCTTCCTTTGTCAACCAGACGGAATAAACAAAAGCTGACAAGGAAACCCCTGTTGACATCCTGCTCGCTGTGAGTGCTCCCAGACAAGGAAAATTACATTTAAATATTTGAAAGCAAAACAACAATGAAAAGTACTTTTTTTTTTAAAAAACAATGAAACACAGGATGGAGCCACACAAGAGACCAGCTGAGCAAAGCCAGCTCTATAGATAAATGTTTAATGGCCCATGCAGTGCTCACAATAGGAGAGGAAAAAACAAGGCAAAGTCTAAAGTGATTCTGGCTCTGATTAGTTAGGTACCAATACCAAATTAATTCAAACGGATAAAACGACAGATTATTATTCTAGTAGAGCGCGCATCAACAACTCTAGAAAATCGTAATGTAAATTACATACATGTAAACAGAAGTCATGTTGCTTGTCTATAACTACTAACCACATTTCCTGAGGCTGAAATCAAACCAATACTACCATGCCTAATAATAGAAACAATATTTAATGCTTCATCCGTAAAAGATCAATAACGCTTATATCCAGGATTTAAATCCACATGAATACATATATTAGATACCCCAGGTAATGTGATTTGAATACTGAACAGATCAGTGTAATTTCTATCATGAGACAATATTAATTCATGTTTTAGCCAATGAGTGTTGTGACGGCCTCACTTTTAAAACAAACCGCAATCAGAGGCCACTTGAAAACTGAGGACAGAGGTGGAAAATATCAGCGAGCACGGAAACTGCCTTCACACAGCCGCAAACCCCATGAAAGTGATTTTTTTTTGCCTTTCGAAAATTCCTTCGGCTGAGCAGGAAAGGCAGAGGGGGCGGTTTTTCAAAGCATCAGTCATGCATAATATAAGCCACTTTCTTTATTAATGGCGAGCACTCACAGCGCAGACTCCAATCCTAGGCGCAAGGCCCCCTAGTTGCGTTGCTTTAATATCTTGTGGCTAAATAATTAACGCGCGCTTACATCATCGCACCCTCTAAAGAGCCGGCCCCCTTGTGTCTGCTGTCTACAAAGCGCCAGCATTGTCTACGCCATGATGCCCTCAAACTATGTGTCGGCTTTGTGCTATGTGCTTTGTCAGAAAAGGTGGGTGGGGGATGAGAGAACATCCCTGCAGCACACTGCCAAGTTTTGACTAATTTTCAGAAGGTTTACTCTCAACAAAAGGGAAATAGTTTGATGTTAAAACTAATTATGAATTGACTACATCCGCTGTTGTTGGTGAAGGCTGCAAGTTTGGGAGGAAGTGCAAGTGGTTTCGTAATATAATAAACGAGAATAAATACTAGTAATCAAGAGAGACTGCCACAGCTTTGACCACAGTTATCTCCTGTGCGATAAATGTGCGTGGCAACATCAAGTGCAGAAAACGAAGACTAATAGGTAACTTGCGAACAACAAAGGCTTAAATGCCAAATCCATCCATATGTGTTAGTTTGTGATAAAATGATTGGTGCATGGTTTCTTCTGATTTGCAGGGGCATTAATCAAACCCAAGGCAGAGAGAGATCCCCAGTGCGTTGGCCAGACGAGGCGCTATCTTTTTTCTTCTCTTTCTCACACGGCCCTTTGTTTTAATAGAAAAAACTACGGATGGCTGTGTCGGGTGGAATGCGTTCATCTGGTGTCTGCGGTTGTGTATGATGCTTTATTTTGTGCCGGTGCCCGAACACAAGAGCGGGGGAACAGGGCAAATCAATTTCACTGGCAGGGAGGGAAGATGTGCTGGCAGAGGCTGGCAGAGGTGGTCTGTCTGCTGATGTATGTCAAACTATTCTGAGCTTTATTTTATACCAACTGGGGTGTTTCACTCCTCCAGCTCACAGATAGATGGGGCGAAGAAAGTGAAACAAACAAATAAGACTGATATATATTTTTAGTTGTTGTCTCTTGGCAGTGGCGCTAAATCTTTTTAGAGTTACTTGATTAACTCTTGATGTATCTTCCTTTGCATCCATTCCTCCAACACCACTGTCTGTCGACATGATAACCGTATATTTCACTAACAAAAACAGGCTGCCATACTGCAGTAACCATATCCAAAAAAGTCATTTGGCAAGTCCACAGGGTCAACTTCAGTCCTTGGCCAAGAACTATGAGAGGGTTACAAATACTCATGCAGGAAAGACAACCACCAAGAGACACTCATGTTCCAGCCAACTCGTACTAGAGAGCATAAAGTTTGAGGTTACAGCTGAAGTGCGTTTCTGGTATCCGACATCGTGAATGTAGATTCGAACTGCTGCAGAGTGCTGCTTGAACACCCACTTCCCTGCATTACACTTCATAAAATGTCAAAAATGCACCAGCATGAAGCCAAGGACTGCGCTGGAGACCAAGATTTTATTGGGCAAAAAAAAAAGAAGAAAACCTGTTGAAGTAACCCCCGCAATGGTTGGCTCGGCGCTAAAAAATCTCTTAAGTAACTGAAGCTTGATGACACATTTGCTCCATTTTCAGTCTTGGCAGCTTTCTGGAGAAGTGGAGCCTGGCACACTTGGCTTATATATGTCCCCTTTTCACTGCCTTACAAATACTCAGGTGTAAAAAAAAAAAAACGGGGCTGTGGAGGATGTGGAGTGGGTGGGGGGTTGTGTGTGAAAATGTCAAACCAGCAGGCTTATCTTAACTGGCCAGAACACCTGACGCATCCTTTCAGTTTCTCATCACTATGCTTGTGTCCGTGCACGTGTTTGTGCACCCTGGACTCCGTGTGGAGGGAGAATCATGAATACTAATGGTGTTCTCTGAAAGAGAAGGGTTGTGACTTGACTCTCAAAGGAGAACCCTCAACACAACCTCCCCCTGTCGCCCAGAGATAAAGTGCTGATTATCAAACGGCGCAGCTTGTCATTAGCACAGTAAACAGTCATATAGGCCATTGGTGAAAGGGACTGATGGGACTTGAAATGCGAAGGCCACTCACACCCGGGGTGGTTTTTAAGTGAGCACAGTGCTCAAACATTGGGATATAGACTGCTGATGTACCTGGTTGTGCAGGACAGGGCAGATGTGTGGGCGGAGGCAGCAGCTGACCTCATCGGTATGCATGTGCAGTCGAGTCAGTGACCGACAACGTGCAGAGGACGACAAAAGACTCACTGTTGTCTCGGAGCAAGTGGATGTCGGGCGACGGAAATCGTGCCACAGCACAGAAACGTGATAGAGGATAAAAGTAGTATGGATTGAAGGTAAAGCAACTGAGGCTGGCCACCAATTTACAACTTAAAGAGCAAAGATAACAAGAAGAAAACAGAGCAGTTCAGGAACTGGCACTGGAATTCATCAGTCAGGTAATTATAGGCTCAATTTGTAAAAGGTAAAGAAATCCATGGCAGAGATAACAATGGGGAATCTAATTCATGGACAAGTGAATACAATATCTGTGCTGTTACTTCAAGGGCACTGTGTAGAGGGTTGCCATGATTACCAGAGCCCAGCAAAAGAGGAGGGGCCGCTGCATCCACCACAGTAACCCTGTAATTAACATCAACACACAGTACATACAAGTATAGATGGCTGATGGCTGCAGGTTATTGCAAGGCATAATTTTATGTGGACAAACACTTTTGTCATAATATTGAATGCTGTAATGATTCCCTTTTCACTCTTTGATGTTCATTTTGTTTGTGTCATTCATATTTTAAATGTGGTTAATGCAACAAAAATACACCCTGCTTTGCTTTAGAAAAGCAATATTATTGTCCCTTTTATGACACAGTCTTTTATCAAGCTTCGCCGGGAAGTGAAAATGGATGTGTTTTCCTTTGCACACTTGAAAAATGAAAGAAAACAAACAATTCTAGGATGCTCGAAAGCGACCCACGCATTCGCCGCACACAAAACACAAGTACAGATGACAGGAGGCCCAGGTGATGTGTGTGTTTTCATTTTGGTCTTGTCTGAAACTCAAAGCATTTGATGGCTTGAGGTGACCAAGAGCAACCTCCCATTTCCTGGCTCCGCCACAAATACAAATGTTCACAAACACAACAGATATCTGTCCTTGGTTTCTGTGGACACCAAATTTACCTGGACAAGGCAAAAGAATGAATCACACTGCTGATACTTAAAATTTAGCCTATCCCCACCGAGGGACACGTTTCAACCAGGGTTTACGTTAGCCGGTATATGCCTATGAGATATGTTAACAAGCGAACCTAACTTTTAAATAATTTCTTTAAAACAGATTTTTTTTATCTTGTCTTCTCGAGTGTTTCCCGAGAGTTTATCATTTATCATTTATAATCGAAGTTGTGCGTAAAGTAGTCTTAATTTAAAGGAGTCGGACTCGGCATGATGCATTTCTGGTTATTTCAGCAGGGTATTCATTGTTAATTTCTCATTTAGTTTTTAATAATTCGATTTTTGCCTGCTCAGTTTACACTTCGTGGAATGTTTGTTTTCCAGAATTCAATGAAAACTTGTTAAATTTTAGATTGTGTGTGGGTTGTTTTTTTCCCCTCTTCTATTCTATTTAAGAACACTGTTTGTCTGACATTAAATATGCATGGCCGGAATTTGAAATATGAACGGCCATATATACATGTGTGTGCATAAAGTTGGCCCTTTCCTGGACCTGCCTAAGCTTAGATATAATCTGTCCACTGCCAAGGACAAAGTGATCCACCCAGCAGTAAAATCTCTTGGCTGCTCTCCATCTAAAACATCAGAGACCGCCTGCGTCAAAATTAGCTTTTTAATCCCTTTAGCCCTATGCTGTTAGGTGTTCAGGTATGGATTACCTCGCATCTCAAACATTTCCTTCCTCTGTTTCCAAACCAAAGTCATTAAAATGTGTGTGTGTGTCTGTGCATACACGCACAGATGTGTTGACAGACCAGCAATCAATGAAGCCAGACTCACCACCACAACCAAACATGCCACTGGTGTGAAACAGTGACGATCACACACACACACACACACACAGAAAAAAAAGAACTGGCCAAAGCTCACTGGTTTTTATTTGTAATGATACAGGCTGTTCACACCTCAGTGCAATCTCTGTGTAATTGCGGCACTGGCACAATCACACACGCACTGTAAATATGTTATGAGAAACACAAGAGGTACTTTAAATGCGACACATCTGCGCAGCGCGCAGGTCAGACGCACAAGAAGAGACATACGAGTGTCATCACATGAGAGTGGAGACTTAAAATAATTTAACCATCACATTCCTCGACTGAAGTGAGACCTGGTGAGCATACACACAGTGTGTCATCACCAGTCGCACAGCGGAGTGAAATGCCACAGTTCAGGTGACACGATTCTACAATTAGTTGTAATTACAGTTATATGGGTGAGCAATTGATTAGACAGTAATGAAACGGAAGATAGAAACAATGGAGAGCTTTAACCAGTGGCAAAATAATTGGGGATGCCACTCAGTGCCTCAATATTGACAGTTTGCTGATCATTCGAAAGACATGGGTGATATAGTTCATTCGAGATGGTTTCTCTTACTGGCTCTCAAGTCCACTTCAATCATCACATGGAGCATACATGCTCTGCGTGAAAGCAAAAGAGATTCTCAATTAAGCCCCATATGGAATACAGACACCTCTCATCAAAGCCTTCATGCTGCGCCGCCATGAGTCTATGCATACAGTAGGTGTGTGCCAGCAAAGGAGTGCAGCAGTGGGTCATCTATACAGAAGGAGCGCCATATTGACAGTGTGGGACAAGAACTGTAGATAACACTGAGCCCTGAATCCCGTAGACCAGATATGCTGGAAACCAACTGCCTTCTTTCGTTAAAGAGAGTGAGATTTGTTCGGTGTATTGGTGGCCTGCAGACGAACAGCTTAAAGGCTCTCGGAGCTGGAGGTCTGTAGTGGCAAGCGCGCTAATACAGTGTCGCAGCAATGATACATAGATGAGAAACTGCTGACCGAAAAGGCTCAGAAGCAAGTGGGCCCTTATCACTGAGTGGTGTATTAATGCCGGTAATAAGCTGTGCTACTCAGTTGACAGTTCATGGAGAGCTGGCATTTTAGACAAGGACTTGATATGCCAGGCTACAATGGAAGTTTTTATAATGGTGATTGAAACGGACTCAACATCCGAATATGAGTGTGTGTTGCCTTGTAAAAACAATCCGAATGACAAACTGCAGTGTTTGTCTTGTAGGCGTACATTAGTAACTGCTGCAGCATACTGCCAGGAACAAAAAGAACTGTGAATACAACCAACCACCGACCTATAATAGTTTTTGCTTTGGCTTTTTCATTAACTTCTTTTTCAACACCAGAGCATCAAAAAATAGTGTTTGGTGTGGGGCAACATAACATCCTTGCCTGAGCCTCAGCTCTAAGTTTGCTCAGGATGTAGCCTTTTCCTTTTCACGAGACAGACAGACTGTTTCTCTCGCAGGCCAATATCTTCTGGCAGCCCCAAATCCACCGAGAGAGCCAGTGAACAGTTTTATGTTAATTATATCAATTTGAAAACCTTAGCAGCTCGAGATGTGAGGGGTGCAATCCAATTATCAAAGCTGGATGGAAGAAAAGCAGGAAAATAAGAAAGAAGAAGAGGATACGAGTCTGAGGTGCCATTTTAGAGAGGAAACACTGCACTGTGTGCTGCTCCTCAGCGTTTCTCTCGGATGAACAGGCTTGAGTTTACTTTTGAATGACAAAACGAAAATGTGTGCATTAGGGTGGAACACTGTCATCTTCACAAAAACGATTCTTGTTCAGTTAGTAAACAGAGATGGGAATGGTGATTGCTCTGTCAACACTGGCCAAGCACTGAGACTAAGGCCTTTCATATGTAGTACGACAACACCGATGAAATGCTGATTTGTCTCAAATGAAGGTCTGTGAAGAAGAAAAAAAAAAATCTAAGACTTAAAAGCACAATTCCTTCTCATCAGAGTTTGGCATTGGTGTGTGTAATACATCAGCAACAGCAGCAGCATAGATATATCAAATTAACATGACAACACTAGACTTTCAGTTGCATTTACACCCAAAGAGAAAGACTTAATTATAGGGAAAATATATGGAAAGATATAAGCATTATTTATCTATCATATACAGGGGGGCATCATTGAAGATAATTTCTTTTTAAATGTTGGATTATTTTATTAATAAAGAACATGATGAAAACAATATATATTGTAATAATGTCAATGTCAAGACAAGGCATTTCTGCACATCTCCTTTATGGCGAAGGTTAGCCCTCATTGATGTGTTCAGTCACACTTTGACTGTGAGAACCTGTGCGCATGTAGCTGTGTGATGGGAGGAGAATACGGATAACCATAAATCCAATGCAGTACTGAGCACCGGGGGAAGCGGCTGTGTGTTGATAATGTCCATAGAGGCTCACTGCAGCCAATCGACCACAGTGGGCTATGAGAGGCTCCTCTGCTCATCTGACACTTGATTGATTGATACAGATTACATGTATACTGAGAGGTGAGAGGACAGATGGGCGGAAGGTGGGGAGAGAAATGCGCGGACAAACAGAAGGATAAATAGCAAGAGCATGAACAGTTGAGGGATCGATACATGCCATTACCATCTAAGTAGCACACTAATGTATGTATGGTGTGTTTGAAGGGGCAAGGTAAATAAATTGAGAGAAAAAGGGGGAAAAAAATAAATTCCAGTGGAAACAGCTCGGGGTGGGGGACATCAAAGGAATCATCAGTGTGAAACTCTGCCGCGTCCCTGACAGCTTAGGGTAAGAACAGAGCAGCAACTAATGCACCACGCAGCACGGAGACACATACTGTAGAAAGTAGGACAGAAACAGGAGTGTTCCAGCAATTACCAATGATGTTTTCTTGAGTATATGATACACAGTATGTGAGTTTCAGCATCTCAGCGACCAAGTCAAGACCGTTGTTTTGTCGTGGCTGCCATCCACGCATCAACAATTATGTCATAAATGGTGTTTACATTAATTTAAATTGGCTACCGTTCAATGCATCTGTAGACCCAAGATGGCTGCTGAGCTTGAAAGGGAATCATCAGAACCCAGCTGGCTGGCAACGTACTGCGTAAAGCCCAGAAGGGAACAGCTTCTGGAAACATCACCTGCCATTTCAGGTTCATGAATCAAGACACTGGCCTACTGGGAGCTGTGGAAGTGTGATTGGTGGCCAGGGCCCCGGCTCCTCGCCGTCTTTCCAGAGATCAGAGGGATCAATAGACGGATGAACCATCACCTGGGCTCATGTACTTAAGGTGGAGCTCATTGCCACCATAAATCAACCCCTAGAAGACAACTAAACACCACTGACCCTTCAGGTGTATGTCATTCCTCTAAGTCATTCTCACACGTCCTTTGATATCTCACTCATGAAAATCACAGATAATAATAGATAATAAAAATAACCAGCAGATCAGAACCAGAAATTACTAAAAATAAAAGCGGATGAGATCTTACCATGGCCCCCACGTGTAAGAAAGGGCATCCGGTTGATGGCAATGGGCACAGTACCATGCTTGTTATGGAAGTGGTGGACATGGTGGGTGGTACTGAGAGAAGAGGAAACGCGGGCGGCTACGGCTGGGCAAGGGAACACCAGCAGTGCCAGAGAGAGCACCAGCCTGAACAGGAACGCTGGACTGGCCCAAACCACAGGTGAAGCTGCAGCTGGCCTGGGCACAAGTAACACCCCTCTGTCCACCTCCACTTCCACCTCCTGCTCCATGGGGGCAGGGCCTGAAAGAAACATGAGGCCCCTCCCCCTCATGCGACACAAACAGGAAGTGAACATCTCAAATGCATCCAGGGCCCATGATCCCCTGCTTTTCAGCCCGGAGACGAAGAAAAAAAAAAACAGCCGAAAAAGAAAAAAAAAATCCTTTATTGAAAATCCCCAAAAATTGTCGAAGGATAAAAATTTGACGAACAAAAAACAAAAAACAAAACAAAAATACTTCCTAAAAAGAAAGACCCCAAAAATCCTCCAACAGTCTAGTGTTGATATCCAAAAGCTTCTGACTGGATCCTTGAGAACCTTGTGTAAAAAAAATCTTAACCTCTTCTGTTTGACGTTGCGACTTTCTGACAAGTAAGTAGGCTAATCACAGTTTTGCGACACTGAATTTGCAAACACAAGACTCCATCTTAGCTCTTTGAAAAATATATTGTGTACAGCACTCTGAGTTGACCGTTTTGTTTTCTTCGCCTGGGGAGGATCTTCAGAGGGTTTCTCCACCCTTAATCCAAGTCTCCATTGTGAAGAAAAAGACTCCCACTATCCCTTTCGGAGCTTTCTGGAGACAACTTACATAAGCAGTAGCATGGATAAATTCATACGCGTAAAACCAGAGTGCAAAAGGGAGAGGCAGAAAGAGGAGCAGAGGCAAGGGTGCTGTGATGAAAGAGCAGCCAAATCCTGTTCGGGGGCTCCGAATACTTAAAGAAGCTGCAATCCGGAGAATGGAAAAGAAGGGACGAATAAAGGACTGAGAAGGACTATGAAGAAAAAAGACGATGTGAAGGAGGACAAAACAGTCAGCTATTTCCAAATGTGACGTTGCTGATTTCCCTCTCTTGTTTCCTGATCAATATGGGTCTTGGAACGCAGAGCAGCACCGAAAAGTCACCTTAACAAGATTAAACCACAGCCTAAGCTCTGAAAGCTCTGAGTTGTTGCTTGTCCAGTTCAGCACAACAGTCCTTAAATCCTTAGACCTGTAATCAAGCTCCGACCTATTTATGATTGCTCTTCACTGTTAAAGGAAACGATTCCCATTTTCTCTGCCCCTTCTAACACTGCTTTCCAGGGTGGGAGGCAGACGAGAAGCAGCCGCCGGTCGTCTTGGTGGAGCTCCGGCACAGGGTGCTGCCGCTGGCTCGCTGAGAGGGAGTCTGATGATGGTGCTGCCGCTACTGCCGCTGCTGGCTCTGCTGTGAAATTCATGCTAATTGAATCAGAAGCTGCAGCAGCGAGTGCATCCTTCCTGCCCGCACAGCGCTCCCCTCTTCTTTTCCTTTCCGATCAAGTCAGCCATCCAGCCCCCTCCTCTAAAACTGAACACGTATATAGCTGCGGGCTGGGCAGGGCACACAAAAACAAGAGTCAGGTGGAGAAACAGAGCCAGAAAAGAAGAGGTAGGTGCACTCAGATCCTTTGAATGCACAGACGGTGACTGATACACTGGGCAAAGCGGAGGCAGGGAGAGAGAGCGAGAGAGAGAAAGAGAGAGAGAGAGAGAGAGAAGGAGGGAGGGGAGTGTGAGATTTGAAGGAGAGCACGCACACAGAAATGATAGGAGGCACAAACGCATGTCGGAGTTTAATGTTTACATGTGCGCATGCACGTGTGTGTGGGTGGTTGGGTCAAATAACGATATTGGAATTGGAATTTTATCTAAACTGATCTAATGAAGGAGCGGTCGGGAAATATTCCTACAAAAGTAACAGCAGACAGAGATATTTTTTCTCTAAACCACATGCTTTTTCTGAATTAAATTTAAGTGGGTCAGACAATGGGAAGAAAGAACGGTAGGAGGAGACAACGTGGAAATAATGACGATTAGATGATTGGGGAAAACAAGGGGTCTGCAGGAGGGAAGGGAAGTGGGGAGCGAGAGGGCAATAGAGATGGATAGGGAGAAAGCTAGAGAGAGAGAGAGAGGGTGAAATGGGGGGGGGGGGGGGGGGGGGATTGTGTGTCAGATAAATCATGGCAGATAGAGATCTCAGCTGGGACAGGAGCTCAGTGCTGGAGACAAGAAGCAAGAAAATTGGCCAAAACAGGAAAAGCCAGTGTAGGTCTTCTGCACTGATGAAAAGAAAAGAGTCTGGACTATTACTCATTTACTCACTCATACACACACACACACTCAAACAGATGATTCAGGGGCAACAAGAAATGCCCGCGATGCATAGCCTCCGTCAGGCTGAAGGAGATATGACACCCAGTGTGACATGGAAAGTGTGTGTGTCCCCCAAAAAATAGTAAAATGATTTGTCCCAATAAACACAAACACACAGCTCTGACTGGAGTGGCAGCAAAAAAAAAAAATAACCTGTCCATCTGCCTGTCCGCCCATCAGTCTATCCACCTGTCCATCTCCTACACATGATCATGGTGTGTGACTGTATTTGTGTTGATCACTGCTCGCTGCCTCATGCAAAATCAAAGATCTTCAATTTTAATGCAATCCCACAGCAGATGGAGCTAAGTTCCCTCAGCGGCACAACATAATACACTTACTGTCATCCTTTAGTACCATTTTTTTTTGCAAGTGTGACAGTTGTGCTACATCATCTGTTTAGTATTTTGCTACAGGTGTTACTACCTCATCATTTTTGAACATATTGTTCTAGGTCATATATCATCTGCTTTATGGACATATGTTTTAATAGGATGATGACAATGACTTTTTGGAAGTTGGGTCATTGATTAACCCTCTTTATGACCATCATAATAATCAGACCGCCTGGATTTATTTTGATTTTATCGCTGTAGTATTGTCAAAAAACTGCCTCTTTTTCCAAGATAACTTTCAGTTTCAATATCTGGCAGTTAATCAACCGTTGAAGCCGTCACAAACATTGGTGAATCTTGACTGTGATTGGACGGTCATTATAGTAAATAATAGTTTGAATTTTCTCAAACGGTCTAGGATTCGGCGACGACAGGAAGGTCACAGAAGGGTTACAGTAATTTAAAGTGGGTAAGAATATATGTGACAATTATCATTGTCTTTCCATGTATTTTATTTACTCTTATATTTGAATATTTCAACAACATGTGTCAAAGCTGATGCTCTGGAGACTTTTCTATGCAAACTGTAATCTTTATTTACACAGAAATGTTTTCCAGGGTTCGTGAAGGTTAAGATTTCTCTTTCTGGCTCCTCAACAATGGTTTCTATGGGCGAGTATTTTACAGTAGGAAGGATGTTATGGCGTCTCACTCTACCTGCAGAGAAAATTTAACCTGTGACCATGTATCTACAGACACCTTTATCATATTAAATATGTATGTGAGACATTTATAAGAATACATTTCAGTCTGTTGCTATTTTTTTTTTTTTTTTGTTAAAAGGCAACAGCCATTTTCCCGGTTGTGTATCATACTGTTGTGCACCATACTGAGTAATAATTTGATTGATGTAAAAAAAAAAAAAAAGAGGAGTGACGCCATTGCAATACAGGGACAGTTTCTGAGTTATACATTCAATTTTGTGTGCTTTTAATATTCATTTCAGATCCTGTTTGTTCGGCTAATGGTCATAACAAGATTGAATAAAAGCCCCCACAGCTTTTCATCCTGTTTTTGAAACTTGATATAAGATGAAAGGTTTGGAAATGAGGTCACTGGTTCTTATTGCGGCCATGGGCTCTGAATAGATTATCCTGATCCATTACATGGGTATTTTGTTTTACCAAACCCATGTATCTCGGCAAAGCACTGATGATAGCAGAGCAGCATGAGCATTTCAACAATACGTGTACAAAGTACTGCTGGCTTGACTGATTTATTTCATTGAGTGAAATTACACTAAAAAAATACTGCAAATTAGCAAAATAAAGGGTTACAAGGAAAAAAAAAATCACAAAATAAACATATTAGCGTACGCGTGAAACAAATCTGTTTTAAAGCCAATTATTAAATGTGTTCCCAAATATTTATAATCAGAAAACGACCTCTAAAAACTGAAAACAAAATAACGCATACATCACTGACACCACAGCGGTGTCCCTCTGAGGACAGAGTGTGGACTGGGAACTCATTATGACAAAACACACAAAGGACCGTCAACACCTGCTGCTCCACTCCACTCCCTCCAGCACAGGAAAACAGGGAAAAACAAGAGCACACAAACACAATCACTCCACACATACATACTAATTGAACAACACATCCACGTACACACACAGTCTTCTGATTGCTGTGTGATGCAAAACCCAGGTCCCTGAGATCAAAATTCTTGGTGCTGAATATCCCATCCTCACACTGTGAGGCTGCAAACCCCAAGCTGAGGTCATAGATGGAGGAAGTGTGATTATTTCACTGACATAAGTAGCATCAAAGCCTCCTGTCTATAGTCTAATCCTGTGGAAACCTCCATGCCACTATACACCTAATTAATTGGACGTAAAACGCCACTTAATGTCAAGAAACCGACATGACAGAAATACATTTCAGAACATTTTTCCTTTTCATGGAACCACATTACAGAGCCAGTGTGGGTCTATTTACAATGTTAATGATGTATTTCAATGGTATAAGCAGGCGTACACATGGATTTTTCCGCCAGGCGAGGTCGGGAAAGTAGGACAAACAGAATCTCTTCGCTCGCGCAGCAGGGGGAGGCGAAACACAAAAAGCAAGTCATCAATTTTTAACTCTTGTCTCCCGTTTGTGCTATTCACTAGCTTTCTACCACACTGAGTCCCTAACCGCTTATGCAAGTGCTCTGTTGGGAAACTTCCAGACTCCAGACAGAGCCTGATGTTGGCTACTTATATAGGACACTGAAATCTGGTTTGGCTTTGGCACTGCCAATTGCACCAGATTCGCAATAAAAAAAATGACTTCCAACCTTATTGTGCAACTATAAATATGCCCGAGCGGATTCTGAAAACACTTGCAGTGAATCCTGAATGTTATCACCATTGATAGCACTTTCTTCTACCTGGATTTACCTTTCTTCAGGTAGCTGGAATAGACAAGATAAAAACTGTAGTAAATGTGGCAACTCTACCCAGCAAATGAAAAGGAGCCCCTTTGTCAGAGGAGGAAAACAACATGGGGGGGTAGCAGTTGAGCCCAGTTCTATAACAGGAGGGGATTTGTGATTGACTTCTAAAACATCCTGTATTATCAAGTAATTTAAAGTACCAATGTTTAAGTTTAGGAAATGATTGTGGGTATGGTGACAGTTGAAGGAGAAGGCAACTCCAAAAAAAGACATCTTTTCAGAGGGTCATGCAAGAGGTTGGTTCATTAGAAATGACTAAAAGTGATAATTTCAAGCATTTAAGACATCAAATAGTCGTTTGCTTGACAGCCGAACGCCTCACGTTTGACTCAATGTAATGTTACATCATCTTAAGGGAATGCAACACACTTAGTACACGGTGTGCTGTGCAGGGCAGGGGGGAAGTACTAACAACACACTGCAGTAGCTTGTGATTCATGCTATTTATTTAGTTATTTCAATATGCTGAGAGGCTTAGCAATTAAAATATATTGCTTTTCCACTGACCCAGCACAAGTTGTTCTGCTGGCAATCAGATGCATATATTTACCCACAGATGCTTTCAAAGTAAGCCACATAAAAGCCCCACAATGGTAAATGGAAGCTGAATATTAAGCCATCTATGAAATACAGGGGGTATTTGAGTAATTGTAGCATTGTGGTCACGGCATCTGTGAAAAGTATTGTCATATATTTAAATGAATGAAAGTATTGTTATGGCGTTTGGTAACAGGAACTTACAGTATGTGGATAATGAAAATGGTTTAACGCATTGGCTTAGGTACCACTAAAACTGGGGAAGGAAAGAAGAAGAAGGGAACAAGAGCAGATCAGGATGACACACATGGAAGGGAAAAGAAAAAAAAACAGGGATGGTATGTTGGGTAATTAGATGGAGAGATATGTGTGAGGTGTGGGCACAAAAAAGACGCGGTCAGGAAGAGATGAGGGAGATAACTAGCTAAGGGGGTGTCTCTGGTTTCGCTTGGATGGAGGGGCAGGTTGCACACATCTTAATCATGTAAAATGATATATCTTCAAGGGGAGGGAGGGCGAGAGAGGGGAGGAAATAAATATATAAATCACTTACCACCTCTACCCCGTCTTCCTTCCCCATCACCATAAAAGCCATTTTCCCTGAGATTCCATTAACGATCACAGTCTGAATGACACTGTCTGCCAATCTTATGTTAGCACCCACTGTCCTATTTCACAGGGTGTTTGGTAATTATACAGATCTGATGTCTATCAGTGAGGTTGAGATGTTGAATATTTAAACAGCACAGGTACGACTGAGCCCTCGGGGGTGGGGGGTGGAGATGCTGTAACAGTGTCTCATCCCTGTCTCAGCAGCTGAATCAGCTCCTTTAATTTTACCCAGAGTCAAATTTATTGACTCTCTTGACAACACTGGAGCAAATGAGGCTTTTGTTGACCCCCGGGGTAAAGCCTTGGCTCAAACGTAAACAAGCACCTTGGTGTTTCTGTGAATTTTTTTTTTTTTTTCAGTAATCTTTGCAGATCCTGAAGTGGTAATTGTGTGTAATCTCTCAGTAATCCATTGTTGTTCTTCAAACACTATTTAAATGTTGAACATTAGAAGCTCCAACAGGTTATTAACCAGTTATATCTATTTGTGTACACTTATTGTGCGTTCCATTGATTGTGCAACTAGAAAAAAAGAACATGTTTGACTTTAATATTTATATAATAATTTCAGCAGCAGTTTTTAAAATATATTAAGTTTCTTACTTCAGATGCAGCCTAGACACAACAACTCCTGTGACAGATGTCAGTCTTATGTAATACTGCTGGTTCAGTATCAATATAATTATCGACAGATCTTCTCGCATCTACGCATTACTTGCTCGCAACAAGCTGGAACTAACTTTTGCTTAATAGCGTTTAAAGTTCATCATGTTAATATGTGCTGACAAATCCTCGATCCTTGGGTAAAAAAGTTAAATAAAAACAATAAAAGTTAATAATTCCAGTGCGTTACTGATTGGTGCCACAATTTGCAAACACATTTACCAGTGACACCTTAAAGTTTGATAGAGTTTTTCCATCGAAAGACAAATCACACTCACTTTTTTCTGCCTCAGTGCAGCAGAAATGTAAAATAGGAGTGCTGCTGCTTGAAAGCTTCCCCCATCTCTTTCTCACCTCCACTTCTCTCCCATCCATTGCTTTCTTCCTGCCCCTCCAGCCATCCATCCATCGCTGCAGCCTCACTCTCTGTGGAGCATCAGCCGTCACTGTCTGTCCCTCCAGCTGTGGACCCAGCTGTTTGGGCCAGATGGGCTCATCTCCACCTCATACTTCCTCATCCATGATATCTATGAGGCAGCCTAACCTGAGGTTGGGGACTATTGCCTTCTGAGAATGTTACTCTTACTGAGCGAAAACAATATGGTAAAGACATGTTCCTGACACAAAATGAGGTGTCAGAGCAAATAAGGCTACATCTATATCCAGACATGCACTTCAGCTCCATATCAGCACTCCTATGAACACACATGACCAGTCACAACTGGATGTGTGCTGGGGTAAACAGAAAGCAGATGAGGTGGAAAGAAAGGACAAGGATTTCTGCGGAGAGATTGACAATATCGAGAAATTTAAACTGAAAATAAGTGTTAAGAGGGCTTTTTGTTCACAGCTGATAATCGGATTATGGATAATAAGAACCAGTCAGGAAGTGATTGCAGGTCACCTTGCCATCATTGTCAAAAGTGTCAGCAGCATTTTTAAATTTCTCCACTAAAATATGGATTGTGTGGATGGCCATCACATCAGGAGATCAATTTGCGAGTCTTACGCTGTGACTCCACACCGCTGTGGCTAATAGCTACTGTGATCATCGCATAGGATCAAAACGCAACAGCTTCAGGTGATTTACAGATTTACAAAGAACTGAAACCGATTCATTCTACGTGCCATTGTGAAGGTAATAATCAGGGTACAAGCTCAAAGGTTGATGGGGAGGGAGAGCGGCTGCTAAAGCTATTCCAGAATAATACTGCTCAGAGTAATCTCCTGCACACAGGGAGAATTTTTGACAAGGATTTAGGGATTTTAAATACAATTTTATACGCAAAGAAAGCCCAACCGTAATGCTGCAGAGAGCACGGTGCAAGAAAGGAAGTTAGGAAAAGAGAGGGAGAAGAGGGGCGCGTGCATGACAAAGGGAACGAAAGAGTCATCATCTTTCTGTGGCACCAGATTGCAGAGCTCTAGGGCATGAGACGCCCCGGTGTTTAAAACGCCTGCTGAATCACATCTAATTTATCCAAAGCCTATCTGAAGAGAAACGGCAGTTAATGTGAGTGCCTGGGTGTGTGTGTGTGTGTGTGTGTGTGGAAAGGGTGGAAAGAAAGAAGGGAGATCATCAGAAAGACAGAGAGTGCGCTGTACAACAGCTTATTTAAGACGTAAGCCGCTTTTGATGCTCTGTTGGTGTCCATGTTCGATAAATGAAAGAGCCTATTGATTGAACCTCCAGATAGGGACAGCCGAGGCCTTGCTGCTATCGCCAAGATTAACACGCTACAACAATAAGAAATCTGCAGGGAACTGATTGGGCTGAGAATTCTCTTGGCTTATCCCGCACATAAGATGATACGTGGCTCGAGCTGCGATTTCATCCGTGGCTGATACAGAGTCCTACGCTGTTTGCAGGAGAGCCGTTGATACGAATAAACAGTCCAGCACAATGTTTTCGCTAAATAATTGCCGGAGCAGTTCTACAAGATGGACTTATAAATCAGAACAAGCCAGCTTCCGCCTGTGGATCGAAGCGCTGCCATGTTCTAATTTATAAGTCCATCTCAGGTCTACTTCGACCATATCTTCAGGCCTACTTCTGTCAGAAAAATACAGGGAGTGACAGTCTAACGTCCCAGGACCTATTCTTATTGCTGGTAACAAAGATCTGTACTGCACTGGGGGAAGAGACGTTTAATTATGAGGCTCTCTTTGACTGGAACAATCTACAAAATGATCTAAAACTGAAGGCCTGATGTCATAAATCAGGTTGTTCAACTACAGGAATGTCTCAGAGACATTAAATCCTGGATAAGGTCATTATAATCGGCCCTAAACACCTTAGAGAAAAACATTCTGACGACATCAGCATTCTCCATCAGCTTCCAGTTCCACTGTGAGGAACCTTGGGGGTTATTTTTGACCAGGACATGTCCTTTGATTCACACATTAAACCAATTCCCAAAATTTATTCTACCTGAGGAACATTATGAAAATTAGAAACATTCTGTCCTTAAAGGACACTGAAAGACAAGTTCATGATTTTATTACATCTAGATTAGATTATCAGGATTTTCTAACAAGTCTGTTAAGAAAATCCTGCAGCACGAGGTCTGACAGGAACTAGAAAGAAAGACCATATCACTCCACTCCACTTACAGTTTAGTTTAAATCCTCCTCCTCATGTACACAGCACTTAATGGTCAGGCCCCTTCATACCTGAAATAACTACTTTTACCTTATCATCCCAACAGATCACCGTGGTCCCAAAATGCAGGCTTACTTGTGGTTCCCAGTGTCTGTAAGACCAGAATGGGAGGCAGAGCCTTCAGTTACCAGGCTCCTCTCAAGTGGAACCAGCTCCCAATGAGGCTTAAAAACTTCCTTTTTGATAAAGCTTATAGTTAGAGCTGGCTCAGGGAAACCTGAACCATCTCTTAGTTATGTTGTTATAGACCTAGACTGCTGGGGGAATTCCTGTGGTGCACTCACACCACAGGATATGAATATGACTTAAGTACATGTCATTAACCTTGTTTTTCTCTCCCCAGTTTGTGTATTTCCTTCCTGTCCTCTCTCTCTCTCTCATCCTCATCTTGCAGGCTGCAGGATCCAGATCCAGTTTCGAGGCTATCATTTTAATTATTATTATTATCATGAGGATAAAGTGGTAGACAATGGAATGTATGTATTCTGTATGCTGCATCTATAACGAATCACAAAGAGATAATATGTCTACAAGGAATAACTGTATTGAATGTCTAGATCTGCTGTTCTTTGTGTTTTACTAATTGGCTAAACAGGCTGGATTACAAGCTCGACATAAAACCTGTAGCTAAAACCCTATAAGCTCTGAGCAACAAAGATAGGAAACAATCAAACATTTCCCGGAAGAAACAATTAAGCAATGCCGAGACAATAGCGCTGTTCTAATTAGGAATGATATGAATCTAATATCCTAATAAGTCTTAACTGTAATCAGCGATGCTGCTTTTCAGCACACTTGTTTGTGAATGCACTCTTGTTGTAATATTAGAGCATAGCAGTAAACATTTTCTAGCTGAATTTGAATTTCTGGGCCCCAAGTAACAGAGAGACTTAATTGTTGGACTAAAATATTTAAATACAACACACAGGGAGTTTCCTCCACTCTTTGCAGGTGAAAAATCGGTAAATAAGCAAAGGTATCGGTAAATAAGCAAAGAAGAAGTGAATTAAGTTTTTTGCCGACAGAGCTTCTTAGCACTGAGTGTCCTTCCACAAGGATGTCCCAATCTCGAATATCTCTTAATATTTATACCTGTCATTTAAATACCCCCCCCCCCCCCCCCCCCCAACACCAGCTCCGCGCTTAGAGTTGTGTTTATTTCATATTTCAGGCTCTGGTCTTTATCATCCGCTCCCCCCTCCTGGGAGGCAGTTTGGTCATAATCCCACTTTCTGATGTCTGCTGCTTCTTGTTTCATCTCTTATCTCAGGGAGAAACCCTTGAAATGAACTCTTTCCACTGATTTCCCCTCACCAGAAAAAAATAAACATTTCCTCCCAGTTCTCTGTATACAGTTTCACTTATCACTAGAAAAGTACACTTTTTCAAAAAACAGACGCAAAAAATATGTCCTTTTAGGGTACGTTTTAGATTAATATTTGTGTGTGTGTGTGTGTGTGTGTGTGTGTGTGTGTCTAAGTGCAGCGCCTTTGCTGCAGTTTAGCTGACTGGAATCAGGATTTTAGAGTTAATGGACAGGGTGACTGCTGCCTCCTCAGTGTGTCAGCCTTCATTACACGCTTTGCACACAGATGCCACTGCCGCCGCTGTCTGTAAAAGGGCAACGCGGTGGCTGAATACACTTAAGGAAAGCAAAATACATATGGAAACTATTCCGCCTGTGCATCGACCTTTCACAGAATTGTGTAAAGTCTGATACAGTTGTTGTGCGGTTTTAATCTTAATGAGCACAAACCTTAATTCAACAAAAATGCTTCGTATTTTTTCTGACCTTTCCATCCTGGTCACAGATATTGCCCATATATGTTGGGTAATGTTGTTTACTGCTCACTGTTCACATTTCTTTGTAGGGATTTTTATATCAAAGCTGAAAAGTAATCTGTGGTGCCCAGCATGTTTTTTTGATGCTATTTTACAGAAAAAGACCTTGAGTTCAACCGACAAAGACCGACTCCTACAAAGGCACGTCTCTGCACTTTCAACTGTCCCCCCACAGGGTTTTTTTTACACCTATCATTATAGGTCAGGTGCTGGGGGGGGGAAAGAAGGGAACAAAATCATCACTTACTGTATAGATCTACAGTGTATACTCTATAGAAAAACTCTCTGCAGTTAACAAATCAATCCTTACAGCACACGTTTTCTCCAATAAAGCCAATAAGATGTAAACAAGTGGGCTGCTCCAGGTGTCATTGCAATGCAACTGTGAATTGCTTTTACCAAACATGGACTTGAGAGCTCTGATCTTTAAAACATTAGATTGATTTTGCATTTTGCAATACATTTGCTGCATGACAGCATGATGAAAAATAAGCGCATAGCACAGACAATATATACAACATTGATGCAGTCTTACAGTTTCCTCGTCAAAGGCAATCCGAAAGTAACAATATAGTGGACATCCACCAGGGGTTAAATCAGGTGGTTACAAAAAGAAGTCAGTTTGAACTGAAGTCTATAGGAAAATAATCATATTTCTCACTTGATTTATAAAGTCAGTTAGAATTTCCATTATATATATTCAGGTCTTTATCCTACACAAGGTTTGCGATGGGGTGCTGTGCCAATCTCACCTGATATAGGGCAATAGGCGGGATACACCCAGGACAGGTACCTTTACAGGTACAATATACCTAATGCCCAAATCTGCATGTTTTTGGACTGTGGGAGGAAACAGGAGAACCCGGAGAAAGCCCAACACACACACAGGGAGAACATGCAAACTCCAAGCAGAAAGGCCCTCGTTTCGACCAGGTTGTAAACTCGGGTCTTCTTGCTGCAAAGTCAAGCGTGTGCTAACCACTACTGTGTGGCCCTATATTCAGGTCTTCTTCAATAAAACACAATGTCAGTTTTGTGAATTGTGATCCATTTCAGATAAAAAGATGATAAACTATGGCACATATGAGTGGACACCAGTGTGGGTTGACAGCAGGTATCATCCAGTAGACGCCTGGTTGCAGGTAAAGCCTCTGAACTTCCAGTTGCATTTACCTCGCCTGCCAAATCACGATTCGAGAGGCTTTGACGTCTTGACTTGTTGCTACTCAGAGCACGGTGAATGAAAGATAAAATTGTGAAACAAAGAAGACATCAGGGAACGTCCTTGACTTTTTGACAGCTCAATAAACAACATTAGCCACAAGTGCGCGCCTCCTATTGAGTGGCTATATGAGGGCTCATTAGGGACGAGGCCGATGGAGACGTCAACTTCTAGAGCTTATCTGGTGACTTGACGCAGCACAAGGTTGAAGGGTTAACATGCACCGGGTTATCAATGGGCAGATGGCGATGCCTGATTTGAATATGTGAACATGACTTTCCATCAGAGTATCGACTGCTGATGCCAATCACGGTGGTAAAAAGTGCGGCGCTGCACATTTTAACAGCCAACGAATGATTCGAGTTTTTAATTAGGGGAAAGTCAACAGAAGAGATTATCGATAACTAAGTAAGTCAAAGGGCAAATATGTTTAAGGGTAATCTTTTAAATTACTGTCGGAAAATCTTTAGTTAAATTTAGTCCTTTTTCTTTTCTCCTCCTCTTTATCATCACCATGCACAATGTGTGCACAAGTTAAGGGTCAAGACGGGAGGTCACATCGCCAGCATGATTATTAGCCATGCAGCTGCTGTCCTCTCCTCGAGCACACTTAATGACCGAGAGTTCTGTATAAGTGGTTATTAAATTATCCAATTCATTACGAATGAAGAAAGCAACTGTGCTCAGGAAACATACAACAACAAAAACAAACACAGCTGTCCAGTATACATACACCGCGGAAAGCCAATGACGACGCGCATTGATAAGAGAGTCCACTGCTTATCAAGCATGCACACGTTGCGTGATGTAAGTGATACTGATGATGATGTGTTTGTCTTTCATTAACAAAGGCCTGACTTAAATCACTCCCACCATATTCAGAGGTGATAATGAGACAAATCACACAAGCACACTCCTTTGGCAGTGTACGTGGCTGTGTCCTAGGATGCATTTGGAGGATCACATATTCACCCGACTTACTCTGAGAGGATGTACTGGAATACTCAAAAAGCATGTGGAGAAGCAATTTAAGTCAGGTGTGAAGTGAATGACTTAGTGCCCTCCACGAGGATAAGCCAGGCAGAATGTAAATGCCTGGTTTAAATAAGGCCTTTATGGATACATTAAAACTAGTGCACATACAGTATATGGGGCACACAGTACAATGCCAAGGACAAGCAAGTCAAGTCGAGCCTCTGCTTTTAAATCAAACAAGTTACAAGTCAAGCTGTAGGAATATGAAAGATGGTTTCCCAGATATTCCACATTTAAATATGCTAAACAAAAAAAAGAAAGATTTATTTTGACCTAGAGTTCTATCTGTAACAGAAACACTGTTCCAAAAAACTAAAATGTAAAGAATACTGACATTAGGCCTACATTAAACCATGGACATGCATTTCAAATATTAGGCTTTTGACCCACCTAGACACTAACTAGTGTTAGGACACAAAAACACACACCCAATGTTTTCCGTGTTTCGAAAACAAATTGTCATGTTGAGAAAATGTAAATATTCCATAAGTCAAGTCGTTTCACGTCACTTAACCCTTTAACACCTAAGCCTCGAAATGTCTGAGACTTTTTTTTTGCTTATTTTAACCATAAAAGGGCCAGAAAAAAGTGTTTTTGCCAGAATAACTTTCAATATCTGTCATGTATTTACAATTGTTATAATGGTGTATTAACAATTTAAAATGAGGAAAAAAGTGTCTGCGATACGCTCTGTGTTAAATGGTTAACTCAAGTCCAATTCGAGTCTGAAGTCATGAGTGTTGAGTGAAATCAAGTCAAGTTTGTTTGTTTTTTACCACTGTTCGTCCTTAAATTTGCAACTTAAGTCACGTGACTCACCCCTTCACTCCATAAATACTGCGCTACTAGAGTTTTAACACGCCATGTGCTTTCACAACTGGATTATTAACAAAGACAGCAACGCTATCTATTTTTCACTTTTCACAAGTGCTCCATTATCACGATGGCAGCTGAGAGGCAAAGCCATGTTGACACAATAAATTAAAGATGAAAAGTACAACATATGAGACAAGTATTAGTTAAAAAAAAAGTGAAAAAGAGAAAACTACAGCTAATGTAGTTCAGTGTGATAGCCACAGTACTTGGCATATCACATTACAAGAGATGACAAAGATGAAAGGAAAACCAGATAATGTAAGAAAAAATAAACACTATAATCCTAGACTATAAAAGAGCAACACATTATAGTAACTGAAGAGGGCTTTGGTGTTGTATTTGTGTCAGCATATCTAATTATTAGATATAATCATGGCTCAGGAACATAACCACAGTCTCAAAGCTTCCGGTGTTGGCTTGGTGGAAACCACCAGCCTTCATATCTCTTTACATGCTGTGTACGTGACATGGCATTACTTATTCATATGGACACAGGCCAAGTAAACACATCACATGTATGCACTCAATAATTTAGACTGGAGAAGGCTGTGTGCGCACTTTCCAGGTGCAATCCATATTTGAAGATTGAGTTACGCGGGAGGCATTCGTCTTTGCTCACAGCTGTCAGATGATGTCTGGTGATTTTCATTGGTGATTTACCTGAAACCTTTAGTAAAAAATGCTGACACTACCGCATGCACTACATCTGAAGAACCCATCCACTATACCTATCACCAGGACAGTTCATTAAAGAAGACGGAAATGAACACATGCAACTGGCAGGTGCCATTCCAACAGTATTTCTAGTCTGTGATGTTGTAGAATTACCCAAAAGTGGTAAATGGCAGTCTGGTATAAAGTACTTAAAAGAGATATTTGAATAAAAGTAAAACGTATCTTACCAGAAAATGACTTTGGTAGAGGCTGAAGTCACTTTTTATGATATTACTTAAGTGAAAGTCCTAAAGGATATGATGTTTACTGAACTTAAGTATCAAAAGTAATGTTCTGAATGTACTTGCAAGTAAAAGTATTAAAAAAAAAAGTGAGGAGTAAGTTTTGAGCCATGGTAGCTCAGTGGTAGGGCGAGTTGTCTTTCAACTGGAAGGTTGTGGATTTAATTCCTGGCTCTGCTAGTCTATATGTGTCCATGAGCAAGACTAGAAAAGTGCGATATAAATACAGACCATTATCAACTCTTTTTATTTGGTAGTAACGAGTAACAAAGATGGTTTAGGGTAAATGTAGTGGAGTAAAAGTTTCTAGAAATATAAATAACAAAGTCAAGCACAGATAAATTAATGTGTACGTTGTTACATTACAACACTGGTAAATAGCCTGTATTTATATAGTGCTTTTCTAGCCTTGATCATCCCTCAACGTTTACACTACAGTAAAGTAGATGCATTTTTATGAAATCCAAATGTTGTTATGAAACGCTGGGGTAAATTCTCCCAGCGTTTTTTTTTTTTTGCTTTCTGTGACAAATATCCTCACAGAAACTGGACAAAGGTAGAAAAGTATATGTCAGGGAATGAGGTGCAGAAGGTGTTGAAGCCTCGTGACTTGATTTCGTTCAATGCTTTTGAACTCAGAACGAAAGAACTAGACGCCGATTCCCTCAGATATCACTGTTTTTACTTGAGCTCGTAAATTCTTCCATTTATTAAATTTTTTTCTCCTTCTGTTGTCTTTTATATCTGTAACTTGGTATTCTATTTGCACTCCTGCCGGGGAGACCTTTTCCTCTAAAATGGCCCTTTTTCCTGGTTAAATAAAAATTCAATGAAATGCACACACATGCACACACACACAGCTTCTTGGTGGGTGTTATTCTCACTTTATCATTTTCATAAAACATCATGCATTTCTGACCTGTGTGATGAATGTGATGTAAAGATTCTGGGATCACTAAACTGAATACAATTTAAGTTATTTATTGCAGTGTGAATGTAAACATATGTCTTTTTTTTTTATCCTGTTTGTAGTAGCAGTGATAGATTGCACAGTTGGTTTTCAGTCTCACCCTCAGGCTCAATCGCTGGCAGCCATAATGCCGCACTGGGCTTATCAAAAGCCAAGATGACACATTTAATTAAAGACCCTTACACTCTTTATTCAGATCGGCCCCATGTCTGGCCCTGTGTAAGCACTGCAGGGGTTTATGGGAATCACACAGAGACACGGGCAGATAAAGTCATTATGCCTCCGCGCTAAAAACAGGAAATGTGCAAGGATGTCTCTTTTTTGTGTGTGTTAGCCACGAGATAAGCAACACTGCTAGCATGTAACATGAGCAGATGAATGCTTATGGAAATGAGCAAACGTGTAATGGGGGATTGCTAATCTCGGATGATTAGAACTACAGAGGGAACCTTGATATAAAAAAAGCACATAGGATTAATGGCACACAGAACGACTGAGTTGGAATTTAATCAGGGGCTGGAAATAGATCTCTGTCTGACTGGGAATGGTGTTTGAGGGAGTTCCAACTCAAGGGTACAAAATAATCCATGACAACCAAGGCTGCTACTCCTAATGTATTTTTTACTTTTTTTTTTAAACATTATTTTTCATGGCTACAGTCCAAATATGGAGTCTGATTTCCCAGCCAGTGAGTCATAATTTGAGTGCGGGAGGGAGGTCGTGTAAATACTGAAGCCCACAGGATCAAATCCAGTAACACAGCTCATGTCACCGGGACCTCCTTTCCCTTAGCGAGCAGTGGAACTTTCAACTAACTGTTGAAATAATAATCGTTTCTATGGAGCAGAGAGCATTAGCACATGCATGGTTACAACAATGTGTTTAAAAAAAAAAGAAGAAGAAAAAAACACCTCACTGCACACAGCCTGTACTTTCCTCAATGTTCTGGTTCATTCGTTTGCTCTCATCGTCTTATTTTCACTCTCGTGGCCATGATTACGGTGTGTATATTTAAATAATTTAATATGTAATGCCTGGCTACATAATCATGTTCTTCCAGCCCTGCCTTCTTCTTTTCACTGACGCTTCAAATCCCCCATGGGCACATTTTCCCCTTTGTCTACCTCCTTTAAAACACACAACTTTGATTTGTTGATGATCATCCTCTTGGCTTTCTGCTAACTTTTTTTTTTTTTTCTCAGCCAACGCAAATGTAATACCACCTACTCCTACCGCTCTTCAATGAAGGACTATTTATCCACTTGTCACTGTTTGTCAGTTAAGTGGCCACACTCGTTTCCAATCAAAGCCACTTTGACTAATTCATAGTAGACCTATTACTTGTTTAGAGTCCGCTAAATGCTACAATCGTACCGAATGAAATGAATCCCGCCAATTATCTGCTGCCGCTTTTCAAAGAGCAGTTACACATACATATATTTTTTAAAAGAAAAACAACTAACAACTGATTAGGTTAGTACTGGCTTTTTCCTTTTCAAAAGTAAATCATTCAAATAGGAGAAGCAATTGCAATTCAAAAGCTAAAATCTAGTTATTTTAAGCATGGCACTTTAACACCTCAACCGGCTGATTCTTTCAAGTTTTAGTTGCGAAAATGAAGGTGAATTATGATGCCACTGAGTGGAAACATGAAGACCATGTATTGTAGCTGTGCATAATAGGGCTAATGTAGAAGGAGTATTGCAGCAAATTTTTAGGTTTGCCCTGAACTCAAGCTGTGCATTGAGCGGTGTATCCTTAAAATATCAATAAACTGAATAGTTAACCCTTATTGCACCCATGGTAAGTTGCCGTCTTATAGCCTCTGTATATACTGTACGTTTTAACATAGTAATGGGAAACAAAGCTGCCAAAATGCTCTGTGTTCTAAGGGTTCAAATCCTATATAGCATGTGTCCTGTTTGGTTGCATATATGACTACAAACTTTAAAGTAGTCTCTCCTGAAAAGACTCTCTCTCTCTCTATCTCACACACACTCACAAACACACACACACACACACACACACAGGATCAGCAAACCTTTGCAGTCACCAAACCAGCAAATCACTTTAAAGACACTAGAGGTTGGGTTTACCACCTTTCCAATTACAGTTCAAACAGGAGTGCAGTAATGTATTTCCCACAAGGAAGAGTCAGCAGCTGTCTGCAGATGGGGCTGCCTAACTTTAAACAACACACGCACACACACACCTAGTTAGCATGCAAAGCAAATTTATTTACCGCAGCGACTTCACTTATGCGAGTGCGAGTGTGCCCGGCAAGAGGAATGTACTACCTGAACTATTCACAGGCCTCGTAGGACACGTCACTCTGAAGAACATGGAGACTATACGGCGTCCTGTATGGCATTTATCTCTCCCGCCGGAATACAGCCTTTCAGATCATATTACTCTTCAATTACACACGGTCTCCATAGAATGTGAGCTCAAAATAAGTGACAGGACAAGGAAAGACAGCAAATGACATCATATATAACAGAGGGGAAGGCAAAGAGAGTCAAAAAGGAAGGGAGTTGTGTTGCGTATTGGCACCCCTCTGCTGTGCTGGCACAGGCTCAACAGCTTGATGGCTAATTAGCATGATGTGGCGTGCAGGTGGAGGATTACCCGCCTTTAATATCACACATCCACACTCTTCCACATTTTTATGTCCTTTTTCCTACTGCAGTGACCAATAATTTCTTGGGAAACGCTCGCCGAGACCCGAGGCCTTCCACCAGGGAACCGCAAAAGCCAGATGGCATGCACAGCCGTGTTGGTGTCTGTGTGCTAGCGTGTGGTTTTTGCTCCTTCTCAGATGATCGACCACTGAGCCCCCCCACCCCCCCACAGAGCCGTGGGGCCAAGGCTAAGCTATTGGCACCAATGACGACATGTTGAAACACGCCAGGTATTTTATGCATACAGTCATCCACCCACATATAGAACATACAAAAACCGTGTTAGTACTCTTCTGTCTTAGAATGGTCCTGGTGAGAAGACTGAAAAAAAGGAAAATGCAAGTACTCGTCACAAGAGGCATCTGTTCTTCATTTAATTTAAAATTCATATGACATTCTATCTGTATTATACACAGTCTGTGCAGACAAAAGTCTCGGGGGGAATTTTTCACACCTGCAAATGCCTTTGAGTGACATGAACCGTTTCTAAAATAGGCAATCCCTCACATGCCTTTAAGTGCCCTCTGTAATTGTCCCGGCTTTTTGGAATAATCTGTGGGTTTTGTAATATAAAAACCCTTTTACTTGCTTCATGGGTTTTGGCACCTTGTAGCAAAGAGCAGCCACTGCAATCTTCAATCATTAGGCCTACCAAAAAAAGGGCTTAATTTGATTTTGTTTAATTTGATTTGATTTGAGCTACTAATCTGCAACTGGCTAGAGGGCCTGCCTATGCAGTTACTTGAGTTGAACATGAACAGTATGGCTAAAAATGCTGGGTTTTTTATAGTGGGCAAATCTTAGCCATTATTCAGAATCAGACATTATCTGGCAGAACATATGTGGTAGATGCAACGACTTAAGGCAACACTGTCTTACATACTTACTTTTGTGGCACAACATATTGCAAAATTGAGACATTTGATGAGTTAATCTGGGAGCCTGTAACATTCAAACCTTATACAAACATGACATCATTAAAATATGCCACATTTAATGGATTAGAAGTTTATCAAGTGTTAAATATTAGAAACAATAAACTACTCCAACTGCTTACTGAAGAAAGTTGCCACTCTCTGTGACCCCGCGGCCATGACTGCACGTGATCCAATCAGCCGGCCTGAAGGACACATGAAACTACACCAGCACTTCGCTCATAATCCTCTCCGTCTTAATTGACGTGTAGAGCAAATTTGAATGTCTAGATTACGGATTTAGGAAAATTAAATGTCAGCGTTTCATGTGCGGCTGACGAACTAAGTGGATGCTTCTGTAAACCGGGGGGTTTGAAACAGGATATGATGTTTTGGTTTGAGATATGATACTATTTTGTGCAATAGTATTCAAAAGAAGAAAATGATAAACACTTTATTTTAATTTTAATGCAGTGGCTCTGTGACTATTAGTGCAACTTTCCCCATCTGTCTGAAGACAATTCCACTCTCCTGCTGCTTTATTTGGACGTTGCCGTGCGCTACATCTTCTTTAACACAAGGTGAAAATGATAATATCATGCCATTCAGAATTTTCTGGCCCATTTCCTCACCATGTCACTCTCATCCGTCAGGGCTGGTGAACAAGGTTCCCCTTTTACCCTTCATTCATTCATTCTCTATAGCAGCAGGTAATCTGCTAAATTAATGACTATGTGGTGGTGACATACAACATATGCAAACCATAAAGGCACATGAAACTGAGACATGTGATTGAAAGTCGCGTGTGATTCCATCAGGTAATTAATCATCTTGAAAGGATGGATACGACGGCCTCCTCATAATGTGACTTTTTGTGCCATGTTACGTCTCATATTCAATCAGAGCTTCCCTTTATATTCCATTCTCTCGTTCAGCCTTTTCTCATTTTCTTTGATTTCCCCCCCACTCTAAATGGCTTTTGTCATCAAGCACAGACAAGGCAGTCACAGTGTAACGGTAATGACAAAGTCATTTTAGGTCAGCCAGCATTTCAATTAGTAATTTTGGAGTATTTATCTGCGATATCAATCAGACACTTGCACTGGAGCTTGCGCTTTCGCATCATCACATGATATGAATCAAACTCATCTTAGCAGTGGTCAAACATTCATCACGGAAGTGTGGGTGTAATTGAGACGCATACGCCAAGACAGCAGGGGGGACACTTCCCTGACAAACTGTGAGATATATTAAACACAGTTTTTGGTATAATTGAGGATGGGATTACTGTCATGTCATGTTGTGCCACTCAAATAAATAGGTTTTAAGTCAAAACCAGATCCAGATCCAGAACAAAATTATTAAGCGTCAACCTGGAGATATGGTGCGCTATTAGCAAAGTCCCATATCTTGCCTTCATACATACTTTTGAAGGTTCAACCAACATATAGCTCAACTGGAAACCATGGTATAGAAATTATGAATGTTTATACACATATTCACATATAGCACATTACTCTCAGCAGAGGTGGAAAGAGTACTGAAATATTCTACTCAAGTAAAAGTACCAATATTTTGATAACATTTTTACTGAAGTACAAGTAAAAGTACTGGTCTAAAAATGTACTCAAGTTAAAGTAAAAAAGTAGGTTCTTTAATTCACCTGTCCTCATAATTCATTCACCTGTCTGTCCTCGTCATTCACCTGTCTGTCCTCATCATTCATTCACCTGTCTGTCGTCATTATTCACCTGTCCTCATCATTCACCTGTCTGTCCTCATCATTCACTGCCAAATGTTTTTAAATTCAACGTTTTTTTTACTCAGTAATGTATGTGATTTAAAACGCTGTCCTGGGCCACCTGTACCCACACACACACACAATGCATACAGTAACTTGAGTTGACATCTCAGAAAGAGAGAGACAGAAACAAAGCCCTGTGGAAGCTGTAGGTCCACTCTGTGTGTCCCACCACCCCCATCCTCCCCGTCTCCATCTTCTGAACCACTGGCATATGAAGACCTTTTCCATGCTTGCTCATGTGGCCCATAAAGCTTCCTCTCCGTGCGTGGGAGAGCACTGCATCATAGTTCGTATTTATGTAGACTTTATTAGCATATAAAGCAAGTATGTATCGTCAAAATAAAATGCTGTTACTGGCAGGTTTCCATGCAACAAGCCCAGCCAAATTGATATGTATGGAGCCACTAGGATGTGATACAATGAATGAATAGGTACTTGTGGTGGTGTGAAATAAAGGCCTTTTTCCCAGTCACTCTGACCTACATCTATTACTTACTCTATTCATGACAGTCATGAGAAGTTTTTGTGTCTGCGTGGGTTCATATTCATTCGTGTCTTTGAAAGGCGTCTCCATCTGAATGTGGTAATGTATATGTGTGCGTATGCCTCTGCTCTCTATAACGCTGACAGACAGTCGAGATCCCGCTGCTCACACAGCGAGTCATCTTCTCCCTTCCTGCCTGGTCAGGTTAGATATATAGTACATACCATAGCAATTTTCCTCCTTTGCATTTCATCACATCGACACACGGCTCCCAGATTAATTGGAGGGAAAAAAATGGAGCCAAGGTCTCCAGAATTCATGAAATTACAGTTTATATGTTGGACTCAAGGACCAAGTCCAAGTGTGCAAAGGGGCTGTGGGTGTATTGACTATAGTTTTAACATTCAGTAGTTTGAGTTTAAGAGGATATTTCATAGGTGAAGCATCTTTGCTGTCCTTGAGGAGGGTATCAGGCTCGTCTACGAAGCAGTCCGAAGTTCAAATCACTCTTGCACAAAGTCACATTTTATGAGTCCTGCTCATGACCACCTGTTTCGCCTTTCACCGTGCCCTTTAAAGTTGTTGCTTTCAATTAGGACGGTGGGAAGGACGCCGGGAAAGGTTAGTGAGGTCACAGGGCATCAGAGGAACTGATAATGAGATAAGCACTAATAATTCACTTCCTAGCTTTGAGTGAACAAGGCTGTCTTTTGTTGACCCTGTAAGGGTGAATTACCCGGGCTATAATTAAGGACATAGGTGTCCTCTAGCAAACGGCTCCTTAAATTCTCCATCCCCAGCAAAACGGTTTTAATTTCCTATCAAACCGGGGCCTGAATTTATCTAAACCATAGTGGGAGATTGATTAAACGTGGTTAGCAAGAATAATCACTTTGTTTTTTTTCCTTCGCTTCTGTCCACTATGCCTCTTCATTAGTGTTCACCAGTATGGACCTGAGGAGGTTTGATCAGCGGCGCTGATTTGGAGTGATAAGTGAAGGGAACAGGAAAGGGAGAGGGACATTTCTCTCTGTCACATTGGTTTTTCGGCTTCATATTTCACAAGTTTCCTGGTGACGTTCAAATTAGAGAACTCCCTGTTATTGCACTCATTATAATTTAATCACCCTCTCCCAACCTCCAAGAAAGCTTTTTTTCTCAGCACTGCACAGCTCCCTTGATGGAGAATTTTATAAATTCACTCGATTGTTATCACTGTAAATTAGACGAGCGGGTTGAAAAGGCAGCCTGCGGATGTTTCAAGATAGGCAGCAATTCATCGTTTGACTCCATCAGACGTCTGTTGAGCTCGCCCTTTGACCTCAGGGAATCAGTGACAGAACATTTTTTTTTACCATCCTTTTCATCCCTTCCTTTTGGTGAAAGAAACATTCACACACACGTTCTCTCTTGGCAGGTGCTAAGTAATTTTTTTATCAGCTTTGTGAGAAAAATACTCATTTTCCACAAGTCATCTTCCCTTGCCTGCTGCCCTCTCCACCTTTGTCCATCAAGGTCACAGAGAAACTTGGTAAAACTAAGTAAAAAACAAGCCAAACTGCTCTGGCAAAACATCAGCAAATGCTACAGGCAGCAGGAGAGTTCATCGCAGACTTTGGAAGCCATTCATGGCACTGAGCTTCTTTCTTTTCAGGAACTGTTTCACAACTGCACACACTCCCCAGCATCCAGCTCAATGTGCAGGAACATCCACACGTACATTCTGTTGAACCCTGACCCTAACACATGTGAGGACAGGTGAACACTGTGCCTGTCTTGTGTCAGTTTCTCTGACAACTAAAACTAAAACCTTCAGCACTCATCGGCAACCCCCGATGCAATCAAACAGGGGGGGGTTTCTCTTTGAACATCCAGCACAGGACTGACAGAGAGTGAGAGAGATGGAAAGACAGACGGACCAGAGGAGAGACCCAGAGAGGAGCAGCGTCGTGGGGAAGAATACAGATAAAGTTATCGTCTTACAGCAGAAAACAGTGTGCACCACCAAACCTTCAAATTCTAAAAGGAGAGGGGAAAAATATGGAGGATTGTTATGTCATTTCAGCCGTTCAAGCAGTGCTCGAAAATAACAAACAATATACACTTCTCCATTGAAAACCAAAAAAAATACACACAGCGCCCAATCTTTCTTTGTTTTAATCAATCCCTGTTGATTTTGCTTCATCTCGCCAAGTTCTCAGCTACAGAAGTAGCGTCTATATGACGTCTGATAATTAAATCAATGGTGATCAATCAGTTAAATGTTTCCTATAGTGTGTCAACTATGAAAGTGAACAGTAAGTCATATAGTCACAGAAAACACACACACACACACACACACACACACACACACACTAAGGATCATAGATTGTCACAGCCTTCTTTCTGTGACCAAAAAGGAAATAAGGGGAGAGGGAGGATCGAAACAAACACACATGACCAAGCATGGAATCACTGGCGAAGAGGAGACATGAGCACTTGAGTGTGTTGCTTGACATCCAACCACGGATCCCAAACATCACCATCACCGTGAAGACACAACACCAAAATGATTTAGAGACACAGAGAGGTCAAGGCAGTGGCTTAAGTTACATGAATACATCGTGGGAGTGGTGACAGGACCGCGGTCAGGGTCACAGGCACAATCTGTGCAAACAGGAGGAGTCACTGGGTAAGATGTCAAGGCCCAGCTGCTCTCAGTGGTCAACCCTGTACTTTGCATTGTATTCTGGGATAAATAAGTAGATGAATGAAATGCACATTGTGCAGCAGTTTGCATAAAAGGCATGTATATTAATGCACTCCATTTACAAGTTAGTTGTCAGGCAGGGGATTCAATTCTTCATTTTAAATCCCAGGTTTTGTGTTTTTCACTTAGTATATTATGTGCATGATAAAGTACAGATGTGCTCTCACTAGCAAGGGCATGAATTATAACCTCTATTTGACTCTGTAAAGCAGATAAGAGCCATAAATGATGTGGTAATTAAGTGTGTTCCTTGCTCACAATAATCACCTCTCACCTAACACGTCACCACTTGATATGTTGCAAACGTATCCATTGTTGCTGCCTTAATGTGCTAATTAAAGCATAACTATTATGTTCAGCTGACATTTCAAACTAAACTGGTCACTTCAGTAGCAACATATATGGAAAAACGGATAAGAGTAACACCATTGCACTGATATATTATGGCTATTAAAGCATCCTATATCCATCAGTACTTTTGATGCAGGGACTTTCAGGACATGAAACAGCTGAATATGTGCAGAAACAGGCGCTAAACAATCCATCACAAGTTCTGTGACAGGTGACACAGTCGTGCAACATGTCATGAGTAATTGACATCCCTTCAAAGTGATGTGATGAGACAAGGAAGTCACACATTTGACAAATTTGTGTCACCTTGTTTTGTTTCACACTGTGGGGCGGAGCTAAGAGAACTGTGGGGATGTTGAGAAAAAAACATTGTGCTTTCATGTCTACTTTCACAGCTTCACTTCTCCCTGCAGCTGTTTTCCGTTTTCAGACCTCCTCACATTTCTTTTTTCCATTGCTGTCTGTCTTTACTTCCCTTAGCCTCGATTACATTTGCCCTCTCCCATTCAGCCCTGTAGCTCTCTCCTCTTTGTACTATCACTACAGCCTCCTGCTATCTCTTGCTCTTAGCTTGTCTTGACATTTTTCTGAAGCAGAGGTCTGAGGCCAGCTGTTGCTGTCTGATTTGAGCTGTTTTAAGTGTTCTCTCAACAACAAGGGGAGATTGTGATGGGCTTGGCTGGGGGAAGTAGATCACAGTGAAGATGTTGGCGGTTTTGGAGAACTATAGATTCTAGATCAACGGGGTGAACCAAAATTCAGTCAAGTTCATCCTGTTTTTGCACGTTCTGTCCAGATTCATTTTGAAGAAACAGATGTTTCTGGTGGACGGCTTTTTTGCACACAATAATACGACAAAAAAAATGTATGTAACAGAGAAACAGATGATGACAGCAAGCTTAACTAGACAATAACAGTGAGTCAATCTGTGGAATTTGGTTCAGGAAAAAATCTCTATTAAACTCTATGACCCCGGCCACATTTTAAAAAGTGTACTTTTTTCAATATCACTTAACAACTGTACAGTCAGGAATACTCAAGTCATAATAAACCACTTATTGGACAAATGGAAATGTAGTAAGACTTGGTGTTGATGGCTCCACTCTAATAATGCTCTCTCTAATCACTTGTTTGGACTGCATGGGCGTGAAAATGGCTGTAATTGGAGAATAATTATTAGATAGACACCCTGGACAGATCGCCTGCCCAATGAGAAGTACGCATGCCAAATTCTGTCGGCGATGACAGGATGGTAACAGAGGGTCACTGTATTCGAGCAGAGGAAACTCTACTGAGTACTGAATGCTGTCCAGTCAGTAAGAAGTCAAGTGAATTGAAACCAATTTAAAACTAAGTTTTGTACCTTAAACAGTTTCACCTTAAACCGATAAAAAAAAAAAAGTCCATAAACAATGATTCCCCTGACACAAATCCGCCTGACAGCAAGATGGATAGGGTGGGTAGGACCAACAAGAACTCTAATTTTCTCCTTTAAATCAGTCCGGGTATGGGAAGCCACTCGTAGTACATTGTTTCTAATTTCTCAACCTTGTTTGCCACCCACTTGCTCCCAAGGTTTTAGGTCACGGCAGTAAAGGGGGGGAAACAGCTCAATTCTAACAAACTCATTGTTCCTTTTCATAATTCATGGAGGCTAATGGAGGTTTGGATAGCGAATACTGGCAGACACAGTCAGGAAGAGCGGGGACGAGTGCAGGCTATAGAGAGTTCTGTCTCACCCCTTGTTTTTTCTCTCCTCTCTTCCTCTGCCTCATCCCTCTCTCAGTCTGTCTATGTTGCTGATGCAGGGATTTAACAGGTTGGGGGGGGCGGGGGGTTGTTCAGTGAGTAAGAGCTCCTAGGCTGTAGTGTGAGTAATGGGACAGTGAGAGCATTTGGAATAAATAAAAGGGTCAGTGACAGTGTCTGGAATAAATACAGTGGAGGGCGAACGCAACAGCCCATACCCACAAAGTCATCATCTACCTCACCCACCTCTTTTCTCCTCACATTGCAGCGGAAATGATCAAAATGATGCAAGGTACATCTGCTTTCATGGATTACTTAAAAAGACACAAATCTACATTATCTATCTGCCATTTACAAAGATTAAAGGTTTTATTTTATTTTAGCTTTATCATTATGTACCCAAGTGCTGATGTCTTTCTATCTATTCCATGAGAAGAATAGGAAAACAAACAAACAAAAAAGAAAATCCGACTAAGCAGATACTTTCCCTCCATGAATTATTCAGCGCCAAGGAGAACTCTCTGATTCGCAATCATAATGGGAGGTCTTGAAATGATGCCATCCTGCACCACCTCATATATATTTCAGACATTGGCGGAACCTCTGTCATGCAAGGAGTAAAAAGCCTGCAGCAACAGAAAATGACTGGTTTCGGATACAGCAAATGAAGTCCCCTCCCCGTGGCTGAAAAGTCAAGTTACTGTTGATCTTTGCCACTCAGCATGTTCACTCTAATAAATGTCAACGGCGACACAACATTCATGAAAAATAAACCAATTCTACTTGGAAAAATGCCACAGTTTAACACATGAAACGGGACATATCTGATCGAACAGATTTCATCCATCAACCATCTGCTCTTATTAGGCATTTCTACACCTCCTAGAAAGCTGAATATGTGCCCTAAAAAAAATAAGCAATAGTATTTTTTCATTCTATTAGTGAAGACAAATATGTCTCCAGTGCCTTTAATGAATTGTGTGTGCACCATCATCCCAGCTTCCGACTTGCCATTACTGTTGACAGGTAGATATATCACATCACATCGCCTTTGGACACCACATTGTAGTTTCCACCAATACTCTTGTTTTGCAACCTATTAAATTTGCCCTGTTAGTGTTTTCCCTCTTCTCTTTCATTGCAACTTAAGACAGGCTAGTCAGTCAAAGAGCAGTTTAGGCTCTGATGAGAACTATCGAATAACGAGAACAAGGTGTAATCTCTGGCCTTCCCCCGGTGCAGCGCTACTTGCTGACTGTGTAGCCTTGGAAATTGCTGTCTGAAATCACCCAATTAAGCACATTTCTCCCATTCATAATGAGGGAAAAGTGTAAGTGTCAGGCATGTACGCCGGGTAAATGTTCTTTATAGGCACGGAGAGGAAAACAATGAGAAAAAGCCAAACCATGGAAGAGCAACCGCGTGGGCTCGACAAAGGATGATGACAGGAGGATGATCGAGTACTTAAATAACCCCATAGATTTTAGCTGAGGTGGCCTATAACTTCTAATATGGAGGGAGTTTCAAGATATTCCAGCAAAATCATGAACTGCTCTGTTTGGTGAATACTAATATAGATACCTTGTTATACACAGAATGTACATTTACATTTAAGCATTTAGCAGACACTTTTATCCAAAACGACATAAAAAAGAGGAATAAGCTACATGGAAGAAGTCTTGGAAGGAACTCCACCAGATAGGAACAGTAGACTGACAGAGGGTGAGAGTGCAGAAGGAGATAGTGAAGGGGAGGGGGTAAGGTAAGGTAAGTCCTAGGACAGAAGATGCTCTTGGAAGAGCTGGGTCTTCAGGAGTTTCTTGAAGATAGACAGGGACGCCCCTGTTCTGGTCAGGCTCAGTAGGTCATTCCACCAGCGTGGAACGACGCATGAAAAGAGTAGAAAGGGAAGGAATAAAAAATTTAAAATGGTACGTAAAATTTGGAGTCACAACAAAGAGGACTATTATGTCTATGACGGAAGTGCATTTTGAAAGGTTTTGCTGAGCTGTCATTGGGTCATGGAGTTCTATAATGAACCAATAAAACCTCCAATGATTGACGATAGACGAGTGCCACAGACAAAACATTTAGATGCGACAGTATAAACCTGACTTTGGGCCTTTCCTACCCCTGAAATATCTCTGTCCAAACCCGTTCCGTCTCCCAATCTTTACAGTCATGTTCTCAACGGTCTTCTGATTGCAGTGTATCCATTAGACAAAGCATTATGTGGGCTTGGCTAATGGGGGCTTGATTAATGGTGAAGACTCAGCACAAAGCCATTAGCTTCCGGACTCCCTAAGGAGAGAACTGAGGAATGCAAAGAGGTAAGGAAGACAAAGTAGATAGGAACGAGAAGGACCATTTGGGATGAAACTGGGATACACCAGGCATGGTGCCAAAGATGTGTGTGTGAGAGAGAGAACAGTGGGGAGAGGATGGATACATTTATGCTATCACTCAAAGGACGCACAGTGGCAGAATCTATCAGGTATCCAATTATGACTAACCGGCAATGTTTAGATAGAGCATTTTGGTTTGACTAATACCCAGACAAATACATTCACTACTCCCGCTTAATATCATGAGGCGATAAAAAATCCAAAATAAAGGTCCCTTACAATAGGGTGTACATTAATAAATGATCACACGTTACAGAATTCATCACACTCACGTGTCAAATTAGCGATTCACGTGGATTGATGCAGATTCGTTTGGAAGGTTCACCCTTTGACATCCAAAGCGCTCATTAGACCAGTGTGTGCTATGTTTTTAACATTGATCCTTGTATTTTTTTTCAGTTCAATCCTGCATCAATTAATAAGTGGAGCACACATTACAGTAACACTAATACATGGCTGGAAGGGTGTGCTTAAGATGCATGCAACAATTATAAAGTGAAGCGTAATGGGTAGATAGTAAACTCCTGCAGACTTCATCATATAACGTATGAAGGAACAAAATCTGCCCTCCTACCGGTTTTGTTTGACTGAGATATGATTTAATTTGGTGCGTACATAATTAATTTAATTTTCAAGGCCACGTTTTTGACACAACCTCTGCCAAGACAGACGAGGAGAAAATCACTAATGACTTTGGAGAGCTGTAAAAGTGCTTGCAATGTCACAACCCAATGACAGAAAGTGCAATGAGGCTGAGTGAGGGGCAGTTAGAGCGTAAACTTATATCACATTATCCATCGCACACAACAATCCAGTATTGACAAAAAATATGATATGTAGAAGCCCTTCGCTATTCTTGTCGGTGTTGAAGCAGATCAGGACATACTTTTGAAAGCCTGTGACCAGGGCAACTACACTGTCTTCTGTTCCTGGAAGTGAGGGCAGCTTGTCGTGATACCTCTTTGTATTCAGTCCGTGCCCTGTGTTTGTTTTCTCGTAATTCATGCTTTGGAACAGATCACAGAACACCTGCAGAATTATCATGAAAGCTACACACCGGAAAGCGAGAAAGAGAGAAGCATGCAGATGGGAAGAAGTGTGTGTGTGTGGGGGGGCATAGTGGAGCCAAGAAGAGGCAGGAAATAAAAAAAGGATGAATTGAAAAATAAAAAGAACATAAAATGATATATAATGGTGGTTATAACAGCTGGTGTGGCAGGCGCTGTTAACATTTTTTATGTCCGACACAAGCCCACTGGTATAAATGGTGTTCACATTTACAGACCTCGGCGGGAAGTACGATGAATGGAAGCTGGGGGAAGCGACAATACATCAATTTATTTTTGCTCATTTGCACAACAGATCTCATTTTATATATCTGCAAATCACCAAAACAAAAGGAGACGTCGGTTTTTCAGGTGAGCATGTCTTGCAAAACATTTGTGGGAAATTATTGAGGTTAAATGGCCACAAAAAGCAAGGCAACACACAACACTGAAAACCAATTTCAGGTTATTTGTTTTTGTTTAAAATGCGTAAAGTAATTGACCAAAAACACTAAAACGCTAACATAAACTGACACAAATAAGCCAGTGCATTTGTTCTCAGAGGTAATTTGTGAGGCTTGGCTTCTAACACATCGCTCTCTCTTCAAGTCTTTATATAAAGACAAAAAGAGCAGAGTCATCCCAGGCCCTCTACACTTGATACACTCTACTGTCTAATCAGGATTAATTGGCCCACCTTTCGCATGACACCGCCTGGTGAACTGTGCTGGGAGTGGCAGCTTCGCTTGTTCCTCTCCCTGACCTTTCCTTATTTGCGACTTCAGCCTCGGCATTGGTCCATTTCCTTCTCGCTCACATTTCAACAGGTTCATTATCATGTCTGCCCTACGAGTGCTGAGAAAACAATTGCACACATTGGGAAGTCAGCCTCTGGACTTTACACGGATGTTGAATGTCAGAGCCAGAAAGGTTCGGCTTGCAAGCCAACCAGCTGCATTATTCTCCACGAATGCTCCAATCCTACAAATAAAACAACTATGTTGCTGTATCAAGATGAACATATTCTTGAAAGGCTGTCACAAAATTCAGAGATCTGTTTGCGTTTGGCTGGGACTGATAAAACCTAAACCTTAAAAGCCCATTCAAGAGATAATGATTTTGGTCATTTGAAGCAATGATGTTCATAAAATTAGTTTGATGGTAATTCCTTTAGATTGTACAATGAGCACATTGTAATACTTTCATATAAAATCTTAAATATTGATATGAAGCAAGGGTGTTGTCTTCAATTACTTGATTACAGAGTATTTATAAGAATAATTATCACTCTCTAGTCAGTCTTTTGTTTGTGCCTGAGTGTGGACAGAGTGGACTCTGTGGAAAAACTACATTCTAATACATTTAATAATTGATCAGCTTATAAAAATAGCAACTATTACTAATTAAACCAACATTGTTAGTACAGCCAGTCAAATCAGCCAGCAGGCCAGTTTTATTTCAGGTTCTCTTGAGGGCCCTCTAGTGGCTGAATGGGCCTTAAGTGCCCAGTGGTGACTCTCAATAAAGGAATGGAAAAAAGTGGCTAATTTGAACACTCATTGGACACACTGTTCCTTTTTACTTCATGTTGTTAAAGAGAACAACCTTACATTGGTTCAAAAAGCCAATACTGACCAATTAGGTAATCTTAAAGAGGCTTTTTTTTTTTCAGTCAATGACCTCCGTCTCTGAAGAGGTTCAATTTGCTCCCACGCAGTCCTACACAAAGTATGAGCTTTTGCTCTAAGCTACAGCCTTGTGTGTATCTGTTTGTCTCTTTGTTCTCTCCATGCCTTTTAATTCCAAAGAAACCAGGTTGACTGTTGCTGTATCCAAGTCTGACAAGGTTTAGGTTGAACACTTTCTCTACTGCTCTTTTCACCTGCTCTGACTATACTGTAGAAATGCACAACTGTGTGTGTGTGTGTGTGTGTGTGTGATACAGACTGTAGGTGTGAGAAAAGTTATGATCGCTGTGAAGTGCGAAAGATATGCCACTGAGCAAAACTGCTTTATATTGTTAACCAGCAGCTTGTCCGGGGCTGTAAGATGGAGCACAGTGCAGGTGTGCTTGTATAAATATGTGTGTGTGTGTGTGTGTGTGTCAATGTCATATGTTTCTACTGGGATTGCAGCATGTTTTCAGGCATAGTTTGTTTCGACTGCCAACATTTACAGGGGTTTAAATCCTTTCCTCAGCACAAGAATGTCTGTGACATTGCACGGTAACCTAAAACATGATATGAGACAACAATAGTACCTATATTGCAAGCAATCATATTGTGACATATTGTGATGTCTGCCAAACTAAAGACGATAACAATGCCCCTACCAACTTAAAGGCAAGGATTGTGAGAAGTTACATTGAGTCGGATTGTTGGGTAAACTAGTATTTTATTAAAATACTGATATTTTGAATTATGCATATTGTACCTCAGGAGTCAAGATTGCTGTGTCAATATTTCCTCTCATCCCTTGATAAGGGACGGCAGTAGGTTCCCCCACAAATAATGATATTTTAACTTGTTGTAATCATAATTTACCAAAGAGCAGCCAACAAGTCACAAGATTGGTATAATCATTAACCAGTGTTTGGGCTGTCCGGGTTCCATTTACCCACAAACACACTTTTGTTGACCCAGCAGACATATGTAATAATCCTTTTTTTTGAAATACATTCAGCTTCACATTCAGCTTGGAATCACAAAATGATCACAATCACAAAGCCTCCAATCCCAAACAGTGAAACTGGTATACTGTATGCACAAGGTACAGCAATCATGTCATGGCAACATGGATAATGACTATGATTGCACATAATGGCTTAACGGTTATCTCCAAGGGTCACAGATAGCTGGAAAGTGCAAGAACACATTAAAAAGAATCACATTAAAATGGCTGTAGCTTGCAGTTAGCCAGGGGAGAGACACTAGCTTCAAACAAATCCATTATTTAGTTGAGAATGGCTATAGAGGGGGGCACAGTAGGGGATAGAAATCATTGGAAAGCAAACACTAGAGCTGGAGGGATATTAGCAGATAGGCAGAGCAATTAGATGATACTAAGAATACAAAGCTTACAGCTTGCACCAATACACAGTCAGTGGGTGTTCATTACTATGTACTTCTGTTTGCACACCTCAGGCAGGGGGAAACAAATACAGAACCAATGTGTACATCCAATTCAACAGTCATAAACGATTGCAATAAATCAAAACCACAATACCAAGAGATGTTGCAGGTGACGATTGAGGCTCTTGGGAAAGGCGACTTGTCACTCTGAATTTTAACGCAATCCCATAACTGCGAGCTATTGCACACGAGGTGGAAGGTTTCACCTTTAAGATGCTGCAAATTGCATTATACGTAAGCTTTCCGCCAACAGACGCGTCGTGGCAAAATCTGGGAGCAATTTAAGGTGTTGAGGTTGTGTCACGAAACGAAAACAAAACCACAAAACTACAGTTGTAAACTGTAGTTTACATGTCCCCATGCCTTGACTGAGGTTATCAGAGGCTGTGCTGATGAGTAAAACAGGAGATACAGCATTAAAATATATCTATATATAATATAATATATAATATATACACATATCATGGAGGCTGTGCCAATATGAGGCAGTGAAAAATGGGATTAGGCAGAAAGAGAGTCAGCAACTGACCTCTTGCACCTACACCACCAAACACTGGGTTCTGTCAGTAAGCCAGCAAGAATGAAGAAAGAAGAGGCACTGATCGGGGCTTTGAGTCCAGCCAGCTCGGCCCGACATGCAGCCTGAGTGGAAGGGATAAAGCTTTGGATCTCCACCGCTCCCAGGGACCTGAGCATGATTCACCGTTTCCCCAGGCAAGTCGAGCCACTCCAGTAAATGACCAGATTGACCAGACACTACCTAATGACAGGAGGAAAATCTTGAGCGATGAAGCAATTAAATAAAGCCGTGCAGGTGGGGGAGATTGAGGTGGGGCCCCCCTGTGAATGTAGCACAGAGCTGGCAATTTGTGTATACTTGCATATCAGTGACAGGGGAACAAGAGGGAGGTTGAAACCCATAAGCCTGTTCAACTGAGACAGGCCACCGAATGCTTAATGGAGTTCCCTGGCAGGGCTTTACTACAGCGACCTGAAAGACGTTTTAGAGTAAGCAAAATGCAAATATGTGAATAATCTGCCTGAGGATATTTTGCAGTGCACCGCCAAGGCAGAAACAGCGGTTACAGCCCGAGTTGAGCTTTTCTGTTGTTAAACAAATTGAGACGAGGAGTTTGGCTTCAGCACAAGATTTTGACAAGACGAAATAATACATCACCATCACTGTATGAAAAAAAAATTGTAAGATTTATATTAAACTAAATGCTCAAGCATGTTCCCCCCCCCACACACTTGATGTTAGGAAACCTCACTCCTTGAAAAACAGCCGGGGAACTTTGGCGCTTAAAAATTAATGTAGCAACTCGTGTGAGTATAGTACACACAGCATATTCAGCGCCCGTCCGTGGCAAGATCATCGCAGCCACTGTCATTAAAAAAAAAAAATGTTCACAGAAGCAAAATGCCTGTGAGGAAATTGAGCTCGAGTGAGTTTGCCGTCTCTAGTACATTAGTTTCTTCGAATGTGTTGAACTCTTCTCAGTCTTACTTGTAAGTGTAAATGTGTGGGGTCATGCTGCTCATGTCACCTTGCCGTGCGATTATCCACACATTATCACATATTTACTGTTTTTTGTGTGCGTGTGTGTGTGCCCGTGCATATGTGTTATTACACCTGCAAAAAAAAAGAGGGCTTCGTGAAAATGAAACTGAAGAAGAAAGTTGAGGAAGATTGAAACCGCACAAAACATTAATAAACTGGAATGAGCCAAGAATAATTTTTAACATGCATAATATCCTTTATGCAAGTAAAAAAAAAAGTGCTTCTTATTTAAATAAGCTAAGGAAAGCCAAGCAACTGTGAAAGGGAATTACTGAACGGAATAATACATGTGTGAAACACGACACTTGAGCTGTAACTGATATGTGATGTCGCAGAGTGACGTCTCTATTTATATATGTGGCTAAGGTTTGGAGGATGATTCTTTTTCTGACCAGTCTTCAGTTACTCAGAGAGCACAGAAAATGTCAATAAGACGGGTGGAGGCCATTGATCTGCAGGAGGAGAGGGGGAAACAAGAGAAAGACACAGAGGCAAAGGGCCGAAGAGACAAAGATATATGGACGAAAACGGTAGCAACTGGCGAAAAGTGACGGGGTGTGTCTAAGGTAACAGTCAGTCAAACTCAAAAGTACTCACTTTCAGCTGCACACAATACCAGTCTGTCGAGGCCAATTAAAGATAGAAGACTCATTTTAACTGGTCTATTAGCCAACGGCAGATGATACCAGCACTGCAGCTCACTGGCCTAATGTTCGACGAAGCAATCTGTGCGCTTTTGTTTCAGGCAACCAACTGTTGTCACTTAACCAAATCAAGCCAGTCACCGATAATAAAAGGAAAAGTATGTGCTTTCCTCACAAAATACCATTTCTTTTTTAATTTGCTAGAAGCTGGATTTTATTTAACAGGTCGAATGGTTGCCACACAAAGCAGGGTGAGCCTGGTGATGAATCAAGTTCCGTACGTTTTTTTTTTGTTTTTTTCTTGCAAAGCGAGGTACCATCTGTCCTGCTGTGACTGCATGTTAGTTGGACAGTTAGTGCGGGTAAGAACTACAGACAAAAACAAAAATGGCTTGCAAAAAAGAAACTTTTTTTGTGTGAAACTGCTTTCATGACAGCGAACACGTCAAGAAATATGATAAAGCGGAGTAAAAAATGCTGCAATCTTGAAGCAACAAAAAGGGGCAAAAGAAAATGTGCCACTGCCCAGAATCAGCCAAGAGTATGTTACCTCCCATTAAAAAAAACTCACTGGACTGCTAAAAAGTTCCTGACAGACTGTTTTTTGTTTGCAGACACATTAGCATAAGCCAACAAGTGTGCTCATACGAATGAAACTCTTTAAACGAAGAACATACATATGAACAGAAGCAAGACTGCAATGGTGTTCAGAGGTGTGATAGACTATTGATCTACAGTGCATTCAGCACATTTAAATGGTAATGTTCTTGTTTAGCCTAAGAGAAAAAAAAATGAACCACTTAATAGATCCTTCTACGAGGCAAAAAAACTAAAGCATTGAGGATTTACACTTTACAACTGACGCCGACACAAATAAACAGGTGTATATATAGCAATAAACAACTGGTATTGTATACCCTTTAATGCTCAAATCCCACGGGCAAACACGGGAATAACATTGAACGCTCCAGTTTTTGTAACTTGTACTATCTGGTTTTACAACTACAGTAGATCAGAACCTCCTCCTAAAGTGTAAACTGAATAGTATTTCCAGGCTGCTGCAGGCTAATTTGGTTTGTAGTTAATACTATGGAGGAAAAAGAAACTGTTTTGTGTCTTTGTTTTTTACGCAGCTCTGCACACAACTACTGACTCCTACCCGATCAAGACATTCAAACATCAGTGCCAAAAGAGCTATTGTGTTAGTAAAATGGGTAAAAATGAAACAAAACAATACATGTCTGCCCCTGCTGCTGAGGGCTATTTTTGAAAGAGGTTTTTTGTTGTGAAGGAAAGGCTGCTCTCTACTGTGCCATTGTGTTGCAGATTACCCCGAAGGCCTGGTGGTGCTGCCTTGCCTGCCTCTATGTATCATTGCTTGGATGTGCAACTGCAGTGGCTGCCGCTGTAGAACTGTTCACCGTAGGTGCTCCTGACGCACAGTGATGATACTGTTTACGTTTTTATTTCAAGGCAATCAAATGGAACGCCTCGAGGCATTACCATTAGAGGCGGGGAACACTGGTTTGACATGTAACATAGCTTTATGCACACACACACACACACACGTGCACATCATAGCACAGCCTTAGGTAGATTGAACCTCACTAAGCCAAACTTTAGTTGAGTCAACAACGCTGTGAGTAAAGAGTGACACAAGGACGGTGTTTACAAGCTGATGTATTGTTGATGAAGTGATTATTTTCAGCAGTGTATTTATATCAAGTTTGAGGATTTAACTGGCACAACGTGGATCCAGTGGATTACCGTTCACATGGGGGAGTGCACTGATTAGTGACAACAGTAAATGGTCGTTAAGAATGAATTCCTTTTAAAATAGGGGGAAGATCGTATCATTTGAACCAGTTACCTCAAAATACAAAACGATAACTGCGCAGCCTCAAAGCTCCGGTGCATACATTTTTGTGACTTCTTTTGTTGGTGGTGTTATTATTCTGCCTCTGTTCGGTCTTCATGAATAGACACAATGTAACATTATTTGTATGCTGCATCCTTCATCTGAACTTGGGTTCTGCCAAACAATATCGTATCTGATTGAGGAAGCATTTGTGTGTATACAGGGGTAGGCGGTGGCGAGAACAGTTTATCCCGAGAAATTACAGTACGGCGGGGTATTCTGAGCAGTAGATTTTTCTTTGAAAACTTTTTTTTGTTGGTGCTTCCTGTTTCCAATCATACTCCAACCTGTGTGCAGCTGCGATGTAGACGTTGTCTCGGACGTGCGATATATACACTGCTGTGCTGAGAAACACAGAGAGAGGGAGTTGTGTGGAGCTAAATCAGCACTGTGTGAACTCACTCTACAGTGGCCTGAATGTATGTGACATTTGTTTCTATTTAAAAGTAATGCAATTCATTAGAGTTTTAAATGTATGCATTTAAAAAAAAACCAAAAAAAACGACACCTCATCTCAAAATCTGCAACGTTTCTTACAGAACACAACCAGTGTAGCTGGCTGCATTGATCCGTCTGGGCACATGTCTGAAGCAAACCTCCTCATTGTACAAAGATGGATTAGGGCTTCAGTGTGAAATGTAAAACATCAATAGAGAGACACGCTGTCTGGAGCTTGATGCTTTTAAAGCCGGGACTAAATTGGGTACTGTATATCTGCAGCTCAGGAGAACCACATGGGTCTGCGGCCTAAATGGACACAACACAGCTGCACTCATTTTTCACCTGAGCACGGGCACATTTCGCTCTGCTGTGCTCAAGTGCTTCCCTTATGACTAAGTTACAAAAGCCTGGTAGGTTTATTACAATGTATTCCGATTCCTTTTTGTCCGATTTTTCTTTTTTTCCTTTGGCCGTTTACCTCAATTTCTCTGGTTCTCAGAGACACTGTAAATATTATTATATGGGTGATCAATCCCGATCCATCTGATCCAGCAATCCTCTGCACATTCCCTCCCCAATACGCATCCTTCACCACCTCTTCATTCTCGTCCCAGTTCTGACAAATGTTCATTCATGGAATAGGAGATGGATGCACCAGCGAGTCATTCACTTGCTCTATTCCCCTGGCACTGTTGTCACCATGGCAGCTGGAACATACTTGCTGGCTCAACTGTTAGAAGAAACACACATCCAAACCTCACCCTTTCCTCACACCATTGCTGTTGGTGTTCTGCCATTTTTGCTCCAGCAAATACTTTAATATACACCTCGCTCATTTCTGATCCAAACTATTCATCCTTCCGTCCTTAGATTCTCTCTAAAATATTGCTTTACGTTTAGACTTTTGCCGAACCCAGCTGGAACCAAGGCCACTCAGAAGCAAGTTCAGCACCAGGGACAGCTCCTTTATATTCACTCCAGGTTCAGCATCCCTCAGTCATTAGGGCTGATAAAAAAATGTGGAAAATGTTCACATAATATATATTATTAATGTAGTTACTATAAAACAAGACACTTAGTTGCCTTTTAATTGCATTTTAATAATTAAACAATCTGGGTGTTTGGAAAACAACCTACAGTGTACACTACTTTTGTGGAATAATGTAATACAAATACAAATGCAAATACAAAGTCAATATCAGTGTTTTAAGTTTGAAAATAGTTTTGATTTTGCAATTATTAGTACATTACATAAAAGGTATGATTAATCTCTGAATAACTTTGTATGCAAACCTTCAACTTAAGTTGTTTTTTATGGTTGAATCAGTGGTAAGGAATACACAGATGTACAGTCATTGCCCTATGTTTTATCAAACTATATTTAATTTTCTCTTAAAAGTAATTTCTCTCCCACATCTTCACACAGCACTCCTTGCACTCGCACTCTTGCTCTGACAGACACACACACGCGGAGACAAGCAGCTGCTTCCGTTTGACAAAATAATCAGTTATTAAACACTTCTGGAATGAAACGCACTAAAGTATAGATCACAAAGACTGATAAAGCATGAGTCACACACTCTCTGTATTGTGTGTGTTAGCCAGTGCAAACACCTAAAAGTCATGTGGAGGCAGAACAAACAACTGGGGGTCCAGATTAATTTCCGATTATTTTTTGCCACGTCATAATTTGGTACTTTTTTCAGAGCCAATTATACAGACGTCTAAAATGGATTTGTTGGGGGTGTTTACAGTTACTTGTCGCTAAATAAAAAGTATGCTTTTTTTCCCCAACCCTGAATGGATCACTGTTGTAAAGAGCCATAGGAGACAGAATCAGTCTGGAAACACCTCTCCTCTGAAATGACAAATCACCTTGGTGTAAGGCCCCCAAAACAGCAACTCCTGTTGCATATTTCACCCTCAGTCTCCTTGACTTTACTGTGTGTGATTTGGGTTTTATTGGTTTTCCTGTGTGAGAAGGGGGATTTCTGTTTCCCTCTCTCAACTACAATTGCATTCAAACTTGCATTGGACGTCTTGTTTATTCTAAACGCGCTGACTTGATGTGCAATCGGTGACTGACATTAACCTCCAACATGCAAAACCAAAAACGCCCCCATGTGGAAAGCGGCACCTTCGGGGCACCTAACACCGATCTATTCTGTGTCATCACTAGGCATCACATGGCATGTTCCTATCAATTAGAGGACTTGTTTTCCATGCCCAAAGGCAAGCGAGGGGAATCTTATGGGAAGCTCACAACAGAGAGGAACATGTTTTGAGGGCAGGGACTCGCTGCACGCCATGTTTTCTCCATCACTAAGGCTGCGATGTATTCTGAAGGGAGCTTCCATTACCCCTGAGAACGAGGTTGTTTTTTTTCTGCAACTTGCAAACAAGCTTCCCTGCTTCTGGGCAGTGGCTGTATGAACCAAAGTAAACCTTGCAAATTACAACAAGGCTTGTAATTTAAAGGGAGCTACAGCATTAACTTTGAGCAAACTCACTAGGGATGCAGTGGTGTCCTTTTTGAGAGGTAACAAGCAAGCAAGACAAGAAACAAAATAAATCCGTGGATACTCAGTATTTGCACTTAGATACAGTTTGCCAGTAAGCTGAAAGTGTGGTGATTTCAAAGCAGCTTGATTTGATGCAGGGGATTCAGACACGACAGCTGTACATTGTCTTCAAACTTGAAAACCAATGCACATTCATGCTACTTGTTTTCTTCTGTTAAGTTAAAATACATATACGTTTGCCGTTGCTGCATACAGAAGGCAATTAAGTCTCTGTAAAACAACAATAAAACAATGTCTTCACACTGCAGCAGAACTGATCCTGAGCCTTATATAAAAACTAGGCAATCCCAAATAAAAAAATAAAATCCTAGTTGAACTCAGATCAATAAAAAAAAAAATCCTCGCAGTTGTTTTGACAGGAGTTAAGTGTGAGGTCTCGCATGCTTTGGGGTAGACCAAGTCAGATCAAATGTTTTTATGAGCAAATGACCAGTGTGTGGCTCTGCGTTGTTGTACTGAGGCAGTGCCAGAACAGACAATGATTAATGGATTCTATTTTTAAACCGGAGAGGAAAAAGGTTATAACAGAAAGGCAGAGAAATTAGAGAGAGACTGAGAAGAGTATCTTGAAATAACAGGAATCCCTGATAGGACGTTCTACCATTGAGATTTCCTTGGGTGATATAAACCTGAGCTACGGACTGGAGACTTGAGAAGTCGCACAAGTAAGGACTTAAAGCTTATCTTGAACTTGACCGTTATTTCGACTTAACTCAATACAGAGCTGACTCACTCAACACCTAATTGAGAGATTTGTCTCGTTTTGACCTGGTAGAATGACCTTGACATTAAAATACTATGTGAAAAAAAGATAGCACCTTTCATACAAGGATTGCAGTAGGGCTGCAACAACTTATCTATTAAATCAATTAAAATTGATTATTAAAATAATTGGCAACTCATTTAATAATCGATTAGTTGGGTCTACGTTATTACACGTGTAGTTGCTACCCCCTAATATGGGGCAGTTAGCCAACCAAAGCTGTGGCAGTAAGCCCCATTAACCTGGATGCTGGCCGCCGTAAAAGAAGAAGAAGAGAACCAATGCCGAAGCCTTGCGTCGCTCATGTAACGTGCAGAGAAAAATGTATGACCTATGTGGTCAAAAGTATGGGACACTTTACATTAACACCTTCAAAGAACAGCGAAATGTGCACAGTGAAGGAAATTCCCGGTAAATTCGTAGTAAGTTAATTTTATCGTAAAAAATTATCTACAGATCAATCGATTATCAAAATAATCGTTAGCTGCAGCCCTAGATTGCAGCTCAAAGTGCTTCACTTAAAAAGCAAATACAACAATAAAACTCAACACAGCGAGAAATGAAAAGGAAAAGTCTAAAGTCAATGTAAAAAAATAAATAAAACACAGGGTAGAATGGGTAGAATAAAATGGGAACAGGCTAGAGTCAAGGGGTTAAAACCCTGTTCTAACTTTAAAGTAAACAAAAAATGCAAACAAAACAGAACACAGGGTGGAACATAAGAGATGGCTCAGCCTCTATAAAGGCTCTTGATTCACATGATGTGTTTCACAGAGGGTCATGCTCTCTGCGTTCGTGATGGAAATGTCACCAGTGAGAACAGGATTATGTCACTCCTCATGATAAAACAGTTAACAGTAGAAACACAAACACACACACACACACACACACACACACACACACACACACACACACACACACACACACACAGTACTGCCATCTTATTCACCACCAATCAGCATGTCACTGCGTAACCAAGTGATGGATCAGATCGTTGACGGCTGATTAGAAATGCTTTCCCCTACTTCCCCACTGGTGTCACTGCCACGGTAGAGTGGATGAGGTTGTGCTAGGAGGAGATGGCCATGGAGGGGTGGGAGGTGTCTTGTTAGGGGGCAAGAAAAAAAAGAAAAAAGAAAGGGGGGCAGTGTGTGTTCCAGGGCATTAATTACAGCAGGCCTGGCAGGTGAGGAGACAGGGTTCATTAATAAAACTCACTGAAGCTGTTTACATGTGGAACGGATGGGACGCACACACAAGCAGTTAGCTCTCAACGCAATCATTCTCTCACACCGTGTAACTCAATGATTCTACGGGCCATATTCAGTGTTCTATAGCACTAAATCCCTGTTTTAAAAGGTAGCAAACTAATACATAAATCAGGTTGTTTAAATACCTCTGCCTGCCAGCGTAACAATGATTAGAGCACAGGCGTTTCTCAGGAATTCACAATGTAAGATAACCAACTTTCTCAGCTGGCTCCTCTGTCCTTGTGCATACAGTGACTCTGATTAAATAAATGGAATGTGAACACTGGTGCTTTCCCTTTGTAAACACTGTCTTATCGTCCAACTCTGCTGAAGCCTCCCTATTGTTTATCTCCGGCGCTGGTAATGGGACAGAGTAATTTCTCATTTGTAGCAATGTCAAAAAGCAATTACAAGCCTGTGACTAAAAGCCACTGAACAATGCCCAACATCAATCACTGGAGAGGAAAAAAGGCAGTGTGTGCAGAGACATTTCAACCCGCTCCTTATTTCCCCTGCCTCTCGCTCTGGTATTTGTGCGCTCAGCTGAACTTAGCCCCGGCTTTATGGCTGCTTGGAGCGCCACTGTGAAAGGGCAAAATTTGTTGCAGATAGCCGGCTAATTATTGAACTTATTTACCGAGCTTAAAGACGTCAGTATCCAGACACAGTGTGCTTTAACGCCACATCATTATATCTGCGTACATTATGCTTTGGCCACATTTGTCAAGGCGCGCGTGACAGGTGCATCACTTTGTCCCATCGTAGTCAAACGGCTTTAAAAGAGCAGTCAAAAGATTTCACACAGAAGAGATGGGGGTGGGGGGGTGGGAACAGTGTTGCCAGAGGTGTCATTTTCAAATTGCTGTTGCATTTTTCATCACACTTTGCAGTCAATTAATGCATCACACTATAAGAAGATCTGAATATTAAATCAATCTTGAAGTCAGATTGATTACTGCCACATTGACTTGAGCACATGTACAGTATGGTACTGTAAACACATTATACAAGTGAGATTCCATGCAGGGCTGCTTTGACTTTGAAGCGACGTTGATCAAGGGGATGCTCTCGATCGATCTTCAAGGCACCATCACGTAAAGACGGGACCCAGTTTCTTATCAATCTCTTAGTCACGTTTCGTCTTTGACATTTTGCTAGCCCCCGGGCGAGTATTGACAGCCTATTTCCTTTTCCCATTTCTGCTAACCTCCACTTTCCGCTTCCTCCTCCCCCATGCACATACTGTACAGCCCTGCAGGGCAGTTGTATCAAGAGCAGAGGAAAAGTGTCCCCAGTTAATCAGTGAATGTGTTTACCTCCCGTGTTGGAGTGTATTTGTGTTACAAGAAAGGCGACACTCCTACAGGGGGATTTTAGACGGGTACAGTACACGACGGGCAGAGGGAGAGAATATGAAATCGTAGGAAAGGAGAAGGTGGTGGTTTTGTTAGGCACAGGGGGATTTTGCATTAGGAGAGAGCAGGCCAGGTGTGTCCATTAGTGATGGTCATATACACTGAACACAAGGGCACACACTTTTGCACTTGCTCATACATGCATAGCTCCATGGTCAGGAACTTAAGAACCTCAGCCTGCACCTGCTGCAGTGACGGCTGTTTAGTGAGATTTGATATGAGGTTTGTGAAAACTAGCAGCCATCCATGCATTTTAATGTCCTGTCTCTATCCAAATATTCTGTGGTTCCATCTTTATTCGACGAGCAATGGCAGAAGGATTACAGAGTTAAAATTAAAACAAAGACAAGACGAAAGATGAGCGAAACACAAGAATGACTGATCGAGGAGGCGCGTTTGCGAAAGATGGCGCGCGAGAGAATGTGTTGACACATTCTGCACCGCACACACTCTCCTTTGCTCCGCTCTGATGTTGCCACACGGGGTTTCCTGTGGGAGACGGATGTGACAAACGTGACGGAAATTAAACCTATAAATTTCATGGTATACAAGAACAACACACGGCTTGTTGTCGCCGCCTGGTTGACTCTGAAGGCAGCGTGTCGTCTGACAAAACACAATCTCCAAAGACGCATGCCGACGCTCGACTGAATGGGATCTGGATGCACACACATCCTCCCCTTGCACAGCAGGGTGGATGGAAGTGGGTGGAAAAAGATGTAAGCGATGAATTGCGCGCATGGTAGTGTAGGAGTGCAAACTCCTATTTAAAAAAAAAAAAAAAAAAAAGTTGTACCCAGAACTGAAGTTTCATACGGTTATTTTGTCTCACTGCAGATTTGACCATACATTTAAAAGCATTGTTTTATTCTGAAATGGATTTATTTTTTGACTCAGCCTAATTGGTTTTTTAGAGTAGAGTATAAATAAACATTGCCTCCGCAGAGTCAAACATTCTACAGACACGACGTCTTTAAAAACGCTCAATAATTCTTGAGGAAGGCACACAATTCTTTTTTTTTTTTTACAAAAAAACGCGTCTCGACTTTCTCCCTGCCTCTTGAATCTTGTGCTCCAACCACTTGCTGACAATTGCCAAGCAAGGCACATCTAAACTCATGCATGAAATGTTGATGCTGTAGGTCTGTGGGTCAACCGATGCACTTCACATCAGAGTCAGAAGAGTCCAGCAGCCAAACTGACTCAGCTGAACAGGAGCTGCCGTGTCTCTCTCCCCCTCTCTCTCTCTCACTCTCTCTCTCGCTGTTTTAACTCTCTCTTCCCAGGGGGCACAAATGTTGTTTCGGTTTTCTCAGCAGCTTATGGCGGAGAGAGCGTGCCAACAGGAAGCAGGATTCACAAATTAATCATCACTGTTTTTCTGTATCTTTTTTTTTGCACGTGTTGGTTTGTGCATTTTTGCAGAATAATATGAATCGTGTTCACAAGTTGTGTTGTTGTTGTGTGCTTCTGTACCCTGTTTGTGTGTTAACATCTGCATCAACATTTCCGCGAGGAAAAACGTGTCTGTCAAAAGGAGAGCGATAACCATGTGGTAAATTAACAACAGTTTCGATTTGTACAATCTCTCACTCCGGCCTGGGGGGAGAAACCTGCACTCCCAGGACATTTGTTCACAATTCTATCACTGTATCTCTGCGATCAATACGTAGTTATGGCATTCCTTTGTTTTGAGATTCATCCTCTTCTAATGTAGTTTATGTCCCAATTTCCATCACTGCACCGCTGCCCTTTCCATTCCTATTGCATTTTTCCTGCTTTCATTCACGCATTCATTTGTTCTGTCCTTTAAATAATTATCCACGTCGACTGAATGGACAAACTCTAACACAATCGCACACACAAACGCACACGGACCACTATATTTCTGCTTCCAGGCCAATAAGTAATGGACTCATTTGGCTGATTATTATCATTTACTACCCGTTTGCCAGCCAAACAATGGCATCCCGTTGCCAATGAATTGCACCGACGACTGATTGCCTCGCACAGATTAAAGCTTCCGAGAAATTCCTATGAAGGTTTAGATGTCAGTGTGGGTGGAGCTGCTGGTGTCAGAGGTCAGTGATACTGGCAATTTAAAAAGGTCAACTCCACTGAGTAGGATCTGACCTGAGGTCAGAATGTACTGATTGCAATTGAAAAGGGGAGAGTCTGTTTCTTTGTTCTATTGGAAACCTTTGCCACTATGAACGCTATTTTGATTGAGCATTCAGTCTGAAGCCCGAAAAACATGATTTTTAACAACAATAACGACGACAGACAAACTGATAAGAAGTGACCATATTTCCACCCCCTGTGAGCAAATGCCTCACAAATCCAGCAACAAAATCTCAAGTGCAACGTTAAAAGTAAGACCTCTCCTATTTTATTGAAAACGTAACTGGGAGGAATGAGGTTATCGCCGACTGTACTATGTAGAAAAAAGACGACAGGCAAAAGACGCGTGAAAGAAGTGATGATAAGAGGAGAGGAGGACAGTGGAGCACAGGGAAGAGGTGTGACTCGTTAACAGTCGACATGACCGCCTTACTGTCACTTACCCTGCACATGAAGAGCAGCAGAACTCAAATATATTTCTTCTTCATTCCATGTTCTCTCTGAAACTGTTTGTAACACACACACACACACATACACACACACGCCTACTTTATGCATGAAACGTGGGTAAAGACGAGGTTCAAAGCCGAGTTTTTCAGAGCTGAGCGTATACCGACGGCATGTTAAACTCAAATCCCCAGCTTTCTTCTCTCTCTCTCTCTTCTCTCCCACACTGACACACACACACACAAATGACGAGACTGTGCTGCGACTGGCCAATGAGTCCTGTCTCATAACAAGCACAGCATGACTGAATGACAGTATGAGCAGTAAATAGGAATTTATCCCCCTTTTCTGTCCTCCCCCTTATTTGACAGACGGTCTATAAACACCGTATTCACTTCATGATGACGATGTATAACGAGGTATACACTGAACTGAACTGATAAATACGTCTGATGTAACTGCCAACATTAACGTAGTCAAAATCAACGTGAATCAAAATAAATGTTTGAGGTCAATATGTATCAAAGACTTATTTTTGACAAAGGAGCAATGGTGCAATTAAGTGATACGATGTCCCACACTTAGTACATGGTATATTGGACAGCATTTTCGTTTTAATCGCTATTATACTGGTATAATAAAAAGTACTGGTTGGGTTTTAATTCTGACCACGGAATGAAGCACAGGCCATCCAACTTGATGGATCACATTAACCAAATTAACGAGCCTTCCACAATCCTCTATCGCCCCCCACTTTTTTTTCCCTTTTTTTTTTATATAAGCAGCAGCTGCAGTTACCATATGCTACTCACTGGCTTGTTTCACCGCTGTGATGAATCACTACGACACGGGAAGACGATGGGAGAGAGGGGGCGGATGAGACAAAGAGATTAGAAATTAGTGAGAAAGTGGGGCATATTAAGTGACATACAGTATACTGAGATGTGTTCAGTATAGGAAAACTCATTCACATTCGCACGGGGTACTCAAAGGAATGGAATTGTCTACTATACTTGGACTATAATTGGACGTCTACTATGACAATGGACTTTTTTTCGGTCTCTCTCGCTTTTAAATGTTGAGGCTTGGCCTATGAGTGCTATTCTGACCTGTGCCATTGCTGGAGCCATCAAGACTGTTTCCGCATCCTTATAAGATTGATTATAACTCAGACCTGGCATCACTATGTTACCAGTGTTTCTGATCGGAATTAGGTTCCCATTTGTTCCAAATTGTACCGTACTGTGCCAAACTGAACTATATCATGATGGAAACATGGCTTCAAACAACGTTGACATGATCCTCCAGTGTAGAAGGCAAGCGATTTAAGCTTTGTTCACTGGGTTGAGCCACAATTTAAGCAGCCCTCTCCTATACTTTCCCAAAATTTGGCTTGAATTTTCTGTACCACAGGTTTACTGAGAGCCAACCACGTTTATGCTTAAGTCGGCCATGAGGCACAAAGAGTCATAAATGAGCACACGCACAAGTTTACAAACACATCGACATGAGACACCGACCACACACGCCCGCTGTTTGACATCGCTGTCACTCAAAGCCCTTGTCAACATACACTCATACTTACAAATACAGGAAAGTAATGCTGGCGACTGTGAGACGAGGTGAGTAAAAGACAAAGAGAGCAAGTACAAGTCATTGATGAGGTGAAGTACAGCTGCGGCGCAGGGGTCGGCCTTTTATCTTAAAGCAGAATATCTGAGCAGTGGTGACTGCACTGTGAACTGAAAAGTGCTTCAATATTTTATCACTGCAGCTAAGCCAGGCATCAGAAGTTATTTTTTCCCCCCACGTCTTGGTCCATGACAGCCCCAAATGTCACTGGTGATGTGGCGGCATAGGTGGAAAGTGAGATAGAACACTGTAAAAAGTCACTGCTCTATTTCTGTCTCTATTTCATCTTTTTACTATTTTATTTTTTGGATACTCTTTTGCTTGAGTTAAAACTTGTGAAGCACACAAGTAACGCGTTTTAAGTGGCCCAGACGTTTGCCCCGTCACGTGCAGAGACTTCAAAGAGCGAGAGGAGAAGACATTCCTGCAGTTTTAGCTCTTAAAATGACCAGAATTATTGCTTCAGAACAAAATAGTCCTGCCTGCTGAACACTGTAGCCATGTATTTACACAAAGCTCTGGCTGGGCCCTTAGGGGGGAGCAGGCTGCAGGCTTGTACTTCCTCCTCTGCATCCCTGTGCAGTTTTCTCCAGCTCCCTCCCACAACCCCCTAACTTTTACTTAACTTCTTTACTGAAAATGAGGACACGAACATGTTCTGCCAAAGTAGGCTGCTAATTTAAAAGTCTCTTCCTGGCTATAGTTACTTGTGTCCACCTCGCATGTGATAAAGCCCATCCTCGTTCCATTATGCACCTGTTTAGTGTTTGATCAAGGTGACGCTGACTGTTGACAGGGGAGCCCTTAAAACGCAGAGAAAAAAAACAACAACAAATAAATTCAGGGATCCGCAGACAAGGACAACAAACACACTTGGGAAATCAAGAATTGAATGTGGTTTTTTTTCTTGGATAAAGATTAGAACTGAACAATGAATAGATAAACATAAAGCGTATTAGTTTTACTAATACTCCGGCATCCATTTCTGGTGCATTATTATCTGGTGAACACGGCAGCTACTGTACATTAGTGTTCATTGTACTATCATCATGTAGGACTATATACAGCAGGTCAAATTTCACATTATGATTAAAAAACTATATTTGTAAGTTTTCAGATACCTGTGACTAATTGCTTTGTAGATCCACTGTGATCTGATGAGTTGTCATGCACAGGTGTAAATGGTAAAACTTCTGCATAATATTGTTGAAATTGCACTTGTTCATAAAATGTGGAGATCTTAAAAGGGAGCAATGTGGAGATCTTGTCGTTTATAGTTCATCATGGTGATCAAATTCCGTTGATAAATGTAGTGAATATAGCACCTCATATGGATTCCTCTGAAATCACAGAGGAGCATCAAACCGGATCAATACGAATCATGGGATACAATTACCACGTGTTTTGAATCTTATCTCCCTGAATGCATGCAATATATGTGATTCAACTTGCACATAATATGGTTCATGAGAGAACAAGCGGCGGGGCACTGTTGCTGTACTCCACGTAGTTTGACTTAAATAGTTTTATAAGCACCCCATGGCCTTTTCCCAGAAGCCCATTATATTGCTGCTGACTGTACTGGCTGTGCAAATCAGGGGCTGAAGAGTCACTGTGCACCTTGGTATAGAAAACTTCAGTGATATTTAATATAACTGCAGACACACACACACACATCTTCTTCCCCGCGAGCTAACATGAGGGATACTAAGGAATTGATTGAAAATGGAACCAAATGAGATTGAGCTTTTGTGGTTTCTGGCTATATATATATATGCTCAAGATCAGAAATAAATCAGCCAAAGGTTCAGATGGAGAGAAAGGCTAGTGGTATAATATGTGCGCAGCATGTGGGGCGGAGGGGGGGGGGGCGGCAAGAGACAGCCACAGAAAGAGTGGTGAGAGAGAGAGAGGCTATTGATCAAGCAAAACTGTGCTGCATGTCAATATGGGAGAGTGACACAAAATAGGGGGAGGGAATATTTTTTAAGCTCTGTGTGTGTGTGTAGGGAATGGACATGATGCTTGTGTGTGTGTGTCTGCACAGCGGGGACGGTTGCACTGATTGGCTTTGAGATCGACAAACACGTCGTCATCTGCATGGCCGCATGCAGATGACTCATGCCTGGCTACGTACTGTATGTGGCGAAAAATGCAAGTGTTAAGATCTCTGTATACAGTAATAGTGTATAATCCGCACACAACATTGCACACCAAAGCCAATGAATAAAAAAAAAAGGACAGAGGGACAGCGGGGGAAGACAAAGCCAAAGCTATTGGCAAGGGATAGAGGTGATAACAGGAAATAGGACAGCTAAATTTAACTGTAGTAACCATGGTGGTGGTGGTGGTAAGAGTGGTGAATGTTACGGTGGGGTGTAAGAGAAAACAAAGAGGGAGCAAAGCAGTTCTTTCCACTGTTCTTCTACAGCATCTCAATAATAATAATAATAATAATAATAATAATAATAATAATAAAAAAACTTTAATTGTCAATGCTGTTCATTCAGGGAATAGGAAGGTTAAGGGCTAGCCCACTCAATAGTTCTCTATTACAGAGGAGGATCTCCAAATCTCTAGTGATGATGGCAGTGTCCACGTTTGTGGAAAATACTGTAAAAATCCCTGTCCAGCTCGACAACAGACTACAGTTTACGACATAGCTTACGTCTAAAAATCCTATTTTCGGGGAGGAAAAGTGTGGGTAGCCATCATCTAGTTTAAAAAAGATTGATCGCAAGACTTCACGCTCTTCAACGCAGGCACATGCATAAAATTGGACACCATCTAACGCTGGTAAAGTGTGAACACACTTGGCAGGGTTTAGTTCTACGTGTGCACGGTATAAAAGAGAAGTGAGAGGCATAAACTCTCTGACACAGTCTTTTTATAACTTATAGACTGAGAGCGGGAAAGAGGAATGAGAGAGACATCCGTCAAGTTACTTTATGTTGTTATCGTCGTATAAAATATCAATCACATGAATAAGAAAAACATCGTCTTCATTTATTCAGGAAAGTGAGCAGAACTGATGAATGTCAAGCCTTGTCGATACTCATTTAGATATTGGGTAAAAGTCCACATCCCACGCTTTAAATACAGTCTCATAATGCTCTAATTCTATGTAGTTAGCAACAAAAAGAATATTGCTGTTGTAAGCGCATTTTCTACCATTTTGAAGGGGAGTGGGGTAATTTTCTTTTTTTTTTTAAAGCAAGGGTTGGCTAAGGTTTCTGGTCAAGTATGGGCTGTGGGTGCAGCCTCAATGTTGATACAGCGCTTTGCTTAATGGTGTTATATTTGTGCGCTTTTCCCTCCCACCTTGCTTTTAAAAGCTCTTAGGGTAGGAATACTGTGTCAGGCATGTTTCCTCAAAAACAGTTCAAAACAAGATAGATACATCTGTAGTCAATGCTCTGCCAGACACAGAGAATGCGGAAAAGATTCATGGAGACCAGTCAGATGCTCCAGCTGCCTCTCCCTCAGCATTCCGCACGCAGGTAAAGAACATCTCCCTGATGAATCCCGGATAACTGATTTGCTCAAGCAAACCCAATTTTACAGAGATACATTTACAGGGCTGCATTCAGAGAGAAGTGGGCTGTCATCACTTGCGATTATTAATGTGGTTCCTGCTCTGCTCAAGGACACTCGTCTACTTTGTTATGCTCATATGCCTGGCCACAATCGATCCCTGGCCCTCCTCAGATGCACTGCCAGGTAAACCTATGCGATTGTGTGCGTGTGTGTGTGTGTGTGTGTTACGAAAAAAAGGAAAGCTCTTTCCGAGTGACCCAAATCTGAGCACATTATTCAGTGTCCTAGGAGTTACCTCTCAGTGATGAAGAAGACCCAATTAATTCTAAAAAAAAACCTTTTCTACCTGTTTACTATAAACATGATACTCTGAATTTTTGCAATGGAAAAACAGTGAAAATGTCTTTGGAAAATTCACAAAAGAACAGACACTGTCAAAGCCTCCTGTCCTCAACTGAACTATCTCAGATCATTAGTGGAGTGTTTAGAGAAGCTGTCATTCGGTTTGACTGAAGACAAGTGAATTCCCCGCCATATTCATACCCAGTAAAACAAAAACATTTAGAAATCAATCACAACCCCACTTTCCAATTAAGCCAAACTGAACCTGTTGCCATGGGAATACCCTGTGCGGTGCTAAAAAGATAAATTATTAATCTAGGATTTTTTTTTTTTTTAAGAAAGCATCAGATATGTCAGAAGTCCCAGTCTAGAAATCACAAAGCATGCGATAGCTCTCAGATTGTGATGAGAGTTTGAGAAAAAAAAGGAAAAGAGGAGGCTGAACTGATTCTACACTCCCCCCCCTTCCTCACAAGCCATGGAAGAGGAGCTTTGAATAGAGTGCCATCACACTTGCTCTCCCTCTGTCGACATCATCTTGTGCTCTCTTACTATTTGGATGTTCTCCTTTGTACCGGTCCCCATCCCTGTGATGTCATCTGTCAGAGTACAGAAATCAAAGATACTGGGGAAGGAAAATGCAGCGCGAGGAGAAACCGACACACTCACACATTGTAGCGTGTCCACATGTCTTTGTGAAACCACATACATTTGAGTGAAAAGTCCGAAGCAAACCATGGGACGCATACACTGTCGGGGGAGGGTTTTACTAATGCTGCAATCACAGCAGCTAATAAGAACATATTTATATCCTCATGAGACTAAATAAGTTCTCTCGCTGGACACAACAGTGCGATGATAACATTTCAGGAAGAGATTCAACAGACGCATTTGTGAATGAGGGAAAAAAAAAATGTATTAAATTGTCACAGCTTGAAATCATGCAGTGCCGTGCACCTTGTTGTTTATTAATTCTTTCGGGAAAAGGGCAGTAAGGGATATTCCTGATTTATCACCCTCCTCTGCCACCATCATTTATCACTTCACTAGCCACCGGATTCAGGCTCACTTTAAAATAGCCACTACGTTTCCACTTGGGGAATTCCATTACTGGTCCGCGGACAGAGCAGGAGATGTAATAGTAGTTTTAGTCCAGCAGAAAATATAACAACCTCTGTTTGAATGGAAGTCAGTTTGCCCGCGACACTGATGCTCCCGGTTTTCAATGAGTGCGGACACGCTCTACATACTCTCACACAGGGACAAGAACTCCGCCTTTATTACCACCTGAACAAGGCAATTACAAAACTAAATGGAACATGGACCGATTTCACACGTGTGCCAACTAGTGTGCTTCATTCAAGAACCATTTTTGTAAGAAGAAATACTATGAGCTTCAGTTGAAGTGTGTTTTTAAAAGTATGTTACTTTTAGTTGCTATGAAACATTAACCCTTTAGTGCTCAGGTGCACCCATGGTAAACTGCCGTGGGAATACCCCACAACTCCTTATATGGACATCCTGGGTGTGTGTGTTTATAGGTCACATATTCAGGCTTTCTTATGTTTTGTTGAGTCAAAGTTATGATTAATTTTATATAGAATTTTTAGTAGTGATGTAAAGTAGTAATACTTGTGCAGAAGTCACAAAATTAGACCTTTTTTCTTTTCTTTTTGTTCATAAAAAACGAGCCAAGTGAACTTTGAACTGTGACATGTCACAACTGTCACAATTTTAAATATTTCGAGTACTTTTTACTCAGGAAGTTGGTAAAAAATATTGTGTTTTTTTCATTAGAATGGCCTATGCTGTGCTGAAAAAAAGGATATAAGACAATCTATATTACAGTACATTCTTTTACCCTCTGTAATAGAAACAAGCAGCCAAAATGCTCTGTATTCTGAGGGTTAATTCCAATATGGTAGCACATAACAGATCAAAAATATCATCTGCTATTTTTGGGTTGCGTTTGGAATTCGCTGCCTTTAAAAATCCACCAAACAGTCCGATCAAGAGTTTAATTATTTCAAATGATTCAATTATACCATGATGCAGTATTACTTAGTAAAGTTACCGCACTCGAAATGATTATGGCCTGTTGCCAGTGATATGGGATTCTTGCAGCAGCGGGGGAAGAGTGTAATGGGAGATGTGGAGGGAACAAAGGGCCATGGAGGTGAGCGAGTTTAAGGAAAGGGCAGGAAGGAAAAAAGCAGACAAGGTGAAGAGGAGACTGTCAGCTCAACTTATCGACAGATTAAACCCCACGGGGATAAATACAAGCAAGGTGTGAGTTTATATGCGGGCGCATGTGTGTGTGTGTGTGTGTGTGTGCACCTGTCAGTCGTGATGATCTACCGTGCCGACTTGAGTAAAGGTCTGTCTCCTTGCTGATGCCCTATGGAAAAAGAAATTGGCATTCCCAGCAGAGTTCCCTGAGTGTTTGGGAGTGTGTGTGTTTGTCTGGAGGCGATCAAGCACAAAACGGACAATATGAGGTTATCAGGCTGCCTGTCTCTTTTTTGCAGTATTCCCCCACCACCACCACCACCAGATCCTAAGTGTTGACAGTATTACGTAATATTTAATAAATGCCAGGAGTGCAGATTTCCCTAAAGCTATATTTGCTATTTCATTAGGTCAGCAACGTCCATGGCGAGTTTCATTTTTTTGCCTGACGTGCACAGAAATGCACATTCAAAACTAATGCACCGTCAGACACGGCTCCTGTTTCACTGATGGCACATTTCATTCTACATGTGTGATGATGAACATATGAATTATTGGACTCTTCTGTTCAGTAGACGAATATATATCATGTGGATATGTGTGGTATCTGCATCACCAAATTCAATCAGGTCCAAAATATTGACACTAGTCAGATGTGCAACGCTGCTATTTGCAAAGCGCCAACAAAATAATTGACTAATATGAAATGTGTGAACGAGTGCCTGAAGGATATAATTGCTTTCCCTCGTCTTTTCTTTTACTTTTTTACTTCCCCCCCCCCAAGTCCACAGATACGCATGCAGAAATATCCCCATGGTTTGCATGTGGCTGGAGAGATCTCACATCCATTACAAGGCCACATTAAATTCCCTTCTATTTACATTGTGGCGTACGATCTCAAGACTTTAATTAAAACCAAGAGAAGAAAATATGCTCTTATGCAACACAGATGCCAGGATTAATCGACCAGCATCACGGTCAGAGGCAGAGGTGCAGAGTAGATTCTCTCTCATTGCTTACTTCAATCTGCCATAAACTGTACATTTTTTTCATACTCAACACTTCCAGTCATTGGACTATTAAAGGAAAAGCACATTTTAACCCAAATCCATATGTTGAGCCACGCCACGACCGTCACCTACTGCCCTCAGCATCAAAGGGGAAATAATGTGGCCATCCACCCTCACCCAATCCACTCCGGGCTATTGACATGGTGACTTCTAAATCCAATGGGATAAGCACAGCCATCTTTGAGGGGGGAAACCAAAATTGCCTTTGCATGCCCAAACACCATTTCATTCCTCTCTCACGCTTCTCTTTCCTCTGCTTTTGCCATACATCCTTTCAGCCCTCTGTTAATGCGTTCACTCACAGTGCCTGCAAAAGGAGAGATAGCTGCACCTCACCAGTACCCCCCTCTCCTGCGACTCGTTTCTAGAGCAGTGGAGAGTATATTTATAAAAAAAGAAAAAGAAAAGAAAGAAGCAGAGTAATTACTTAGAATTCACACTGTGTTTCTGGCCTAATGAGGTGACGGTTAATTGCTAGGTCCGAACAACAGCTCTTAGGGACTGTGAGAGAGGAGACACAGAGGAGGCGGGGGTGTGAATAACAACGATCAATTAAGTTATAGACAATATCAGGCCAAAAAAAAGCAAAAAAAAAAAAACGCAGTCACTCCCCGACACTGAATTGGCTTTCATGCATAACAATGCTTGCCTTTCCCAGGGGGCATCTTTGGTGAAAGAAGTGGATTTCCTTTATTGGATCGGGTGTTTTGATGGGATGTTTTTTTTTTTCTCCCCTTTCTCTCTCCTCTCCTCCTGAGAGGTTTGCAGCTAAGCTCATGCTGAGATTGGACCGAGTGGTTTCAGCTGGTCTGTCCTGATGCACACTGTGCTGAGCGCATGTGACCATGTTGCAACCAGTGTGACCTTCATCACAACAAGTGGCCTGACAAAATATTATATCTAAACCGAGTGGATTACACAGACAGCGGAGCGAGGATCCGTGAGTCGGTGTTGCTAGAGAGAATTCTTTTTCTTTCTAATGCTGCATTTCAAGTGATGCAGGCAAATGGTCACCTATAGAGTCTGTGAAGAGGATGAGAGCGAATGCATTTCAGTGATCAGGTCTTATTAAAGTTTGTTGAGGGGGGGATGGCACGAGGGCAGAGCCGTGACTACTGCCCACTGCAACCTATCAACTCTATAAAGCATTAACAGTAGGCTAGCAGAGACGGGCAGTGAAACACTTGGTCTTTCGGAGTCGATGTTGCACAGTATAATGGCAGCCATGTGGAGGAAAAAATCCACTAAAATAAGAGCTGCAGTAAAAATCGCACAGAAAAAACAGTATAGTATAAACTGAAAAGCTCATTTTCAGCCTCTTAATCAACAGAAGTGGAGGTTTCAGATAAAAGTGTAAAGATGCGCCAAATCTGGCACTAATCTTTACAGTGTGTCGGGTATAAGTAACGCAGTTAAGGCGGACAGCTCACGTTTGAATTACATTCCCGGAGACATGAAGAGTGACGGGCAAATATCTTAAACCCCTGTTGGAGGCTGCAGGTGGATACTGCGGTTGGCGGCAAATGGAAACAGGCAGAAAGAGATGAACGGGAAGTGGTGCAGCTTAAATAGACCACTTGTACCTAACTGACACAGCATCTAACGCAAAATCTGTTCATCTCAAAGTCAAAAACCCACTATTGTTATATTGCTGGTGTCTCGCAGCTAAATTGTCCTGAATGCGCCGCAGTGGTATGAAATTGCGGGACGCGCATTTCCCAGTATAGAATTTGCTTCGGTGACAAAGCTTTTGGAAAAAAAAAAAGAAGTATATTATGCTCTAAAGCGTGGGAGTGTTTGTGGAGGACAAAAAAAAAAGGAGGTACACTGAAATATGCAGAGCTACAAAACACGCTGGCACTTTGCATTCAATTAGTATGCCTGACCGTGCTATGCAGCGGCAGCTGGATTCAGCCTACCTATGCATATGTGTTGCGCTCACCAAGTGAAAAGCGTACAGTTAAACAAAGAATGGCTCGGCGTTCTCCTCGCAGCCTCTCCATTCCTCTCTGTCTGCTATTCTCTTGGTCGCTCCGTCGTGCTCTGAACTGAATGAACAGAATGGGGGAGCGAGAGAGAAGCAAATCCCTCGTACGGCGCACACTTACACAGCATCTCTGTCTGAGTTGTTCCAGATGAATAAGGCAGAATACCAAGTGGCCCACTTATATGCTACGCAGAGACAAATAGACCAGTCAATCACTGCAGGCTGCTGCTGAATAACAAACACGCGCTGCTGTGAGAGTGTGTCTGCAAGTGTGTGAGAGACGAACAGCTTTTTTTTGTTATTTGTTGTTCCACAATGCATCTGTGTACATGAACATAGTGGTATAGTATGCGCAACAACCTCTCGTTCCAATTGAATGTGATGTGTTTTCAGTGTTACGGTAAATGCACCAGATGTTTCCTCTTAATAAGAGCATGGGAAGGGGAAAAGAAAAAAAGTGGTATACATTTGAGAGAAAATACAGCTGGAGAGTGTTTGTGCAAATGTAGATGCAGATGTTACCTCGGCAGACACGGACGGATGCTTCACACCAACCTCGGATATACATGCTCCTTCTTTCAAGCTCTGCTTTGTGCAACAGATACATTGGAAATTTTTCTACACTGGGATTGAATCACAAAGACCTAAAAACACTACTGTACTGTTCCAAAACAACTTCATCTATAAATCACTTTAGAGACAACACAGTTGGCCGAAGTGCTGTACACAGACATGACAAATAAAAGTGTAATAAAACAATAAAAACAATCTCAAACTGAGTTAAAAGCAAAAGAGGAAAAAATGTGTTTTAACAGAGGACTTAAAAACAGGAAGTGAGTGGGCCTGCCTGATGTGCAAAGGCAACGCATTCCACAGTTTTGAAAATGCGTGGCCACCTCGTCGTCGTTGCCGACCTGAGAGAGCGCGAGGGAGCGTACGACAGACACTGTGGGGTGACCACGACCATGACGACATTTAAAGACAAATAATCCATAAACGAACCGGGAGCCAGTGAAGTGCTGCTAAAACTGGAGGAAAGTGCTCGCGTTTTTTCGTACCACTTAAGAGCCGAGCAGTGGCGCTTTGAACCGACATCAGTCGAGCAAGTGACGTCTGGCTGAGCCCGACATAGGGGGGCAGTGCAGTAGTCCAAGCGAGTTGTGATAAAAGCATGGATTAAAATCTCAAAGTGATGCCGAGAGAGAAATGGTTTAGCCTTGGTGAGTTGTCTGTGAGTTGAAGGAAGCTGGATTTTACCAGTGGGTAAATTTAATATTACTGTCAAGTCTAACACCCAGGTTTTATTGGCATAGGTCTCAAGTACTCACTTAAATGGCCCAAATCGACATGTTAATTGTTCATTGCAATGATGCTCAAAAGCATTTTTGCACAAATGCATAAAGAAATTAAGACGGGAAGACTGATTGGCGTTTCCTTTCCTCTATGAGAGGAAAAGCATCATTGTGAACTCTGGTCTATGGCTGTCACTTACAGTATACACTCTCTGTGCGTGACACTATTCTGCTGTGTCAGATGGATGCACATTAATAAATAATGGCAATATACAGTGTATAGCTTGAAGAGGCCGGGCCGTGCAGGAACTCTCAGAAATAGTGCCTTGACCAGGGAATTAAGGAGGTAAAAGAACGCGCAGCTCAACTACAAACAGCTAAATTTTTGATGATACAGGGGAGCGAAAAAAACACAGAGGCAGGCTTTAAATAATGCTCGGGATAAAATCCACATCACTGCATCACTGAATATAGCCTCGGCCTCTTAAACACCATCAGGCAGAGCAGAGAATCCTGGGAAAATCCAATTTCAGGACCGGCGTTTCATCGTGTCACACTCTATTTTGTCCCCTGTCCTTCCCTCTGGCCACTATAATGTGTGACTTCTAAAAAGGGACGCAGGCAACACTGGGTTTGGAGACATTCCAGCATGTAAAAATTGGATAAATTAGTACAATAAGTGACGACAATTTGAAAGTATTTATTCTTGACAGAGTAAAATAGCCTCTGCAGCAGCATTTGGAAAATAATGTGGCACTGAAAGTCCATTAAGACAAGGACTAATGGAACTAATGGCTCAAACTCCTTTTCAATTAGGGAACTCTGGGACTCAATAACCCCAACTTATTTGAAGTTTTTGTTTTTCATTTACGAAATACGAAAAAAATTACAAAGATTAAATGGTTTAGTAAAAATGTGTCAGGGACACTTGACTGGCTGAGGTCCAGCAGGTAATGACAATCCAATGGAGACAAATTCCTCCACTTTATCGGTTCTAATTCCTCACTGACAAAAAAAAAAAAAAGTGCTGCACAATGGAGCCGTCTCTCCCTGTGAGCGCAATGTCTCCTCCGTTCAACCGTGAATCTACATTCATAAATAACCACTGCAGCGGCGTCAATAAAAAAATTTCCACAACCTTTCCACCCACAGTGAAACAGACAGCTCAGAAATTAAAATTGAGGAAATTAGCCTTGAGCGCTGATCTCGTGAAAAAATGTTTATCATGTGGAGTGTGAGTCATTCTGGTGATATTTTTGGTGGAATTTGCACATTTCTTTAGCCACTTTTTTGTTCTAATAAAACAGTGTAGCCCTCATACATGGACACTTCCCCCACTACACTCTTGTGGCCTCCTCGATTTGGTCTTCTTCAAGCTGAAGTGAGAGAAAATAATTACGCTATTTTCTCTCTCCCTGTTCAAATGAATGGGAATTAAATAAACTTTTGTGGGCGATTATGCCAAGGTGTATGTGAACATCTGGTTAGTGCCTAGCAGGATCCATGCACGTGTGCACTATGCTGTGCAGCTGCTGAGTAAAAACATGGCAGGTTGGTTTTCTATGACTCATTTTAACATTCTACCTCTTGTTTTGGTAGCACACACGCACACATACTGTATCATTTATAAAAATGCGACACATACAGTCGCTTTCATATGACGCACGGACATTCAGGTAGACAGAAGAACAACACAGGGACTAGTATTTTCAGTCATTATAAACCGGACGCAGAAAAGTCCTACCTTGGTTTTGAGAGGAGGTTCAAGAAAAGAAAACTGGGTTGACAATTTCTGACGCGCGACTCGTTCGAAAGGTTCAAGGAGGGAGAAGCTGCCTGCGTGGCAAAGTGAAGAAAGAAAGAGGCCGAGACGGCGAGAGCTGAGCCAAAAGTTCAAACTCCGAGCTGCAGGGCTTCAAGGACAAGAGATGAAATAATGTCTTGCGGCATTTCAAGTTGACTTAAATGGAGCCAGTCGAGAAAGCCTGAAGTGACGGCGTGGAAGGGAAGAAACACACTGCAGGAGAAACCAACTCGAGAAATGCATGCACACTGTCGTAAAATATGTGAATCCAGTAGCTGTTTAACATTTTTTGAGTCGAGTGTTGAGTGTCTCATTTTTACAGATGTAAAATATACATGTGCTCAGATATTATAGATGTGTCACACTGTGGCATGGCAGCCTCTCACCAAGAAAACATTGCACATTGAACAGACACAAAGAGCAGCGAAGAGTGGACTCTCACGGGCAGCCGAATACAGTGTCAGTAGTGTGTTAGTACTGTCGGATTGTCTTTGAACTTTAAAATCTTTTAGGGCTAAAACTGCCCATTGCTTCGTCTGATAGTTGTTCTACTTAAGTGTTTCCTTTTCTTGGACTGCACTTACAGTCTACTTTTCTTTTGATACGTCTGCTGGTGAGGTCCTTTCCTCCGCTCTTCACACTCAGAAAACCAGTCACACATTCCCCTATGTCTTTCCACGGAGCGCAAGCCGGTTTGTGCTCCCCCACTGCCACACACTTCTTCTCCTGTCATCTTTGAAACTAGCACGGTGAAACCACTTAGATATCCCGGGCAAAAAAAAAACCCCACGGCGTGTAGGAATCAGCACCGCAGCCCGCTCTCCTCGCCTCTCTTTATAATTTGCTCTCCTCTCTCAAGAAGCGGGGGCTCTTTCTGCTTATCTCAGCAAAGCTGTCATGGCGACAGAGCAGCTATTATTGCCATCTCCTCACTGTAGTCTTCCTCGAGCCAAAGAAACACCTCGCTAATCAGGCCCTTACTGTCACATGCTGCGCAACTAACATTGGCAGCCAACGCCGCACAACAATCAAAGGTAAAATCTGTCAGAAAATGTTTGACTTAAAAGTAGGAGAAAGTAGGGCGAGGACGACGCGGCTTTACTCGGCACAGACCACTTAATAAGCAAAAAAGGACTTATGCAAACAAGTCTATTAGCCTGTCACCTAGCCTTTGCCCCTGTTTAAATCAATCCTGTGGAGTTTTGAATGCTAATTGTACACATTCTCTATCTCACCCAGTCGAGCCGTGCCACATTTGCAAACATTAAACACAGCGGAAGTGTCCGTCTGACCAAATCCTTTCTTATTGTGTATTAATATAACACTTTAATATCTCTAATGTGCTAAGGCGGCACCCACAATTGTGTCGACGACAGTGGCAAATTTTAATCCGTGCGAGAGCGAGTTCATCTTCCCTCACGCTAAAATTAGGTCTCTAAACGCAGCTGGATAACATCAAAGTAACATGTAAGTGTCGGAGCTGCAACACAAAGCGTTCACCAAATCTTTTTGCACTCATTGTTGGCCCCGGAACCAGAAAGCACTTAAAACGAATGAAGAAAACTACGCCTTTTAGTACATCTATTTTGTTCTTTCTCCATATCTTCCTGCTCTCCCTTGCTGCCAGCCACACAGCGGGTGGCCACATGGCAGGGACACCGGGATTCAAATCAGCGTTTCTCCTCACAGTGTGTGTTGGCAGTGCCTCACCAGCCCAGGAGCCAATCTCAAGGCCAGTGCTGAGTACAATCTGAGGCGTTACTATGACCGATAGGTAAGTGAGAGAATATTACAAGTGGCGAAATGTTCACATGCAGTGCAGCATGCGGTTTTGATATTGACATTTAATCAATTAAAGGGGGAAATGTGTTCAATGTTGAATCATTAAGAGAGGGGAAACCTGTGAGGCTCTGTAGTGCTGTTTAAGCTGCACAGGGCAAGATATTTCTGGATGCAAAAATGCCGGAGGAATTGCCTTATTAGCTTTAATGCCAAATTAAGACTGTAGAAGAGTAGCACAACCCAATGCTGTGAATTGTGAGCCTGGATATGTAACAGTCTCCTAAAGAGCTGTAGACGAGTACAATGGGAGAGAGCTGGTCGCACCAATCAGTGTGTTTACGTGCATGTTCAAAGTCCAATTTTAGTCGGACTAAGACAATAATTTGGTTTTCTTAATGTCATATAAACACATTAGTCTGATTAAAATTGAGATTGAGGTCTTGGTCAGATTAACATACCTATATAATGCGATTCATAGTCCGATTATTCATCGGACTGGAGTCGGACTTGGTGTTCTGTGCATGCACCAAAATGTCCTCCTTGGTCAAACTACATGATTGTTTTTCTGTGACATAAAGGTCAACAGAAGTACACGGCTCAATAAATCGATTTTCTCCTCCGTATGTGTACTCAGACTCTGCAAGTTGTCCTACTCAGCTTGATTAAACTGTGCATGTGTGAGTACATGAAATAGTATGCTTTTGTGTTTGTTTAAATTAAATGTATTAAAACTAATTGAGTAATGGGAAATGAGTCCCATGCAGCTTTGGCTTAACAAGCACCAACTACACGTATCCACCGGCAAATATCTCTCCCTGCTCCACTCACTCCAGCCACAGTCGCACACGTAAACCATTAGCAGTAGCGTAAGGTTTTCCCACTTACGGTCATTGCAGAATGAGCCACCATAGGACGTCATGGTGCAGTCGCAGGTGAAGCCCTCCCACTGCTGGAGACACACCCCCTGATGGTAGCAGGACTCCTCCGTACAGGTGGTACTGGGTCCTGAGGGGAAATGAGCGAAAAAGAAATCAAGAGTTTCGCTCTCGGTCCAAACGTAAATAAATGTCATGTGCAGGATCATAATTGATGAACAGAAAGCAATATATGTTAAGGAGCGAGGCATAGTATTTATAGCTCTTTCGGCTGTGACAGACAGAAAGGCCTCAGGCCGCGCTGCTGGCCCTCCACTGCTCTCTGCAACGGCAGCTGAAGGTCATTTTTAAGGCTCGACATGATATTTACACTTTACCTGTAATGTGGAAGGTGCGCTACTAGACCACTGTCAGCACCGCCAAGTAACCAGTAACTTAAGTCGGCTTTAGATCACAGTGGTCGTGAAAAGACGAGTAAACAACCTAAATGAGCTCATGTACAATAACAAGGCTCTAACGGTGTTGTTTTATCACTTATTTTTTTAACCCAGCGCTAACTTTTAAACGCGATATTCAGTGTTTTTAAAGCACGGCTCACTAACGCAAAAACCGTGAAAAAAATAAATCATCAACACAATTTCCAATACTTGTGTCGAAAGGACTAAAATCAAATGTGGCAGCCTTTTGCCGACAGACTGAAAATGATTTGATTAATGTGGCTTAGAACTGTGTTCATATTAAATCTGACATTATTCAAGGTTGAAACCTGGTGTAATTAGAGGACCGGGGGCACATTTGCATTGGAAATCAGCGTTGGTAGCTGCGGTTTACTGCGAGCGCCTGTGAACGCGCATGCCTGCTTGTGGGTTTGTATACGGGAGGCACGAGGGTGCGTTCTCCTGTTGCTCTCTCCCATAGTCATGGATGGCTGAAGATATTTAAATTGTCAATTAGAAACTCCGCCGTTGTAATTTCTCCGCGGAATTCCAACCACTTACTCACACAGGTACTGAGTCAGACTTCCTTGAAAACTCTTTACAGCCTAAATCACTTTCCTTCACACTGTATATACTATTGACCCAGCAGGCAAATCTCACATGAGTTGAGATTATATTAATACATTATTTATTAAGTGTCTGCCTTGACTGACTCTATCCTCTTAGAAACTAACACCGACGACGGAAATGAGAACAAAACAAAAACAAGTTTTCAAATAACTGCTCTCAAAATTAGATGGAGTGGGAAAAAAAAAAAAGCTGAATAATAGATAAAAGATAAGCGTGCAGATTAAGTCTAAGGCAAGAGACGTCTAAAAATAACTACATGTGGTGGTTATCTTGTTGGTGATGGTGTGTGTGTGTAGGGGGGGTTCTCATTAAAATCTCAATTAAGCGCAAACATTTCCGAAGAACCATGGTTCAGTGCCAGACTAATTTGTTTCTGCATAGATAAACCAATATGTCACTGTGCCTTTTACAAATGGCCCAATTAAAAAAAAGAAAGCCCCAACTTTTCAACCGCCCCAATAGAAAAATAAATAATCAAAACGTATCAATTCATAAAAGCGTTCGCTCCGCTCAAAAATGTCCACTTAAACTGAATTAAGCTCCTATCGGCTCGTTCTGTCGGCGTTGCCACAGCCCCGTCGTTGCCCCATTAAAGGTTTCCCTCGAGGAGCTAATTATGCACTATGCCGTAATTAATAACCACGTAATGTAATCCTTACCCTTTCTTTCAACTATTGATCCACTAAACACTACCTCTCTAAGTGTGCCTGAGAAGAAAATGAGGTGTCTTGGGTTTGTTGGAGCACAAGAAAAACCCCAAAACACATCCGCTACAAATGTTGAGGAGACTCCTGAACAATATCAGGAGAGAATGAGTTTTACGTCACAGTAGCAACCCAAAGAGAAGAAACACGCGTGCGGTCGCCTGTTCCTTCAACTATCAGCTGGGTGACATTTGAAACATCTGTTGGCATTATTGTCAGTCAAAAATAGGCCACAATGCTGCAATGCTGAGTTTTCTATCTCACTATCTCAAAGTTTTAAAGACACTAATCTAGGCTTTTTTTTAACATCTCAGCTGGATTATTGTAATTCTCTGTACGTGAGCTTAGACCAGTCATCTATCCAACGACTGCAGCTAGTCCAGAACGTCGCCGCTCGACTTCTGACTGGAAAAAATAACCTGTGTCGCGCTCCCTCCGCTGGCTTCCTATTTGAATAAGGATTGATTTTAAAATTGTACTGTTGGTTTGTAAAGCTCTTAAAGGTTTGGCATCATCTTACATTTACCCATTGAAATATCTGCCTCCAACATTTTAAATCACTTTTAAAGACCCACCCTCTTCTCCTTGGCCTTCACTTCAAGATAAGAATAGAAAAAATGTGTCATACTGACAGTATGTAAGATGGTACAAGCAGGTAAAGTTCTACACAGATGGATCCAGTGGATCGAAACATAATAAATACAGGCTCACAATGTTGAGCAGCAGCTGCAGCACATGTTGGCCGTTGTGATCCACTTATCTTAAAATCTATTTAACTGTGAAACAGCTGCCTCAGTCAGTGTGTCCTGTTATTTTTCTGCAATGTCACTGTCTTCATATACATTTCAAACTGTATGTTCTTGCTTCTGTGTTCCTCCACACTTGAGTTACCGTGAGTCAGCAACAATGTTTTTTTTGTCTCTCTCTGCCCCTTTTTTCCTGTTTCACTCTACTTCCCCTTTTCTTGCTCTTATGATTCACTAAAGGTAGAAGAGTTCAACAAGAACAAGGTCAGCGTTCTGGCCTTGGTCTGGCCTTACAGGTCTAGAGAGACCGGTCCAGCAGCCACCTCTGACCACTGAGTATTCCCAGTCCACGACGATGACCCCAGAGGCGAGTCATTTAGGACTTTGGCAGCGCTCCGTGTGTGGGGCAACGCTGCATTTTGGAAAAAAGTCATATTAAACACCGTCATCTTTGGGACTTTGGTATTGTAATTTAGCTGATTTTTTTTTTGTATCTTCTCTGTTGTATGGAAATTGGTTCAGAATTTGATTACAGCATAATTAGATAACAGAAATAATGTTCTGGATTTGATTAGAGAGATTACCCAGTGGTGATTGTTTTTGCTCTCTTTCTGTAATATCAACAAGGGGATACATAAATTTGCAGAAGCCTCGGGTCATTCTGTCCCATTCTTTGCCTGAAAAGTGCCACTGCTCTATCGCCGTTAAATTGCACCTGCTCAGCTCACTGGAATATCCGCTCATTAAATAATATTAGCATCCACTTCGGGTGCCTGCAGGAGTCAATATGATGGCTTTGACGTAGTTCTAAACTGTGTCTGAAGTGAAGTAATTGTGTTGTCTAACTCTAGGTAGGTAATAAGGCTGGCTGGCAGAAGTACTAGCATTAGGGATCAAGGGGGGGGGGGGCTTGATCGGTGCCGCATCGAGTCAGCCAGTGTGGCCCTCGGGGGAAATCAAGTTTGTGCTCGCCAGTGCTCAGTATGCCATTGAGACGTGGTGTCGCGGACAGGGTAAAGGGTGGGGTGTGTGGCAGGCAGGGAAAATGCTCCAGCTAAACATCTAAAGGAGAGCTAAAAGGAAAGAGAGAGAAATCCCACACTCATGCAGATTTTTACGGTGGCAATAGAGAGGATATATAGACGAAGGGGGAGTTTGACTGTAAAGGACTGTCCACAGCGGAGAGTATCTGGGTGTGGTTACTGGCGCACATCGGGGAGCTGCAGCTGCAGGAGCCTACACTGAGTTACTGTAGTGGCGTCGTCTCTTTACTGGAAGCTCAGTGTGCAGATGGCAGGCTTGCATGTAATCAGTCCATAGAGGCAAACAGATTGGATTTATGGACGCAAATGAAAACTGCAAAAAAAAATGTAGAGTGGCTTGTTTAAAACAGAGGAGAAGAAAAGTGGCGTGTAAACAATGCCTTTGTGTTTGCGCAAAGGTGCCGATAAAACTGCTCGACGAGAACATTTTGTTTATCTTTTTTAGCAACAGTTAACGCAGCGTAAATATGAGTGTGTGAAACACTTGGCAGTAAACTATATGGCCTTGTTATGACATCTGCATCTAAACCACTGACATTAAATGTACACAAAAAGGAGACTACAGCTGCAACGCTGACCCCCCCGATGGTCATGTTGTAAATGTTTGAGAACATCGGATTATAACAACACATGAACAAAAGCTGTAAGTGAACATAATGCATACTGAGTATTCTGCAAAGTACTTAAAAAACCTACTGTATTAATACATTAACAATGAGTGCAACCTCCTTACAGCATGCTTTCTTGGTCCAATATTCAAACTCCTACACGTCCAACTCATCATTCTGCATTCAACAAACAAAATAAGTCATATTAACTATTCGCACACACTCACCATCGCAGCCTCGTTCCACCTGACCCACCCTGTGGAGAGCATCTGCAATCAGGTCGGGGAGTCTCCCATTCAGGTCCACGGAGGCCAGACAACCCTGGTACCCGTCCCGGGACGCAATCAGCTTGGGCAGATTGCTGTACATGTTCTTCGCCACACCACCGATATACAGCTCTCCTGCAAAACACGCACAGACACATTTTTTACACCTTCAAAGTTGAGAGACACAAGTCTGGCTTTTGGCAGCGTTAGCACACAGGTGCCAGTACTCTTCTTGCTTGATAGAGATAACGAGTGGATTCCGTGCTCCATGCACCACTGAAATGTGTCAAAATAAAGCTTGTGGTGTCGATCATTCGTACTAACCCAATTTGATGATTCCACACTGCAGGAAAACACTGCTACGACCCCAGGGTCTTTCTTCACTTTCCTTGTGTGTATGTGTCTGTATGTGAGTGTGAGATGGGTTACAGGTGTGTGTCCAGGTGGACCCTGGGAGCTGATTAGCCCTGCACAGTAGGTTCCAGTACGAGAGGCCTGATCATCGCAGCTGCGGTGGACTTCCTTGAGCCACTCACAGCCAGACTGTTTGTAATAAACCTTTTAAAATGGTTTGTTTTACTTGTTGCTGGTGGTTTATTGGGAGCTGGGAAGAGGGAAGTCTCCACATTCCTGTTGCGATCAGGTTTTCCCCTAGGCCTGGTCGTAACATGCACATTTATTACCTACTACGTCATGTTTGGGTAGAGTAAACTATCAAGTGACTAAATCAAACTCACATGTAGCGTGACAATTAACAGTCATAATTATCTTTCATGTTGATTAAAGAGAACATCCCTGATCAACAAGGGAACATGGCTATGATCATATTGTGGTAATTACATCTCTACATTCTGTATCTTGCTGATCGTGTACCACCACGCTGTGCTTGCTTTTTTTTTTAATTATCTCTATATACAATCACTACCGTTAAAGTCAGTGCCTCAAAAGGGCGTTGTGTTCCTGACGCACTGTAATTTTCATGTGATTCCAGATACAGCAGGGAACAATAAACCGTCACCAAAAGACAAAACTTACATTTTAATTAGGTCAAATCACTGGATCGGATATCAGACTGTTAAAAATGTAAAATCTGATATAGTCCAAAAATCCTATACAACAGGGGTGTCAAAAAATAGGCCAGAATCAACCCACCAGAGGGCTAAATGAGAACATTTTACATTATGAAATGCTGTCATTTTTTAAAGTTGTAATGTACATGTACAAATGGTCAATTAAGCATAATATTCTTGAAATTTCCCCAAGACATATCAGGTTGTTCACAATAAAATTTTGTTATATATTATATATTATGTCTTTGAAATGACTAATGTGTTGTTAACAGCTTCATAGTTCATAAATGGTCTAAAATGACTCCATCTGACTCACATCAGTATAGGTAGATACTTATTTGTGGTACACAAAAAAGTGGTATCGTCCCATCCCTTATTTTAATGCCAAGCAGAGTTAGCAACATGTCCCCTGACAAAATGGGTGCCACGATGAATGCTCCGACATGTTTTTTAACGAAGACATGAGTCAATTTCAGACTTGCACTTGACCTGAATAGTACAGCAAAAAGCCTGAAGCATTGGAAATGATTCCATCCACATACTGTACCTATCCTCCTCAGCAAGCCTGGGTTTTGAAATATCTCGATGCTCAAGCACAAATAAGGTCTCTTTGCATTGCGACATAAAAGGAACTGTTCATCCACTTTTAAGCCCAATTACTTTTACTCTACTTCTCCATTCCTCTCTCAGTCGTCCTTTCTGTTGAGTTGTGCGAAAAAGAAAAAAAAAAAAAGCCAAGTGAAATTATGAGAAAACACAAAGAGGCCTTTGATGTAAGTGCATATGTATAAACGCAGTTTGAAATGCTTTAGGCATTTCTCATCAACAAACCTACTTTTTACGCTTTATCTCTCAGTGGGCACAAAATGAACACCCAGCAAAAACATTTCAAACTGGGATGAGATCCTGCTACAAGGACAGAACCATCAGAGAACCTTTATGGTCAGAAAAAAAACTATACATATATATATATATATATATATATATATATATATATGTTATTTTTCCCTTCAGCTTAAAAATGAAGCACTTTTAACTTCAGCACTCTGAGGGAGCAATGAGCCACAAGGTCAATTATATGTGGACTTTGTGTAATGGAATGAGTCAATGATGTTTGCCAACTTCTCTGTAGAATTAATGAGCACTTGACACTTCATATTTCCCGTTCTGGGGCTCCCGGGCATCATAATCAATACAACAAATTCATTATCTGTCCAACTGAGTGATGTGCCGGAATCGCAGCTGTAAGAACCATTTCGCAAATATGAAATTATTGGTATGGAGTTAATCTCAAAAGAGCAAATAGCATATTTCCCGCTGAGTCCACAGCATGTATGAGACGCCACTTGCTGGCTGCATCACCAGAGTAGAGACGAGACAGGAGGCAAGGCTGTAGCAGACGTACTGTTGTAAAAAAAAAATAGAAATTCATGTTTGTTTTTTATTTGTTTTCTTTCAGTAAAGTAAAGATGACAGAATATGGATAAATATGCAAAAGCCCACTTGGAAAACTGGGCTGTCATTGTGTTCAATTTGGAGGAGTGCTTGAATCTGAATAATATATTTCCTCGGATAAAGTTTTGACTTGTTTGTAGATATGGGCCATGAACAGATTGTTCCATGGAAGAACTGTAGCCCATCCACTTTGGTGCTTACTCTGGAGGTTCCTTTAAAAAACATTGGCAAACTAGTATCACAATAAGCGTAAAGTAACTTCCCATTAAAGGTAGTTTTCACAGTCGTTTTATTTTACTCAGATATTTGATTTCGAGTTGCTGCTCTGGGTTATCACACAGTGATCAACTTTGCCAGGAAATAATTTATCTCTTAGGCTCACAGTGTTTATTGGCTTTTTATGCTGTGTGTAATGTGCTCAACGACGTTGAAGATGGCTGCTATCTCAATGTCCAACAAGATGCTGTTGTGTTCTTTCCATATCTAAAACCTGATCTTTGAATAAAGATTTTTCTGAGACTGTTGAGGGAGCAGAACAGAACAATAACTCACTATTATTTTCTCCTAGTATCAAATTGTGTCCTGGCTCTGCTGCCCCAGCAATGATGAATAGCTGAACTGTTGAAGAGCTCAGTGGAACCCAACAGACGGGACCAATTATAGCATCTTAGATGTCACCAGGGACCTCAACCTCCACATCTGCACAGTTAACATAATGACCTCTCCCAGGCTGAAGGGAGGAGTTGGGATGCTATGATACAGAGCTCTGAAGAGCCTCTGACATCACGGTCGGGTTGAGCACAGTGACTCAACATTTACACTGGACAGTCAAGGCTTACAGATAAATCTATAAGTCTAATTTATGACTCTGTCTTCTATGGTAGGCAGACCATTATATATCCACTTTTGCTGACATGAAAATGTGCTTTTGGGAGTACTAACTGATAGGTTGAACATAATTAGCTTTTAAAGAGCTATACAGTCAGTACGTTAACATGGCCAGTTTAATCGAGATAAGGCCATAGTCCGACTAAGACAGTCAACCCCCAACCGAGTATACACGAGAAAATCGATTTATTGACCGTGTATATTTGACTCTGACTCCGTAGAAGTCTCCATAGACCTTGCAAGAATGCTGTATCACTCTGTAAGCTAGTGTGTAATTAGTCAGTTTCCTGTTGACCTTTACATGGAGGAGTAATCCGACTATGTATGTATCTATGTATCTAAATTTTAGTCAGACTAATATGTTTAGATGACATTAAGAAAAACGTAGTATTGTCTTAGGCCGACTAAAAGGCATGTGTTTCCATGCGATGGCCTCTAACCTCACAGTTTAAAGGGAATGATTACATGGGTAAAATATCCATGAGACGCACTTTAAATTCCAAGTAGTGTAAATGGTATTAAGTGCTCCATCTTCTATCCTTGGCCTTCTAATAGCAATAAGCCAAAGCACAAGAGCTTCAAAAGGTAATGGGAGCTGAACATCCGATTTGTTAATTGCATGTTCAAAAAAAGAAAAGAAAAGCAAACCTTGCATAATTAAGAGACCAAGAACAACCCTTAAACCATTCACCTGTGTATTTTTCCCCACTGCTTTGGCTGTAAAGCTGTGGTGCTTTAGACCATGCACTTAGATCATTAAAATACAGTCAGTGCCTTTGGTCAGTTCACCATGTCAACTCAGGGTAACACCTGTATTTCTTTCTAGCCTGTAATTGGCTCCCAAGTGAACGATGTTATTGCAGTCTTTGCCCATATCTGGCAATACTATGATATGCATTATTTATATCCATCATTGAAAGAAGTCTGATCACGAGACTAGGCCATAGACACACAATGTCTGGTCTCATCTTTAAACAACACTCAACTTCCTCTAGCCAAGTCCCAGCAGAACACAAAGCTGACCATTAACTTTCATTAAATGCTCTATTAAGAACCTCTGCTTTCCTCTCGACTCAGCACTATCTCCCCCCCTGAGTTGCTCGTGTTGCTTTGCGCTCACGCCGACTCTAATTGAGAGCGACTGAATTATTGCTGATGAGACGAACCGAAACACATGCAAACACACATCCATACATATGCTGTGCGCCGTACAAACAAATTACAGTTAGACAGAGGCAGTGACCGTCATAGGCAGGAATGGGACGGTGGCAAACGGAAAAATGGAGGACGCGGGGAATCAGCGATTAATCATTCTAAAAGTTTTCTGACGTGCAAAGATGCCACAAAAAGACGAGATCGGCGTCGAGGATATTGATAATGCTGGTGCTAAATTGTAAGTTGTGTCACTCTGTACTTGAGAGTGGTATAGAAAGAGCTGTTAATTCCAGTGAGAAAATATACAGATAGATGGTTTTCACACATTATGGTCGCTTTCACTTGTAATGTAACTACAGGTGGTGTTATGCGCTCGCTCTCTCTCGATGTTCGAGGAGAAGGTTAAGAAAACCTTTCTTGCCATAATTTCTACCTTAAGCGTGAAACTGGCTGACTTATGTTTGATTGTATTCGCCAAAATGAATCAGTACCATTGCTACTTTTTAAAACATTTCAGTCTCTATGTCATATTAATTAGCAATCAGCACAGTGCTGTTTGTTGAACAGGAAACAATGTAGCCAATATGGAGCCTTAAAAACCTTTTTTGTCCGCATCTTATCCAGTAGTCTCACCAGTAACAGTAGTACAGTGTACGCTGTTTGGATTGGCTCCAGTCAACTGGAGAGGAAGTGGATTTTAATCTCTATGGCTACAATGTGCACAGTGACCTCAAGGTATTCATTTAACATCATCATTATCACCGGGAAATCAGTGGTATTTGCACACACATCATCTCTGTCACGTTGCAAAGGATTTATCGACGCACAAAGAACACTACTTACTATGTGATTCAGTCGTCGCCACTTATGCTGATGAGGGGGGCGCAGCAGCCAAGTTTATACAGCTGCGTGGGAAGTTAATAAACCACACTGACACTAAGCTTTGCAATATATCTAACATAACCATTTATGTCACAGCCTGTGAATCAAAGTCCAACAAGCTGGAAATAACCCATACCCTCCTGACAGGGAAATGTAACTACATAAGAGGAAAAAAAAAAAGAAGACATTAATTATTCCTACAAAACAGGAACGAGAGAATTAATCATGTGACTGCGTTCACAAAAAAAACACAGTCATGAGGCCCGCGGGTCCATTAAAAGACTCCTGGTGACTTTGTGGAAAAACTGTGTAGTGACACAGACAGGCATCATTACACATTTTCATGCTTCCGTTCGCCTTCCACGAAATGTCACTTCATATTCAGTGTCCTTTCACTTTGCCGTGGCTGTGCTCTTTCCTGTCGAACGCCCGTCACTTTTTCTCACTTTGCTCAGTCACAACCTCTTACTCTCCGTTTTCCAGATATTTGTCTCTATCGCCTCTGCCCTTTCATTTTACACCCACTGAACTCACGGCATCATCGCACATGTTTTTTTTTTCATAATCCCGCTTTCTTTTTTAACTTTAGATGATTCCACGCTCAATGAGAGACCTGGAGTAGAGGTCACCAGTTCAGACTTACTTTGTGAATGCTCCCCTTGGCTAATTTTTTCAATGTAGCTGTTAAATGGCAGAGGTTTCATTTGCACGGCCCTCAGACTTGATGTAGTTGAGGTGAAATTTGCTGGAAGTTGTCCAGTGGAGCTGAATTTGGGAGTGACGTGACCTCACAGAATCTCTGTTTACGTTATGACATGTAAGTCAGTTGAAACGACTCAAATAACGCAACTACAGGCCAGTTTATGAGGACAAAAAGGATTTATGGTCAACATGGGGCAAAGCAAGTTTGACTCTCTGAATATGGCAGTTTTTTACATTACTTTTATTTGAGTATTTTCTTTAAGGCAGAGAGGCAGAGAGCGAAGGAACACTCAGAAGATGAATAAATAGGTTTAGCGATCCGAGGTAATTGAAATGATTACTATACAATACCTTACCCTAAGTGCTCATGTGGCACAGATCTGTGCTGCAGATTGCCTATAGGTTGTGCTGGAAAAAGAAAGATATAAGAAACTCTATATTGCACATACTTATACCCTCATCTGTATACTGTATATTGTCTATTTAAATATAGTGATGCCTAGTGGCTGGTTACTTAAGATAGTGCTTATACACAGTGCATGATTCTGAAATGTCTTAATATTATTTGTGTTGTTGCCTTTATTTAAGACAACACACAATGAGGTGTAGGTGTTGCGTGATTGTGTGTTTGTGTGCGTCATCTTAATCAAACACAGCTGCACGTCCAGTGGAGAATCTGGCTTTTGACGAAAGGAGAAGACGAGGGAGACAGCAGGAGGAAGGGGTGACAAAAATGGTCAAAACTGTGAGTAATGCTGCACTAAATTGTAATGCAAGACAGGTCAGTGGGGGGGGGGGGGGGAGCTTTCATACACTGCTCTATTGCAGCACTCAAACTGAATCCCATCATTTATTGAAAGAGTTTTGACACTCAGCGGAAACATAGAGGGTGTAAAGAAGGACACGCTAGGAATATGAATATAAAAGGAAACAGAAAAGAATCAGGAAGGGAGGTTAACAGGCTTTAAAGGACGACGCAAAATATGTTTGTTTGTTTTTGTTTGAGATCATTTGTTCCGATTTACATGAGGAACCAGCAGCTCCTGAGTCTTAGCAAGCCAAACAGAGATTTCCTGTACGGACTTTGGTGCCAGAGATTGAGTAGTTTACCAACTTGCGGCCTTAAAATGCCGTCTAATGGCAGAGCCTCTTTTCCACCACAGGAACTTTTCTCATTTACTGCTAGTAACAACAGTAAATGCTGGAATGGGGGTAAATAAGGCCCTGGTAATAAATGTTCCTGGAAATGTTGGTGGAAAAGTAAATCTTAAAATCTATTTTTCTTTCAACCATTTTATCACTAAAAGCCCAGATGAATTATCCATCGACTAATGATACCTTTATCACTTAATGTATAGAAAAGGTACAACCACAAAAAAGTTGATTGGTTGAAAAAAGGTCGACTCATATCTATAATCTGTTAATCTGATGCTACTGTTGGTTTGTTTTGGCAGTGTGTGACACTAAAGGCGATTCATCACTGATAAAAAAAAAAAAACAGAAATACTGAGGGAGAGGTGCTGGTTTAAAATTTAATAAGCCAGATAAAATCTGCGATCATATCAACGTCATCAAATGCTACGATTATGATTTAGATTATGATAAAAGGGAGACGGCGGCGCGGTGTGGATTAAAGCCTCCTAAAGCTTCCAGCACAGAGACGACCTGACAGAGGCGGCTGGAAAACTGTTCAAGACATTTATGCCATCTGACGTGAGGCACTAATCCAGTTACGCTGAAAGTGATTTGTTTAGTTATTATTATGCAAATGATTCCGGGGCGCCCGCTTTGACAAATCTTCATTATATTGCCACCGCCCTCTCAGTCAATCATAATACTGCACCAGGTGCATTCTGAAGCACTGGTTCAGAGGAAATTAAATGAATGTTGTAACACAATCGATTAACAGGTACAGACACAAAGTGATTTAAAAACAAAAATAATAATACGCAAGTCAAATGAGAATTCATCTGAAAACCGTCTCACTTTCAAACCTGGTTGACCATCTTCGGGATTTCAGGTACCAGAATGGCTCTTAGTATCTGTATATTACATAAAGTTCTTCTTAATCTGTTTTTATATCCAAATTTCCTCTCAAATCCAAGGTTAAGAAAAAAATTTCAGGAAGGAAAATACATATGCATTAAATGGTCTCAGACGGCAATGAGGTGAACATGCCTCTAGCATAGTTCTTCTCACAAGGAAAGAGAACCCTCTTTGCGTCTACAAGGCATATTTTTTTGAACACTTCCATGGAAGCTCGTGTCTGTAGCTGTATTTGAACCCCTGTTCAATTGATTCAGGGATGGGCTCATTAAGACGGTAACTCACTTCCACACTCTGCACCCTTAAAGCTAACGCTGTATAGTCATCTAAAGATTATGAGGTCAAGAATGCTTCTGAGAAAAAGATATATAATTAGCGCTGCACGGCACAGCACAGCACAGCAGAGCAGAGCAGTACATTATGTTCTCTGCTGTTTCCATGGTGGCTTAAGTAGAAACGAACAGGATTTCAATTCTCACAGTTGGACAACGGAGTTCTTTAGTATGATCACATCCCTGTCTTGTGTGTGACTTAAAAGATAGTGTTGCCCCCCCCCTCCCAAAAATGCTGATTTTAAAGGCTTTTCACACAGACGTGCAATGAAGGAAAAGGGTGATAATAAGAAATAATTGGCGAAGAGGAACATCTTCTTACACAACATAGAAGATCCTGTAATATGGTAATGACATTTTATCTCCACACGCTATAATAGAAGGACAGGAAATACCTCGGGGACAATGAATGAATATTGCTCTGACCAAGTGAAAATGTTGAGTGTGTTCTCCCAGAACACAGGGGGAAATGCAAGCACGTAGAGTGCTCATGATTGAATGATGCAACCTAGTGTTGACCTCACAATGGCACCTTCAAAGCTGGGCGCTGGACAAACACAGGCGGCGTAAACCCTCTTTGAATTTTCACCAAGCTCATACAGATACATTTCCAGGGCTTCACGTCAACGTCCTCATCCTTTAATCTGAAGAAGGAAAAAAATGATGCAATCGTGTTTTTTTTGTTTTTTTTCTTTAATACGCTCAATGCCACCGTGTCATTACGCAAGACACTGCATTTGTGGCAGAAATGTGTTTCTGTAAAGAGGGTAGCAGGCTTAAAAAAAGTGAGCAAACAAGTAATAACAAATAATAACAAAGAAGTGGACGATGAACACTGGTTTTTAATTCAATGTTGTTTCTTTGTAAACAATTGCCCACATAGTGGATGCAACATATGGCTAAGAATACATGCCAAGAAATTAACCGACTAATTTGATTTAGATGTTTACAAGCACAATAGATATAATTAGACCATTTCCACCTTAGGGGTGCAATACTTTATTGATTATTAACTTGAAATGAATTATTAATGAAAGTTTCTGTTATAATTTCTATTATAGTTTCCTATTCCATATTCTGAAATATCAGCACATTACAGATGGACTGTTTTGTTGTTGGTGCAGGGAAAAGAGTGCAATTATTGAATTAAATCATTGTAAAATTCCACTTCTGTGTAACATACACGATGTTACACTCTCCTCGCTGATATTGTCATGTACAAGTAAAGTGGCTGACGCTAATTATGAGGAGAACATAAAGGTTATTGCTCATTGTTCGTTTAGGAAACGCATAAACCATTCGACAATATCATCAAAGCATTTTCAGGGACGGGAGCAAAGGGATTTCTAAAGTGCACATTTCTTGCGAAAAGTACCAACAACTTCTAATGTGTGTTCCAGACAATTAACCTGGTGCCAGAAACTCTCGGTACACGAATAAAACAGTGGTCATATCCTGGCCTCTTATGTTTGTGTAACTGGAGAGGTTAAAATTGTATTTTCCGCCATGCGATTATGTTTCCCCTGGGACAGCTTGTACTGTCGATTTGTGAAACTACAGTTTTATTACTTGAAGCGCGATTAGCTGTGGACGAGGTGGGAGGAATGCTGGGAACTCGTGTTGTACCTGGGTTTGCTCGGAGGATGTTTTGGTATGGTGGCAGGATTAGCGACCAGGTCTGTCAGACATGGATATTAAATAAGATGCAGGGGGAAAAACAGAAAAGCTTTGAGGTGATCGAACGGCTAATCTCAATTTCCCTGCCAGCAAGAGTAAAGCTCATTAAATTGTGTGTACCTGTTTGTCTTTCTGTCCTCTTCCCTCACTCTCTCTCTCTCTCCATATTGTGTTTCAATTTGTTCTGCTCTTATTGAAAAAGTGGAACATTTTCAATGTCATTGCTTTATATTCCGCACAGGTACGTCTCATTAGTAAGAATCTCCAAAAGAAAAAGGACAGACACTGTCTGAATATGTTATGCCAAATAATTCCCATCTCTGCACCCCTTCAACCTGACAAATGCTTTGTTAGATTTATTGTACTGTTGTTGCTGTTCCCTATGTCACATCACCATATTTAATAATGGCACTAATATATCAGTGAGACATGCTACTCCTCGCTAAACTCAATAAATGTTTGTCCTTCTCCTACTGCGTCGCCAGAATGTTTTAACTGCAGCCTGACAAGGGCAAAAGTCCAGGTAGTCACTGAGTGCACAAGTCATAATAATAATAATAATAATAATAATAAATAGCAATAATGTGCTAATTTAGCTGAGCGTTTCAAAGTTTGAATGAAGTTTCTATACTGTGAGTAAGTGGAACCAGTTATCTGACAAATACGGCAGAATAAAAAGAACAACATATAGTGAGATTGTTGCAGCAGTGCCACTAATTACTTGGAAAACCGCGGCGTAATTAGCATATACACATGGAGACAATTAGCCTTTGTTCACCCCAAGTGGTATCAATTGAAATTAAGACAGTACATGTATACCTTTATGCTCCCTGTCAAAAATAGCACGCTAATTGTTCCTGCTACCTTCCCAAGAGGGGATACATTTTTTTCAAGGCCATGGTCTTGTCTGTGATTGGTAGTAGCCTAAAATTGCTAATCACTAAATGCTAGGCTCAAGTAACACGTTGTAAGCGTAAGCTATTTCACTACAAAGAATAATAATAACGAATAACCAAGGTCGCTGTACAGTTGAGAACGGATAAAAAAAAAAAAAACCACAAACACTAACAAACAAACAATCAAATCAGGTGGCAAAAACTTGCAGCAGCAGGTGTCGTTTCAACAGTGAAGAAAGAAAGAAGAGGAAAAAAACTATAATAACAAGCTTGTTAACACTTTCATGTAGAGACAGTCTGCACTTCATCACGCTTAAATATATCCAGTGATTATTAACAATTACCTGCAGCCAAGTGGCAGCCGTGGGGGGGGGGGGGGTATTTGAAATTAGATTTGTGTCAAACAACAACATTTTTCAGAAGCAACTAAAATTTAATCATTAAAAAATATTGTATTTTATTGTTTAAAAATGCGCTCCCTGATTTGTTCTTTGTGTCTAGGTTGGAACAATATAAGTGTAAGTATCTAACGTTTATAATCGTTAGATTCTTACAATTGTTTTGTCCGATGACGACGGGGAAAGCTTGGGGAACGAGTTTCTAGACGGACAGAGACTCCAAGCCTGTGACTACCGACGGCCCATTGAGCTGTCGCTCCGAAACTCAGTAGCCAATCAGCAGGCAGCTTCCTAAGGCCCGCCCATGGTCAGATTAGAAAAAACAAATCAGGGAGTGCAAAGAACACGTGTATTTTCAAACAATAAAATGCAATATGCTTGAATCAATATTTTATTTGCTTCTTAAAAAAGTGCAGTTTGCTTCGTGAAAAGTGTTGTTTGAAAATATTGACACAAATCTTATTCCTGTACGGTTGCATCATTATGCAGTCGCACGACTTATTTGGACCGATTTGCCCTGTGACATTTTGAATTGTAAGCAGCTCTATTCTTACCCGTCTGAGGAGATTTGTTCTGCGCAGAAAAAGCGGCTCTTGTTTGATAACGACGTCTATTGCAAGTGAATTGTATATGGATACACTTTACTCCTTTTTTTTCCCAGCTGATGAGTAGTTGTAGGTGACTAAGGCTGGAGTCACATCTGTCGGCCGTAATGCGTGTAACACTTTCCATATCAAACGAATAAGTGCAAACTCCACAAGTTCACAAAATGTGTTTGATGCCAAATTGTTTCATCATATTCTTCTCATGAATTAATGTGTTTTTCCACCGTCTGTGGTATGTCTAATAGATTCCTCTGCATTATCATACTGTAAAGCGGCTCTGCTGCATGAGATGAGGATCATTTTAATCTGAGCCTCACTGTGGAATGAACAGGGCCCATTCCAGGGCTGATATGTGGTAACAGGCTGCGATTACTGTGTTTTGCAGGTTATCAACAGAAATGACAGCGCTTAATTCCCTGTTTGCCGTATGTTCAACGTGTTCTCCTTCGGAGACGCGCTGTAGTAAACTACATCCACTCTGTGCAATCCTCAGGGACTGAGTGCGTGTTGTTCCCACATCATACTTAAGCCGACAAAGAAGAATTATTTTTTTTTTGCTTGTCCAAAAAGAAAGAGGAGGAAGAAAGATAACACAAAACCTATTTTACCCATTTTCTCTGGGCAATCACACCAATAAAGCAAGTGCAAGAAGTGGTTTGTTTTTTTCCCCCCTTTCAAATATAGAGTTTGTGAGAAACAGATTTTCCATTTTGCTGATATCTACAGTAAGATGCATATGAATTTTTTTACACCTGAACACATGCAGGTCTGATACGTTGCTCTTGTTTATGGCACTGTAGCGTAGTGCTGGAGCTGTGTATGACATTTGAGCGAGGGAATAATCAATGCAGAAGAACAGAGCACAGTTTGCATGTCCAATTAGATGGGGGATTTGAGGACTGAGATATTTTACCCTGACTTGAGTCCTTCACACTCGCACTAAACTAGCCTCTGACACCCCATCTCCTCTAAGCAGGACCAGTTTAGAAAGTAACCCAGATGAACAGCAACACTTGCCCACTCTACACTGTGTACATTTGGCACTGAACGGGCAAAAAATATTGCCTTCTGTTTCATTTAAGAGACAAATCATTCAATGGCGTGTCCATAATTCTACATATGCAAATGTGGCCATTGTTGCTGCATGGTGCTGTGGTTGGGCAGCTGTGGGATCCCGTCAGCTCACGCTTGGTCGGTACTGTTTTATGAGGAGTCACAATTCTCTATTAATCACTCTGAGGGGGCTGAGTGAGGGAACACTAACACTGTTGTATTGCTCGGAGAACGGCGCTTTCCCACAACAATGAGGCAACAGATTATGTTTACATTTTCTAAACTACACTGACAGCTGATGGTGAGCGTCTCTTCTGCTGCTCGGGGATTAGTTGTGAGGCGTTCCCGCTCGATTGGAAAGGACACAGTGCAAACGTGGAAACAAACACCGGGGGGGGGGGGGAGACTGGGTGGCATCGTCCGACACCTGCAGCACAGTGTCGGAATGATTGACAGCCGTCTCTCTGCCACAGCTTGGGCAGAAGCAATCACTCAACCCACTAATTACATCAGTTGCTTCAGATGATTGTAGGAGCAGGTATGCTATAGTAGTTGCATATTCTGCTATATACTTAAAAACACCAAAACCAAACGTTCATTAGATGCAGTAATTACATTCTCACTCCAAAGCATATGTGACAGTCGCATAATTGGTTATATGCACAATGCACTTAATTTGCATTCACCATTAAAATTGTGAGATCAGGCATAATAGTGTGTGTCGTACTGCTAAAAGCACTGTAACTAATGTCAAACTCCGAAATCCCTGTGGTTGCAGCTTTAGGAGACTCAATACTTTTCTCTTTAGCCCAGTGCAAGGACACTGCCCTTATGCAATTTCTCTGCTGCCTACCCTCTTACGGTTATCCTTTCTAATCACAGCATGCATATCCCCAAAGGACAATCCTTGGAGGTCCATCAATAAAAGCTGTCATCCCCCCCAAAAAAAGCTTTCTTTTTTTGATCTTTTGACTCATCACAGCCTTCAAGCAACTTCATCCTGACTTCTGATGTGAGTCACACAACAACCCATGCATAATAAAGGTAAAATCAAAGTAAAGTGTCCAGAGCTTAGCCCTATAGATTACAAGTACACATGGGCACTTCGAGGAGTTTACCTTCCACCCTCTGTTATCCAATATCAACGCCTTTCTTACAAGTAACCCTGGGATTCCACTGAATGCCTGTTGCGTCACATTGCATCTCTGTTCCGTTCTGTTAGGGTTAGTCACACAGGACCCGGTATTTTTCACACTTGAGGGTCTCGTAACCACAGCTATTATTTGAAGACGGCTCATGACGACACAGTTCTTTAAAGTCAAAAAAAGGAAAGGTGTCTCTCCATCAAAAGCCATCACGTCAGGATTTAAGTGTATCCAATATGACAGCGCTTCTCCAGTCAGACGGACGGCTCAGAGGAAACAAGCGAGTCGTGCGAAATAAAACAACAAAGCAGAGGAGGATGAAACGATAAGCTGTTATTGTTTTCGGTAGGACTCTTTTTCTCAGCTCCGTCTGTGATGGTGTATTTAGGTTATGTTGGGACACCAATTGGGGAAGGATATTGCTCCCTTAAAGCCAACATCTGCCCAGTAGAGGGGAATTATATTTCAAGGTGAAGAGGATAGACTTTTGTTGTGTTTTCATCTCACAAATTGGCAGCATTAATTACTGCACTCAGCTTTTACTGAGCCATTGCTTGTTAGGAGAAAAACTAAATGAAAAAAAAAACCAGTAATTAAACAAATACATATGTTTAAGCCAGCAGATGGAAATTCCTCTAACACCTTGTGTTTTGACTTTGCTGTTGATATATGCATACTTCAAAAATGAAGAAATCTTCCGGGACAAAGGAAACCAACGGATGTGCACTCAACCTATTCTAAAAGCCAAGGATTTTGAAAGAGGATTGATCTGGCATGTGTTCGTGGCTACCATCCAACAACACTTGAGGGACAAACCAAGGATGATACTAAAATTGTTATTTCCCATGAGTGGCAACATGTTGTGGAATAATCCATCGCTGAGCACTGTGTATGGCCTGCTCCTACCTTTGAGGTCCAGGTTACGGGCTCCATTGGAGTGCTGAGTAACGGTGCGTGAGTCGATCTTGAGCGTGTGCACATTGTTGGCGTCCCGGGACACCACCACGTTGTGCCATTGGTTGTCATTGAGCGGCTTGTCTGAGTTGCCCTTCATCAGCGACGGCCCGTTGCCGAGATCAAAGACGTAGTGGACGTAACTGTGAAGAAAAATTCAGGTGGTTTTCAGAACATTTTGCAGAAACTTTCTCATCATGTTTTCCTTTCAGTGACCCGCGCTGGCGATGACAGGTCACAGTGGATATTACTCCACCTCAAATTGTCATTATGAAGTGATTGAACATTGGATTCTGCTCCTTTATTTGTCTCGTCTATGTCTAAGGACAAAGTCTGGAGGTAAATAATGAATAAAAAAATAAGCCTGTGTACAGTATGTGGCTGCACAAGAAGCCTGGGATTTACTCACTGGTTTGACATTTAAATATAGAGACCAGGTTTTGGCTATGAGCCGCGGCTTGCCCACAGGCAGATGAGGTTCACACAATTCCCTCCTTCACACGAATATGTCGGTCTTTTGTGTTTTGTGTTAGGACTATGTCGGCCGTTCCATTCAAAGTACAGTATGTTTTTATGTCTACCTTGATTCCAGTCCTTTTTGGCTTTCTGAAGCACAAGAGGAAGACAGATACACAGGCAAAAGCCTCTTTTTGATCTTTTAATTACACAAAAAAGTCGCTAATGTGATTCAAAACCAGGTATTTCTGGGTCTATGTTTGCTTCTTCAAGCCTTTTATAGATAACACTTTTCAAAACGTATATATTAAAGCAGCCTCAGACAACTTTCATATCCCCAGCAGCTCCAATTTGGTCACTGTCATAAAAAATACCGGTAAGAAAACTAGGCAGCTATGCTCACATCCAGTGTTGTGTTGCATTATAATAAACAACCCTGTGATAAGATATTGGGCGAATGCTATTTTTGTTCAAAAGTAGAATAATTGAGTTCATTTGTATCATAAATAATGTCACTGTTTTTAAGCAGAAAGCCCTGTTCCAGTGGCCCACAGAATAACAAAGTGAATTTTTTTTTTCCGTCGTCATTACACTGCGCCATCACTTTAAACGTCACAGTGACAGGTTGTCTTTTCCCGCTTTGACTGCTTTCCCATTTTCAAACTAAACAAATGTGGTTATTTCTTTCTTTTATTTCTCAGCCAATCATAACTTGCAGAATAAGACAAGTGATCATACTCTAAACTCATTTCTATTGAGCCAATATCATGTATAGCAACCTTATATAAAGTTTTTGTTTTTTATCAAAATCAAATGTGTTAGTGTTAGCAAGACTTTCATCTCAGGCATGTTTCTGTTATCTGTGAATGGCAGAATGGATAGGAGGTCAAAATGTATCAGCAAGGGAAGTAAAACTCACCCCTTCACCAGTTCCACGACAATGAAGTCACTCCCGTCTCCAGAGTTGAACAGCATCAGGCCGTCTGGCGTGGTGGTTTTGAACTGAAAGAAGAGGTGCATGGAGGCGTACGCTTGTAGCGTGGCTAGCGCTAAGTAGCTGCCTTTGGTCCGAAACGTCACCGGATCTGCGATGATGTGGCGCATGCCGAACCTGGCGTTCAGCTCGCAGTAGGAGATGTCGCCGTTTTTGCACTGGTCCAGGTACGGCACGCCATTGAAGGTCAGGCCCTGGAGGTGGCCGATGAAGTTCGAGGGCACCACGGATATGAAGCGGCGCTCGGTCATGATGCCCGTCTCGATGTTGTGGAACTCGAGACGCGTGTGAGCGCCAGTCATCTGGCCTGAAACGTTGGAATATAGAGGGAAAAACAGGTTTAACCTTTACAGGTTTATTATATGAAAACCTAAGCTAATACTGGGGACGCCATGATAATATTAAAATGCATTATGGAGCAATGTGTGCTTACATAACTTAGTCTGCTATACAAACCTTGCAAGAGGCACTACATGAGATTATCAGAGCCAGTAAAACAAAAAATGTTCTTGGCAAAACACAGTATATAGCTAAACTCCATGAGTTCACAAAGGTTCAGCTTATTTTATCTAACCTGCCATGAATGACCTTATACAAGCATTTTATTGCAGAAAATCTCTTGTTTCTACCGTACATACCTCAGCTTATACAGTGTTTGCTCTGAGATGTTGACTAATGAGCTTGGCAACGCGCCGATTCGTTGCTGATTCTGGGCCAGCGCTGCCAGCGCTCCCTGGGCATTTCCACCTTTATTTTTTATTTTTTTTACCTTTTTTTTACCCATGAACCAGTTTGTGAACCAGTCTGAATTTCACAGGGTCATTCATTGCTTCTGGCCTCACTGTGCCCACTTTCTTTCCTTCATTTAACTTACACCTTCTTCTCACCTCTTCCCTCACCACTTGCCCTGCGTCCTTTTGCCTGAGGCCACAGTGCAGTGAATAGTCTTTCCAACTTTTATCTTTCTCTTGCTATTTTCTTGGTAGTTGGAAGAACGTGTTCCTGCTTAATTTGTACAGAGCTGCTACCTCACAGTTGTTCCATTAAAGAAATACTTCCCCGATGTGCAATTAGCTTTGCATTACTAAAGTAGGGTTAGCATTTTTTTTAAAAATTGTGCTTCCCAACCTTAGTTTCCAGAGTGGAGAAATATCTTCATTCTTTTCTTGTTACATGCCCACCAGTGTCACTTTGTCCGAGGCTTGAAACTTTTTAAACCCAGTCGTAGGGAGACGGGACCTATTTCCCAGAAGGTAAACAGTGTCTGCCATCTTTGCTAACAGTTATGCTAACAGGAAGTGTTACTGGTGGTGCCCACCAGTAACACTTCCTGTTAGCATAACTGTACATTGTTGTTACATAACTGTAACAAGGAAAAGAATGAAGATATTTCTCGACTCAGGGGAAACTGAGGTTTTGGAATTTTTAAAAAAATACTAGCCCTATTCTAGTAATACAAAGCTAAATGCTAAATTATCAATTATCTCATTCATATATTATTCCCTCTGTGTCTCAAACGCAACTAACCTTCCACTGTGACGTTATCCACAGACAGCTGCAGGCTCTTGCCTCTCCGCACCACCTTCACCATGTGCCACTCGTTGTCGTTCAGCTTCTGCCCCGCGAACAGTACCTCAGGTCCTTTGCCTGTAGCGAGGGGGGGGGGGGAATCAAATTAAAAACAGCACACGGGGAAAAGAGTGTGTTTCTCTATACTCCTACACATTCACACAGATACACACTTAGCTGGTGACAGAGCTTGTGGAGGAAAACCTGCATGTTTGCGAACGACACACACACGATAGAGTCTCGCGCAAATAAAAGGAATCAAGTATCCGGGCCTGACAGACTGTAAAATTGAATGTCTTCACAAACAATCACATGGCTGCAGCGGGATGTCATAAAAGACAGTAGGACAACTACTCTGTAACGAGCTGAGGATGCAGATTAGAACAGGCAGCCAACGATGACTAGATATGCTCTGTTACGAGCGCTATATGAAGTCATGTTCTGCCTTCGCGGAGATGACACAGCTCAGCATATAGAGAGAGGGATCTCTCTAAACGGGCCTTTATAAAGGGAGGGAGTTGATGGGTGAGGCCAGACGGTTTAACCGCTTACCCCCCCCCCTGTCCACAAACTGCTCTCAAACCCCAATCCCCCCCCCCCTTTCACAACCAATTCTCTTCTCCTCAGCTCGGCTCGCACGCTGTTGTTTGGCCTCAGCCGAGTAAAGAAGACGGTTTGATGCAACGGCATATGGCGCTGCAGATACGCTTCATAGGGTCTTATTTACATAAACATATTTTCAAAGTAAGGAACAGGATATTAATATCCTACCGACAGAGTCTTATTACATCAACATCAGAGCTAAGTGTTGTTGAAAAGGAGTGACAAGGAGAAAAGTGTGGATTTTAATTAAGCCACGAGACACTAATACCCTTCTCAGTACACTAGTGGCTTCAGAAAGTGAAGACATGTTCCAAAGGGACTTGGCTTAGTGAACAGAGGAACATAGATATATTAAACACCACAATAATGTGAGGAGACTTGCACCTTTTTTGGCAGGAGGGCAGGCTGAAATAATACCGCTGGGGGAGACCAGTCACTTTTATTCAGACACTTCCTCTACCTGCCAAACTTGGACTCAGCTCTGGAAGGGAGCAAGGACTGTTGTGTCATTGCGGCAGGTATATAAAGAAACTGTAACGTCGAAATCAATGTATTTCCTCCATTTAAAGAACTGCTAAGTTGTTCATAACAGATCTAATATGAGAAAACATTTTTTTACTGTGTGTGTACATGTCGAGATGCTCAAGTGGAGCATCCCCCCCCATCACAGAAGAGAGAAAAAGCCCCCTTTGTTAGATGGCTCTGCTGGGCAAGAACATACAAATGGACCACTGGAGAATTGCTTACCATTTACTCTCGTTTATTTCTGTGAAGTTTTATGTCTTAAGCCACATGAAACTGAACAAAAAGGATGTTCGGGCCCATCGTGTGTGAAGTAAAATATAAAGAAAACAAAAGTCTGTATTGCTGCAAATAAACCAAGAGTGGATATAGAGTAACTTGCGAGGAGAAAAGTTAACGCTGACACAAAGATAAATAGCAGGATAGGACGAAAACACACAAAGGGACAGATATATATAAAGAAATACAATAAAAAAGCAACTTAAAACTGAGGAGCAAAGTGCAACAGAGCTCCAGCACAACCAGCCGGCTGATGCAAGATCGTAAAAAGTTAGAAGAGTCGAGAGCAGCACAAATAAAGGGGAACAGCTACCCTTTAGAATACAGTCCATGCAATATTTATTTGGCTTATCTGCTACAGGCCACAGGAGAACAGAGGCCACTGCTGCACACATAGCAGGAGCCATTTGGCCAGAATACAGCTAACAATGTGGAGGGGGGGGGGGGGGGGGGTATATATATATATATATATATACTGCTCTGACCTAGCTAGCCAAGCAGCAACAAACTCAACAAGGGACCAATAGATTTTAGGGGCAAAGGGCAATACACAATAAAAATATCACTTGACGGTAGGGACCAGGACAGGTTTGTGACACAAGTCCACTGGAATGTCTCCGGGGGTGATTTAAGGTATAGTCAAAGACAAAAATAAAACCTCTCTGAAATCACAAGAGGGACTACATAATCATACACCACAGTGGTTGGCTTGCGGAATGTAAAGCCAACCAAAGACAAGTGATCATACTGGCTTACGTGTGCCAGATCATCATGCCATCAGTGCAACTCAGAAAGGACTCCTCAAAACAACACATCGATAAAGCACCGGGTGTTGGATAAGTGTGGAATATCAGTGAGATTATAAACAAGGAAGCTGAGAGCTACTTGTCCAGGGTTAAATTAAAGCCACTAAGCCTTTAATTTAGTCACTGTGCAAGAAAAGGACTCCCTGCGAGAGTGGCACAATACTCATTAATAACACTGCTGGTGATTATCAAAATGCAATTAAATCTCATCCGGCCATTTCTGACCTCTTTCTTCGTGGTGGACATCAGCGGGGGCGAAGGCCTGTGTTCAGCATCAGCAGACATTTCCTCGTTCTTTATCCCTCCATCACTTTGTTTTCCCCCCCTTGCACTTTATAAATATGCCTCAGGAGAGCTTAAGAAGCACCGAGGAGATTACTTAAAAATATCCTGCACTGTGGATCATTTGTGTCATCACATCATAAATTAGGTGTGATGGTCGCGGGCTGATGCGCAATTACCAATAGTCATCCATCACTGGTTGCTGTGTTCCCTCTGTAAACAACCTTTATTAATGCAATCGGATCAATGAAACACAAGACAATAGCTGCTGGTTGTTGCCATCCGTCTCTATCCAGACTGTGCTGCTGCTGCTGCTGCTGCTGCAGTGCAGTGTTGGAGCACAGTTGTGACATTATCATGTCTACACCGCAATCAAAACAACTTGAGAGTGAAGTCTTCAGTAGGCGATGATGACATTTGTATCATGACAATCAGGAAATCTAATTAAAAATGGTTGCTTTTTTCTCCCGCCTTAGGGAGGAGAAAGTGGCACACAGATCCAGACGTCGTTCAGACCAGTAATGAAAATGAGCACAGAAAAGACAGCGACTGAGCAAGTGGAAACGCTTTAAAAACAAAGCAAAGGGGAGCGCTCGACTTAGTTTATTTAGCATTCTGCATGAAAGCAGCGCACGTTATGGTCTGTGCTGTCAGGTGTCCTGAAGTCTGATGCAAGCCAGAGGGGCTTGGAGCTGGCCACTGCTACCCGGTGCAGTGGATCAACACCACATGTGACCACATATAGTATGATAGGGCCACAGGCAGCACATGACTACAATCTCCCCTCACTGATGTGTAAATGACACTCAATCACCAACCAACTGCACCACCGATCCTAATGGACCCTATACATTATATTGTGGGGCTTTTCCACTATATAGTTGTAGCATGGCACGGCTCGCTCTACTCATTGTAAGAGTGTCCCATGCATAGAGTATGTATAGATTTGGGGTCAGGGGTCATGATAAGCCAAAGAGTCTATGTTTGCTTGGAGGTTTAATGTAATTATCCATAATATGAGCAAACCATAACCAAATGTATGTTCATTAAAACATTAGGAAGTCTCCACCGAGCCTCACTGAGGGAGGGGACAATAAACTGAATGGATGCAGCATGAACTACTCTTGTGTCCTGAATATGTCACTTTCTTTTTTTATCACCTCAACACTGACTCGACAGAACAGTGGAACCTGAGCTGATAAGGTAGTTGTGCTCCATCCCTTTTTTTTTTGCCTCCGTGTCATATTTTATAATGTTTGGCCGAACCTGTCTTCCTCGTGTACGGACGAGGCTCAGGCTCCGCAATTTGAATCCCATGGAAGAGAGTGTGATGATTATGAGCGCCTGGCATTCAGCACTTTTGAGGTCACACGTTTTTCGCAAGGCCGCCCCCGATGCATGTACGCTCACAGGCAACCCACGAGAGCAGGGAAACTATAACAGTGGACTGCGGTCCAATTAAAATGGGTTCAACAAAGATCCAGACTCCCTTGAGTTTCATTCTTGGCTCAGCAACCCCACTCTGAGGAGGGAGGGAGGATGCTGATACTGCTCTAAGTGCTGCTGCAAATAAGGCGCCAGCGTAAAAGACAAAGGGTGTGTGTGTGTGTGTGTGTGTGTCGGGGGGTGTGTGTGTGGAGAGATGAGGGCGAATGCCAGATGATTGAAATGGATTTTTCATGCAGAGCAGTAGAGGAGGTTAAAAACACAACCACAGAGACTAAATGCTGGCCAGGGGGAATTGTTACGCTTGGCGTCTTTGTGGATTCGTGGGGAAGAGTGAGGGTTCTGAAGATGTCTCCATAAAATCCCTGCTTAGCAAGACAGACAGATGCGGTAATCAAAGTTTGTGTGTGTGTGTATGTGTGTATGTTTGTGGACGGGGGCTGTACAAAGTGAGTGGTGAACTTATTTATGTTCATAATTAACATTTTACTAGCAGGTGATGGACCTCAGGCAGCCCCCTGGTGTGCGCCAATCTGGGAAAGCACATTGTAGGGTGAATACTCACACACACAAGTGTACGCATACAAGTGCAGATGGATACTGCATTAGATATATCTCGGGGGATATACTGTGCAAGGTTGGGTTTTATGTGCCCAGTGCTGGGATATATATATATATTTTATATATAACTATGGGAAATAAATCTGCAAACTTATTACAAGGTTTATTTAAAAAAAAATGTGTGGTTACTGCGGTAATTTCACTCAAAACTCAAACAAACGTTGTTTTAAATTTCAAATTTAACACGCAACATCTTGTGTTCATGTACGACTGGTGTTTTTTCTAAATAATGTTTTTGTTTTTCTTCATTTTAAATTGCAGTAAATTGTAAATAGGTGCCAGATATTGAAAGTTATTTGGGAAAAATGGGCAAAAGCACTTAATCATAGGATAATTTTCTGGCCCTTTTATAGTTAAAATAAGCAAAAAATAATAATAATAATTTGAGGCTTAGGTGTTCTATGGTTAAAATAAATGAATAGTAATTAAGTCAATTTTGTTGTGTGTCAAGGTATAATTAACATTGTTGTCCACATTTCCTTTGGTTGCTTTCAAACTAAAATCAGATTAATAAACATTGTTGAACCATTGTCACAACATTCAAATGGAAAAAACATGGGAGCTGTAATAGATTTGGTACAGCGCTTGCCGGTGCGCTGTTGCCCATTTCCGATGCTAAAATGAACAAATGGTTGATATTAAAACACACATTTCTCATCTACAAACGAGGGCACTTGTCCATCATTTCTTAGGTGTAGTGTGGGCACAGTACACTTAGACTTCCCTGCTTCCTACCGTCCTTCCTGTGTTACACAGAGAGACTGAAAAGGTTACTCTCATAGCCCTGAAGGTCACTGGTTCAATCCAGGTGAAAAGTGCAGCCCACTGCTCCCCGTACCCGGCTTGCGTGTGTGTTCACTACCGGCAAATTCACCATCACTAATTGGTGTGTGTGGAAAAATGACTTCTTCTAAATTCTAAACGTGTTGCAGTCGAGACGTCAACATGCTGCCCGGCTCTCCTGCCGCGCATACAGACCGGTGCTTCTAATTGGACTCAGTAAACTTAGCAAGCCGGTGAACACTGTTAGGCCGAGAAGTGTCCGCATCCATTTAGAATCCTCTGTGTGCTCGTGTGTGCGAATAACTGATAAAGAGAAAGGAAAACCGTACTGTACGGTGACCGTTTAAATTTTTAATTTAGGCTCTTAAGTATTAGCGGTGGTGGCGGCAGGGGTCTGAAGGAAAGGGGGGGAACCCTAATTAGGGCAAAGTGTGCGGGGGTTCAGCGATGCACAAAAGTGCAAAAAAAGATGAAGAGAGATGCAGTGTCAGCATGGCTGATTTCCCAGAGAAGAAGCTGGCACAGTAACATCGGTGGATTGACGTCACATGTTTGTGTGTGTGTGTTCGTGTGGGGCCAAGGTGATCTTGAGGATGAAATCGACAGGGTTGTGTTTGTTACACTGCGCAGTAAATCACGATTATTAGCGAAGCATATTGAGCTTTGAGGACTTAATCTTTGGATTTTGCATATTTGTTTATGTCGCGTTGACTGTGTGGAAATATATCGTTAGTGGGCATGCGTTGCAATTTATGTGCCAACCCCCCCCATGCCCCCTCTCTCCTCTGCCATCTGTGCGCCTGGCATGGTTCTTTAACATCGGTAATGAAGAGGAACGCCACCCCCTACACACACACACACACACACACACACACACACACACACACGCGTTTGTGTGCAGCTATTCTTCTTAGGTCACTGTATTGGATTCCAACTAAAAAAGTAGCCAAAACTAATGAAACCCTGACCTTTGCTAGGGCCTCACAAATGAAGGTCCGCCTCATTAGGAACATGCCTTTGTCTTGATGAGGAAGTGCTGGACTGACAAGGTCAGTGTCCAGAACAAAGGAAGTCCAACAAAAAGAAAACAACCTTTTACAAACAAAGATTCATTTATGTTTATGCTTGTTTAATGGGTCAATTCAGGTTCAGAGTCTCTGCTTTTCCAAAAACCCTCCTGAGCTGCAACTATTCCCTATGAGCTCAACGCCTATTGATTGTCTATTGTTGTTTTTTGAGAACCTCAGCACGCTGCCTCTTAGATTTAAACCAAAAATGCACTAATCCTATAAATACAACTGAAAGGGACCCATTAAAAGGTTTGTTAACACATCACCTAACCCGATACATGTAGTTCAGGGTGTTTCGCGAGGACGTTGTATTGATATAAATGTACTCTTTGTTGGTGTCGACACCAACCTGTAACCTAGTATTAGTCATGACTCTTAGTCATCTGACCTCAGCGCATACAAATTTGGATTCTGTGTCACCAAAAAAATCACACTGAATGCATGCAGTTAAATACATCACAGATATCAAATCTGTCTTCTGTCAGAAAAGCCCCGATTAGCATGGCATACTGCACCGCACCTACAATGCACATGCCTCTGTCCCATGATGTCAAGAGATTCTGATATTCTCACATTATATCGCTTTAAAGGGCTGTTTCACCCATTTTTTTCCCACTTGGTGAAATGAAGCGAGAACTTTAAAACAATTACGACGCTGCTGTGTTCGTTTAATTCGCATTCTATTACAGAGTTGGAGGAAATTTGACCTGTTCCTTTAGATTGATTTTATTTTCTCATTTAGATGTCTACTTTTTGTCAGATTTATTTTACTTTTTTTTCAATCCCAACTTCCTCCATTGTTGCGGGAAAGAGACGTGTATCTCAGATCCAGTGTCTGATGATCAAATAACACATTTATCTCTGGAAATTAGGAAAAAAACAAAACAAAAAATGGTATATTTTTTGGGTGAAGTGGTCCTTTAAACACAAAACCCAACAGCAAATCACTCACAACTGCTGGTGAACTATCCGGCAGCTCGTAAGCGAGACAGCATATCCATTTCTCACAAGTATATTTACTTTCCTACAGTAGTCTCTACTGACAACGAACACACACTAACACTCCATCACGCCCTTGTTTATACACGGGACTGTTTTGAGGTCACTAGTTCAGGAGATCTCCTGGACGCCGTGCCTTGCCAAACCCCAGCCCCAGCGGCCCCTTTTTTTGTCCTGATTGCCAGCGATGAGTTCTCCCTCGTGCCTGCTTGGCCAGTGGCAGATGGATTGGATCGGCACGGCGTCACACCAGCTGACACAGGGGCATGTCAGACAGGCGGTCACGGGCAAGCACCGGTCCACTGTACCGCCATACGGGAATAATGTGAGCTGAAGTCACAGCGATTTGCTCAAAAATAAAGATAAATATGGAAAAAATGTCAGCATACGTGTTCAAATCTGAAAGTCTGTACACACGCGCACACGCATGCACGGCCTCCCAAACAGATACATTCACACTCAATCTATCGACATACAACAATGAAGGACACACACACACAATCCTATACTGCACTCCCAAGACCTGACACTTGCATTCATTCACACACCGACACACTGTGTTCTACAGACAGTGATGATGGCCTGTGTTTGGGAAGTTAATGGCTGTTTGCCCCTCACAACCTTCACACTTGATTACTCCGGTCAAGTGGTGTCTGGACGGTGGGGGCCGCAACTCTGAGACGTCGCACACACACACACACACACACACACACACACACACCGTGCTGCCTCTGCTCTCATACACTAAACACGTTTATTAGAAATGTTAATGCGAGATTGAGGACGCTCCGTGCAAAATGCTATCCGTCAAACCGCTACGCAATGCAGCGACTAAGAGTCATCTGTCACCGTGCTCTTGTTTTTGTTTTTTTTTGTTTTTTTGAATGGGGGAATGATTTATTGATGCGTTTAGAAAACAAAAAGTACATTTTGGAAGGTAGGAGAAGAAGAAAAACGCACTCGAGAAATATGCAAGTTACATGTTAATTGATTCAGTTTTAAAGCGGTCATAGCACGGTCCTATCTCGCTTATATGTGAGATATGGAGGTGTACTTACAAACATGAAGGCGTTTTTAATGGTAAAAAACGTTCTAGTTGCTACAAACGAGCCGATGTAAATGTCTCTTCACTGACGCTCTCGTCAGCCGTGCTGTTTCAGACCAAAACCACACCCGCAGAACACGGACTGTCTTGTTCCCCTTTTAACACCAAGTGCATTGCAGACGTAATTTTGTGCAGGCACACTTTTCATTACTGTAATTACGTGAGCATTTGCGCTAATAAAAAATGTAAACGGTTTCTGAAAGCTGAGCAGTTGCACGTCAAAATCTGGTGTTCGTGTACGACTACAGTGTTTTTCTCAATAAAACTTTTTGTTTTTCTTCCTTTTAAACTGTTAATACACTATTTCTACATCCAGTAAAACGGCCAGATATTAAAAAGTTATTCTGGGAAAATGGGCAAAAGCACTTACTGACAGGACATTTTCTGACCTTTTTATGGTTAAAATAAGCAAAAAAAAAAAAAAAAGTCCAGACGGACATTGTGAGGGGTTAAGAAACATATTAATCAGCAATGTAGCAAAATAAGTCGGATAATAATGGCACTTTTCCACTACCTAGTTCTGGCTCTTTCCATTAGTGATAGTACCTGGTACTTTTTGATGTCGACAGACACACTGATTGGGAATGATCACAGTTTTGCAGCATTTCTTTTTCAAAACAAAGCTTTGGTTTGTCAAAGAGGAATTTGACATGATGAGGTAGGATAAGGGACGAAGGATAGGTCTTAAGAAAATAAGATTTGTTTGCATGGATTTACTGTGCTGCTCTCAACAGGGCCACCGCTGTGCGTGAGTTCAACGCAGTAATTGCCACACAACAGGTGGGTAAGTCATTTCAGTACAGTTCCTAGCAATTACACAAATGCACCACAGAGTACATCATTGCCTCACTTTCAAACTCAAATCAGATAATGATGCAGTGCTTGGCATTGGGCCTTTTTTTTCTTTTTCTTTTTTTTACATAAAATATAAATTACAATCACGGGTCTGTTATTGACTTTGACTTCTTTTAATTTAGAATTTCATTCACAACGGAATAAAACATCTGTTATACACGACCATAAGCACATTTCAGTTTGAATACAATCTGATGTCAATGAAAACGTATAGATATAGTATGCACAGCTTAAATGGGTTATTAAGTGATTTTCTTTATATTAACATTAGATGTTATTTGAAGTCCTGGTTGACTTGCTTAGCTTTGGTATGTAAATGATGTCTTATGTCTCAGAGACCCATGGGTGACTCATTATGATTCATGACCGGTTAACTGACCTCGCTGACTTTCATATTTGAAATGGTCTCGTTTTTAAAAATGAGTTGAGCGATGGCAAAGACTGGAGAGTGCGTTTGGACTGCAACACACGATTTCCTCAGTCGCTATGCAGACGGGATCACGGCATCATTTACCAAACGGTTATTACATACACTAACCATATGTTGGAAATGGAAGTAGAAATGACTCTTCTACTGCTGTGGACTGCGGTTTATTAGTGGCCCGAGAGTTCTTCAATGGAGGCAAGTGACCCATATAGACTCATCTTTCAGTAAAAGCAACGACAGATAGCAGCTATAGTTACATAAGGCTGCCGGATTTAATGTGGTTTCTATGGCGAGAGACAAGATTTACTTACTCGCACGTGGGCATCCGAAAAGCCAGCGCTACACTAGCGTCCGGAAAAAGGCTGTGAAGATAATCAAACACATGAGTTATCATGATGATAAAACATGCAGGACGACGCATTTTCTTCCAATTCCTCATTTTGTTGTGTCTCCCGACTACATTTCTCTCTCCCCACACTGCATCTTACCTCCTATTCTAACCTACATTTTGCCAAACATGAATCCATCACACACTGCCCCCCCTCCCGTAAAGCTTCTCTCTGCTGCGCTGCATGCCTCGTACATCTGTGAAGGGAGCTCTTTCTTTGGAACACAGTTGGGCCTGGATTTGCGTGGGCACGGTGGAAGGGATTGCGGGGCGCTAAGTGCGGGGGTCTGGCAGTCAGATGAGGACGCTGACAACAACAGCTAAACCGCCCCCTCGCTGTTTCCATCCAAAAACATCTCTTGCGTGGTGCTGCATCATAAGCAGGGACAGAAAACTAAAGACTGGTGGCTCAGAGTGTGTCGGGAGTATGAAGACACATACGATAAGGGGGGGGGGCGGTCAATGAAAAAAAAAAAAGAGAATTAAAAAGAAGAGAGGGGAGCAGTAAACAGATTATGACCCAGAGCCATGATTATCTACGCTGGCTGCTCTGACCCCTCATGCCAATTACAGAGATAAGGTAGCCTGTGCCTGTGTGTGTGTGTGTGTGTGTGTGCGCTTGTCCAAATGAATGCAAGTCAGTGCAGTGTCTTAATAAGAATAGCTGCACGAATCTGTGTGTCTACTTTATGCAAAATGTGTGATTCTTTCTCACATGCAGTCATTTGTATTCACCGCCTGCTTTCATGGGCCACACAGTGTTCTGGCTGATGCACGGGAGAGAGGTGCACTCGTGCTCGCATCCGTGACAAGATAACCGCTGTTGATGGCTTCTAGAATTGCAGATGGCCACGGCAGGAAGACATATTTGTGTCGGGGAGATGTCAAGAGGACAGCAGATTGATTTTGTGGAAACTGGAAATGAATCATACATGTTACCCTCAGTGCTCCCGTTGGAGCTTTAAGCACAGGCGGCGTGCTTGTTCCCTTTCTGCCATCTGCACCCTGCCCACCTGCTCACTATTTTTTGCTTCTTATCAGCTTTCTCTGTCCCCATTTTTCTTTCTTTTTTTTTCGCTCTCCGCTAAAATTGTTCACCCTAGCATTATAAAAAAAAAAAAAAAAAAAGGTCCTATGGGGAATGCAGATTATGATTTAAACCACATTTCCCAGGATGCTGTAGTAGGAGGGTACTGTCCCACGGGATAGCCATCAGTCCTGCAAGGCAGTATGGGTGCTGACAGCTGCAGGCTGCTGCCGGTTCTCTCATTAGTGTCAGGGTAATGAGTCCACATCTAACCTGTCGCTGGTGCTGCGGTGCGACGTAGCGCTGGGAGGAGGCAGACTGATAGTGGACCGAGGCTGTGATGGTGACGCGGGCACATCACAATTCAACACATTACGGTCCAGCGCCCAATGCAGCCGTTGATATCTGATCACTTGTGACAAGTTTTGTGTTTTGTGTGTTAGCAAAATTCTATGAAATACAATTTCAAAAAGGAGATTGCACTCCATACAGACAGGGGGAGTCGTTCTGGATTGATGATGCAGTAGCAAAAAAACTATTTATCAATTGTAAAAACAGAGGTTAAAACTGGGTAACATTTACATTATTGGTTTGAATAATTTACATGTTAATTTAAAGAAATGTTTGTGACATTTGTGACATGTACTAAACTTTGGTAGCATAAATGCTTAATGTCGGAGTTATAGTCTATTTGGATGAACTATAACGCGGAAGAGAACACCAATGCATTTCAGGTGATTGTCAAACTTCCATCCATCTTTTACCACTTTATCCTCCACATGAGGGTCGCAGGGGTTGCTGGTGCCAATCCCAACTGACATACTTTTATTACCAGGAAGTTATTTACCTGATATGTGCTAATATGTGTGGTTTGTGATTCCACCGCACCTCAAAGTTCCCAGAAAACGATACTTGGTCATTTCCTGCTGAACCTCCTCTACGCTCAAAAGAGCCTGGAACTCGTCGTCCGTCCCCTCCTTTTCTTTTGCTCCATATTTTTTAAATGAACCGAAATGAATAAGTTCTTCTTTCTACATCATCTTCCAAAGGTCTTGTTTAAACAGCTGCGTTCATAGGCACACAGCCCCGCCCCCTCTAGAGTTCCTGGTAATCTGAAAAGATCCTTGTAGGTATACTTCTTTCGGTGAAAGTTTGGAATCGATGGAAAGTTTTTCCTGGGTAATTTTGTTGGAAACGCGTCAAGGTTTTTCAAAATCCCGGGTAAATTGAGGAGAGTTCCCATTCAACAAGGAGGACAGAACATCCTAATTTTTCCACAGTCATCAGTCAGCGGTTTGTCAATTTCAATTTCCTTCCCATCTGCTCCCCAGCATGGCTCGGAAACGTCTCTTCTTTGGGCTCAACGGTGAAGAAAAAGACATCAGTTGCCGACATGTCCAAACCACTGAACACGGAATCTGAACATTTTGAAAGTAGGTGAATAAAATAGACTAAACTTTTTTCGAGGTCAATGGTTTTTATACAACTACGGTCCATCACCTTCCCAGCATGTCCTTCAGCTGGAGTATTGCCCTTTCATTTGTGAGTACCTGGCAATAAAAGCTCTTCGGCTCATTTGTGGAGCTCGGTTCAACGGGAGAGTGTTTTTGGCTGATTGTCTCTCTTTTATATTTTATATAAAAACATTTCTTTTCTTTTGTATGAATACAAACGCAGCACACTCTGAGTCAAAATGGAGAAGTGCACAATAAAAAGTAAACACTTGCAGGACTGAATGTGTTTGTACAGCTTTGGTATCACATCATGTTCAGTTAATGGTGGTGGTTACTAATTTATACACTGGAAGGGAGGCTGGAGCTTTTCGTGATGACAGAAGCGTAGTCCCCGATACATATGGGTTTGAAAGGTATGGGCTATGCAATTATTATGAGGACTATATTATGCTTGGACATGAACTTTGTTTCCCGTCAAAGCCATTAGCCTCGGCCACGAGACATCCAGCTCAGATGTGTTTGGAGTTATTTGGTAAATTAAAACGATGGTATCACACGAACAAGTCTGCAGTATAATTATACATGTTTGGGGGCAAGAAATTGCTGTTGTCTTTCATATAAACATTTTGCTTTTACATAAACCTATTCATATCAAATAATACAACCATCTCTGAGGGTGCAACATTCTCCTCTTTTTCTTTTTTTTTGCTTATTTTAACCATAAAAGGGACAAAAAATGTGCTTTTTGCCCATATTTCCTATATTGCCCATACAATCTGGCAGTTATTTACAATTTACTGGATGTTAACACACTGGATGTGTGTTAACAATTTAAAATGAAAAAGAAAAATGTTCTTTTGTCTGACTACAATGTCCAAAAAATACACGTTTTTTTTCCCAACTCTCTGCTCTCTGGTGACAAAAGACGCTGATTCGCCGGCTTCTTGAAACAGCACAAGTGAAATTACCGTAATAACCACACATTGACTTTGACGTCACTTTGTCTCCTCATCTTTCAGAAACTGTTGGAATTTTTGTGGTAGCACGAACCACTGCGTAATTACGGTAATGCAAAGTGCGCTTTGCATTATTGTGTTAAAGGATTAAATATAAAAATCTACGCTCAATTCTGTTCAGAACGTCCAAAATAAACAGTGTACAGTCCAACTATGACAGCACACGCTGGAGGCGCCTCCTCATGCCTACAGCAAATCTTTGACATCACGTTGGCAGAGAAAGGTTGTGATGACTCATGACTTCAAGTGAGTGATTGAGAAACTTCTTGTGGCGTAAGAGAGAGAGAGACATCTGCTTCCAGACTGGCGTGGCAGATAAGATAACCCAGTTTAATACAAATTACCAAACTGTGCAACCATAAATTCAAACTAAATAATAATAATAATAATAGTTAAAAATAAACTTGCTGTCAGTGGGAACGGCTACACGGATACATCATCAGGCACAACTCAGCATGTGACAATGACCCTAATCCATATGTGTATGTGTGTGTGTGCCTCAGATTCAGGTCTCCATCTCACATTCATCCATCTACCCACAAGATGCGTCAGGTGTTCGTGGGAGAGCACCTTCCCATGACAGCACTGGTCGCTGCACTGTTAGTCATCACTGTGTTATATCCATTTTGGTGGACAGTGTTCTGTTGAATAGCCGTCTTACAAACATAAACCACATCCACTTGACTGGAAAATTGGTCAATTAAAGGACATGGAATAGGTCACTGGGAAAAAAAAAAAACCAAAACAAAGGTATTTCGTTACTACTAAGTGGAAATCAATAGGATTTTGTGCATGCTTCCAAATGGGCTGATTTCCCCTATATGGTGGGTTGAATCTTAGAAATGAATTTGATAGCTCAGGACGAGCTGAACTCTTTGTTCAAAATCCTACCGCCAAGGTTGTCTCTCCACGACCGACCCGCAAAATGATTCTTCACTCATCAAAAGTGACAATACAATACAGGATATAAACCCTTCATAAAATCCTTGTATACCTTCCACAATTATGTAGATGTGTCAATTCACGTGAAGAAATGAACCAATTAAACGGCTTTGATTGGCGGGAAGTGAATCATGTGATATCTGTTTTCCCCGCGGACATCGGCTTCACCAGAGGAGGGTTTTCTCTACAGCCGGTGTTCATGCACAACTACTTTGATTTTAAATTGTTAAGACATGTCTTTCACATGCAGTAAATTGTAAATAACTGCCAGATATTGAAAGTTAGATGTAGTTACAGGCGCGGCGCTACACTACACGCGGTACATGTGGCCAACTGCCAAAAAACAAATGCAGCTTAATTTTAAAATGCAGACAAAAACAAACTACTACAGCTATCACGACAGCTGGCTAAAAAAAAAAAAAAAAAGCAAATACATAAATAAAATAGTAATAATAATTGCAGACTCTGTGAATGCCTGAGTTAATAGGCTTTTAATATCAATATTGAATCATTGGGGCTCAAGTGGAATCGGACTATAATTACTGCACATCCGTGAATGAGTGTGATGATTACGTGCGTTCCTATGGCACAACTTTTAATCAAAAATGGCTTTTTAATGAGGAAAAAAAAAAGAACAAGGTTTTAATGTTTAAATTAGTCACAGTTGTAATGTGATAACAGTATATAATGAAATGACAGAACCAGGCCCTACACTGGAGTGCACTCCTGCTGAGGAGCCGGCACTCTGCTGTAATGAGGGCTGCTCCTTAATGGAAGGTTTAGGAGAGGTCTCTCATCAGTCCCCGCTGTAAGCAGTGGCTCTATCAACAGTCCACATTAGTGCAAGGTGCGTGTCATTGGGTTTTACAGCGTGCTATTTTCGGCCCGAGAAGGTGGCGAGTCATACCCCCAATCTATACCTCTCATTTTTGCAAACGATCAGGGGAAAAAAGCAGAAAGGGTTTGATAGTCTTTTGCCTTGTGAACAGAGGATTTTCATACCAACAGTCACGTACGTTGCTTTGAATATAAACTGCCCTTGAGCAAGTTCAGTGTACAGCAAGGGCCCGTCCACACGGAAAAGGGTTTAGGTCAATACGCATATTTATTTTTTATATTTATTTATATTTTATTTAATCAGAGAGGCGGTCTGTCCACACGGAGACAGCATTTTACTGGAAAATCTGGAAAACGCTGGCCTCGCGTTTGTGCATAGATCACAAATACGCTACTTTAGGAAAACGATGACGTCGTATTCCCAGCTCTCTCTCGTGCTGTTATTGCTTGTCTTGTGTTCGAAGATCTACTGTCAATGAAAAGTAACTCAAGTAAGTCTGAAAAGACGCTTAGACATCACTACAACACCTCCTGTCTTTAGAGATTTCACCCACACGCGTGGAAAAGGTGTTGAATCATAAAATAAACAATACAGATCAGTGATTGTTCCTGTGTGGGTGTGTCCCCAACTCTCCGCCGCAGTAAATACAGTTAGATGGATCTCAATCTGACGAAGTATTTAAGTTTATGACAGAAAGTTTTTTCCGTAGTAGATTTCTCGCTATTCATGTCCGGGGGTCTGTAAAGTCGCTAAATATTCACACAAAAACGGCACAAAATGTAAAAAAACAGACATTATTACCCTTTCTTTCTTTGGCTCAGTTCATTCTATCTCCGTTTCTGTTATTATATCTGTAATGTGTACAACGTCTTCAAATATTATATATTATATTATAAATATAAATATATTATAAATATCATGTGGGGTATTCCCACAAGTTTGCAACACCACTTTTTTTTTTTCTCATGCAAATTCCCTGCACTTAATCACAGTTGACAGGATCCGTTCGTCAAACAGTTAGGTGAGAAGACGATTCGAAATTTAGCACGGACCCGTTTCTCTGGTTTGTAAGAAGATATGTTTTAGAAATAATATAAAGCTCGGAGATTCAATTAATTTACATCTTAAAGCCTTTGAAACTGGCATCAAACGCTGTGAGCGTATAATATATGAAGTAACAAAATAACGTGTAAAGGCAGTGGAAGATTATTCTGGCATGAGAGTAGATGCAAATCACTCCTTATACAGCCAGTTAAGAAAGAAGTTTTTCACTTCAGTCTTTTTCAACTATTACCTTTCAAGAATTCAAATTTGCACTGGATGAGCGGACACCTGTTCCAGTAAGTAATGTCTGTTTGGTGGACTGGCAGAATAAATACCACATTTGTTGCCTAATTCTAACAATTAATTAATATTATTTTTTTTTTACTGCAGAAAAACTAAAATAATAAACTATTTAAGTGATACTTGAGCTTGAACAGATACATTCAGGCTATAGTGAGGCTAGTGCAGTAAGTTTGAAGCCTGTCAAGCACTGGCGCCCTATAGTTTGAAAACCTTGAACAACTGGTGTCAAACTGGTGGCACGTGGGCCACATGTGGCCCCCCAATCGATTACATGTGGCCCACCACTTAATATCTTGTTACAAGGAAAACATGGCCCACCTCCTTTTCCTTTAAACACAGTGAGGTGAAAGAATATGGACAGATTATTATTATAGTAATAAAACTAATAATAATAATAATAATGATATTTATTTATATATATATATATACACATATATATATACATAAACATATATATATATATATATACATATATATACATATACATATATATATATATATATATACATATATATATACATATATATACATATATATCTTAATATCTTCATGAATATCTTTATAGAGCGGCCCCATCTTGACCATTGGCCCTCCAGGTCATTTGAGTTTGACACCCCTGCGATAAACAGTCAGACAGCAAACCTTTCACACATCTAGAGATAGATATTGCTTATTAATGAGGATGAAACACAAACCGCTTACTTAGGAAATGAACTGTCGTCAGTTGCTATTTTTTTCTTCTTCTTTAAAACACGTCAACGCGCTTGCAGGTGGACGGGCCAAAGGGTATGACATGAGCAGATGGGATACTTGCGTGCCCCACATGTTGGCCATATGCCAGACAGAATCTCATCTCATCGAGCACCGAAGGAAGGTGTTGCAGGCAGCTTGTAAGGCCAAACATCCAAGCAGATATCGCTGGCCTCACACCGTGACCCGAACGAAGCGAAGGGCTATAGATGCGCTCCACGTGAAGGTGAGGAGAACAGGGTCACAACATACTGCAATAAAAACACACAAGGCTGAGCTTCCCCGCATCACAGGCCTCACAAAGCGCTCCAAAGTCCGCGCAATAAAGAGGTCAGAGGGTCAACCGTTGACTAA